>NC_142141.1:9486407-9789437 GCF_024610735.1 Ursus americanus
AACTCCGAGTCGGGCCCAGCGATCTGTTCCTTATGCCTTCCAGGGCATTCTGATGCCCAGTACCTAAGAGAACCTCTGTACTAAGTATTTTCCATGTATTAACTAATCTGAGTTCACAGTATCCTGTGAGGTGGCAACTAGCATCAGTCCCACTTTACAGAGGACAAAACTGAGGCTCACAGAGATAGGTCAACTTGCTCCCATCAGCGGTGGAGCCAGGATGTGAACCCAGAGCTCCCTGGCCCCGAAGCCTCTTGATCACCCTGCCAGGCTGTCTTCTCCCTTCACAGTGAAAGAACGCACACGTGCAATGGAAGAAACAGAGAGAAAGACCGCTTCTTCTTCTCTGCTGTGAGCATCTGTGTTTAGGAATAACCCAAGCAGATTTATCAGCCTCTGTCTGAGGGAAGAGGTGCGGCCTGCAACTGTGGAGACCATGGTGCTAAGTGCAGGAAGGCAAAGCAAATACTTGGGTCAACGTCACTCCACCCAGCGTGGCAGGCGAGGCCTGGCTCTTTCTGTCCAGACCCGCTTCCCCAGCCTCACCTTCCTCTACTCTCTCAGTCTTCTCATTGGTCCCCAGATACGCACTGCTGTCCCTTGCCTCTGCACCTTTGCCATTTCTTTGCCCACAATGCTTTCCCTGTGTTCCTGATCGGAGTCCTCTGTAGCTTTCAAAATTCGAGTTTTACCTGCTCTGGAAATCTTTAATGCCCCTTCTCTGGGCTGTCCTAGCTTCTCGGCCTCATTCTATCCTGGACCCTTAGTACATGGCTGGTTTCACACCGTCACCAGACCTTGGATTCTCCGTGGCGGAGTCCGAGTCCCACTCACTCATGTGGCCTGGCTGGGCGTGTGTGTGCGGCTGGCATGGGGGGAGGTGTTTGCTTTTACCGCCACCCAGTGACAAGAGTTGTGATGGGGCGGGGACTAGGGAGAATGGAGGGAGGCTGGCCCAGGGGCACCATTAAGGAAGGTGCCTCAACTCATCCTAGTCTAGTTCCTGGGTCTCAGACCGAGCTTACCAGTAAGGCCACGCACACATTCTCTCGAGGGTGACTGGGTCCCTTTGGGGGCAAGCATGGTGTTGAGAAAAGCATACTGGAGCTAGGGCCAGGAAGCCCGGCCCCTCGCCCGGATTGCCCTACCCTGCTATTCGGCCTTGAAGAAGTTACTTCCCTCTCTGGGTTTTATAACTGCTGGGGACTCCATATTTTAGTCTCTGTGCATCTGACATCCGCAGACTCCACGATTCCTGTGACTCAAAGAGGTAGCGTCCCTCAGCGTGTGCGGCCATGGAGTTCCGGGAAACGGGGTTGGCAGGTCAATGAGGAAGTACCTCGAGCCCAGGAAAAGGGAGGGCATTCCCCTGGAGGGGTTTGGTCTTTGCGGTGCCGGGGAGGGAGGCAAGCACCGTGCACACAGCTTTGGGGCACACCTTGCAGTTTTCTTTGGATTCACATTTGGCCACATAGTCCTGGCCCCTCTCCAATCCCCCAGAGCTCTTGGCTGAGAAGATGGAAAGTCAAAGAAAAGAGCACAGACCTTGGGCAGCTGCTCTTGCTGTGCGGCAGAGAGCGTCTAGCTATTTAAAGTCCAACTGCTCCACTTTCCCGGGCTTGTACCCTGGCATTCCAGCGCATAAGCACTTTGTGGCAAAAATGCATTCCAAATCCAAAATGGGGGGCGGGGGGGAAGCTAACGCCAATGCTATTTTTCAGAATGCTGCCGAATTCGCGTTTCTGAGGGGCTGCGGGTGTTAAGCACTCACAGGTTGCCCCGCTCAGATCCCGGACACAATAGTCAGCTGCTACGAGGGGTCCACGAGGAAGGCTCTTGACTTGGGTCTGAGTCCTGGCATGGCTGCATTTTAGCTGTGGGGCCTGGGTCAGCCACTCTGCTTGTCTGGCCCTTACTATCTGCCTCTAGGTAAAGGAGGCTAAGAGGCTCTTAGGGCTCTTGCCCTGATTTATTTGGGCAATGGGGGCCAGTTTTAGTAAGTGCTCGATGCATCAGGCCCCTGACATCAAGCCAAAGACATTCCCTGCTCTGGAACTCTGGACCCCTCAGATATGTTCCTAGGAGATGTTAATACTTACACCAGATTTCTCGATCTTGGCGTTATTGACATTTTGGGCCCAATTATTCTTTGTTGTGGGGGTTGTCCTGTGTACATAGGATTTTTAGCAGCTTCCTGGGCCTCTACCCACTAGATGCCAGTAACATCTCCTTTCTTCCTCCTGCTGTGACTCATAAGATGTCTCCTGACATTGCTAAATGTCCCTCTTGGAGAGTAAAGTTGCTCCCGGTAGAGAACCACTGGTCTGGACTGAGGGGAGGGCTGTGGGAGCGAAAGAGCTAATCCTGGCACCAGGTCCCTTGAACCTTTATTCAAAAGCTGGTCACAGGAACCAAGGTGGTACTCGCTACAGTCGAGGCATTTCTCTGGCCAACGCAAAAATACCGGAAGCCAACATAAGGAAATAAATATTAACTCTTTGCCACCAGTGAAATCTGTGTTTTGATCCTTTAATTCCCTAAAATAAGTCCACGGTGACTTAAATTAACTTTTTTTTTTGCAAATTATGCATTTTAATCATGATTTTATGATGAATATTTGATCTGTCATCTAATCAGGGAAAAATATAATCCCTTAAGAGACACTTAATCATCATTTAAACTACTAAAAACTTGATTAGGAAAGACTGAAGGTGTGATGTTAGGTAAACTCATGAACTTTAAACACCCTCTCCCCCCCCAACAAATTCCATGGTCAAACGCATTTACTGTGAGAAGGTCTTCAGTGGGCAAGTTCTATGTTTGAGGTGACCTTTCCTGAGGCTTCTTTACAACAACAACAACAATTCTGTACTTGTCTGAACTTTCTTCGGAAACAGTCTCCAAATTTTGTTAGTGTTTGAGAAGAAATGAGCTTCTGCCTTTAAAGTAGCCAGGGGTCTATCATAGTGGGTAGCTGGAAGCCCATTTTGAACATTACCTTCTCCAGCCTCTCTATCCTTACCTGTGACATGGAAAAACTATGAAGAGACAGATTCATAGAACGTCTATGTCCTCTGTGACGGACAACATACCAAGAAGATACAGATGGGATAATTTAGGAGTGCGACATTTGCCGTGAAGGAAACACCACAGGGTGATGTGGGAGAGACCGGGGTAGGTCACCACAGGCCTCTTTGGGGAGGGTTGTTTGAGCTGAGAATGGAAAATGGCGGCAAGGAGCTGGTCATGCCAGATGCCCAGGTCAGAGCATTTCCGGCCCTGGATCGGCAAGGGCCCTGAGGTCCAGCTAAGCTCAGCGTGGGAGGACGAGGGGCTGGCGGGAGTGGGTGCAGCAGAGCTGCTGTGGAGGGTGGCGGGGACGGGCGAGAGAGAGGAGGAAGGGGCACGTCACAGAAGGCGCTCTAGGCCAAGGCAAAACATTTGATTTCGATTTTAACTATACGGGAAGCCCTTTGAGGGCATGGCATGATCTGATTTACGATTCAGAGCTCTCTCTCAGGCTGTGTGTGGAGGAGCGGAAATCATGGGGCAGGGGCAGCAGCAGAGTTGCCCCTCGCTGGTTGCCTATCCCATTACCCAGATGCATACCGAGCTCAGAACAGGGCGTGGGGCATGTAAGCTCTCAGTGGTCTCACTGCTTCTAGTTTTTATGTGCGATAAAGAATGAATTCTACCTTCTTCTTTTTTTTTAAACCTCAACAGAAAACGGACCCCCAACCCTCAGTTTCCTCAAAGGAAGAGCCTCGAGTCAAATATACTGGAAGCTCCAGAATAATTTCAGCCCCCTGTGGCCATGTGGTCCTCAGTGGGGGTTAGTTCTGCTTCCCTCCCAAGGAAGAGAGACCCAGTGCCTGGCCAGCTGGCAGTGGCCTCAAGGCCACATTTCCCTCGTAAGCATTAGATGTATTGCTTTCCTCTCTGGGAGCTAATTGGGGACTCTGTTTATGGCTCCAGCTACATTTGCCACAAGGTCTTTGGACTGCAAGGGGAATCCTCATCCAACCCAATTAATAGAGCAATGTTGCACTTCTAAGCTGTCTCCCACCCAACCAATCCAGCAACATGATTTGCACACATTAATCAAGGCATTTACAATGGGTTCCCCAAGCTTTCTCTCTCATTGGATGAAGAAATGGGACTATTTGGACTTGAGAACTACAACTCTTCCAGAGTCCCTGAAGTCCTGAGCTTGGCTCTGCTAAATGCACAGACAAGGTGTTATTAATTAACAATTGAGATAAATGCCGGAATAGCATCCCTGAATCATGTCAAACCAATTTGGACGGTTATGGGATGGGGAAAGGGGGAGGAGGCCGTGGGCAAGGGGTGGGCTTCCTCCGTTCCAAGTGCTTTGGACAGACTCCAGTGTTATTTCTCCTCATTTAGACCTGGCTGGAGTGCCTGGAACTCAGGCCAGCATCCACATATCTTAACCCAAGGCAGCCTCCTTTGGAGCAAAACAAGGAACCAAACTTCGCAGATGGAGGTGGGCTGGGAAAGACTGTCGTGAGGCCTTCAATTAGGGAGAGAAGTGTAGAAGCTGCTGGTGGGCGGAAGAGCCCCCACAGGGGTTACTGACCACACAGGTCGGTGGCTTTGAGTACTCTCCCAGGAGAGATACTGAGGACGTTGGGCTCAATGTGCTGATGAGCTTTCTTTCCTGTCCTCTGGCCGACACCCACACTCCATGACAGTCGCCTCTCTACGCTCCCATGGAAGGAAGGCCTTCCACCCTGTCCGCCCTGACTGTAAGAATGATAAAAATGTGGTACACATCTTCTCTCTTCAGATGGATGTGAGCCCTTTGCGGACATGCTTCATGTTTGTCCTAGTATTTCCAAAGGCCTATTTCCAATGTCTAACATTTAGCAAACCCTCAGTAAACACTTGATAAACCACCCGGGGAGGTTATGCAAAGCTGAAGCTTGATAAGCACTGGTTAGAACCTCGGTGGTTATGGACTGTGGGAAAACTACCGGTTGGGCTCCATCTATGTGGCCTCAGCATCCATTCTAGAAGCAACAGCAACGTTACCACCAATAACATTAAAGCTGGCAGCAAGCAGCACGTGAGGGCACCCCATGAACATGGCACCTGGTAAAATGTCCCGCGTACGTTTCGTCAGTGAACCCTCACACCTGCTAATGCAGCCGGCATCATCACGCCTATTTCACAGACAAGAAAACTGAGACTTTGAGGAGTCAAGTTACTCACAGAAGTGGGACACAAAGACTGCTTCCTGAGCCCAGGCTCTTCACCATCATGGTGTGACAGTGTCACCTGAGCAACCAGAGAAGTGACAGGAGAAGGAACAAGAGTCTAACTTTCAGTGCTATGTTAACGCCACGGAGGGAGACGCAGACAGCTCGCTAATATAGTCAGGATGTGACGCACCATTGACCGTGGACAAGCTCAGCACAGGAGGGCTTTTTCCTACCTGCCCCACTCCAGGCCTCCACCCACAGACAGGAGAGAGCATCTGCCAGGATTCCATGCGACCTCAGACTCCCAGGCTGGCTTGAAATGATGGGAGCTGGGCTTTGTACAGACAGAGGGCTGGGGCTCCTGACTCTAAGTTCTGGGTGATAAAGGCCTGTGGGGAAGGAGTAAGGCCTGTCTTTCCAGGCCAGACGGTCTAACAACGCTTCCCCACCTCGAGGTTCCCACTTTTAGAGGAAATCTACACCCTTTCTCCTACCCCTGGCTGTGCTGAACTAAATCTCACACCTCTGTCTTGGTGGTGATAATTAAATATTATCTGCCTGTCACTCGATGCACATGTTGTGTGTATCCTCAGACTTTAATGAGCTGGTGTTTGTCTTCTGTAAGCAAAAATATTTCTTTGAGTCTCTTCTTTTTCAAATTGGGGTGAGCAGTTCAAGTGAAGATCTCTCACGATTAAAAAGGCAGTCTGCTTGCTGGCAGGTCTGTCTGAACCGGGCCTACCTCCCAGGGGCAATGGCAGGGAGAACTTGCCCCTTCAGCCCCAGCCATTGCTCCCTGAGGTTAAGTTAGTGGTCACATGGCTGGGGGTTGTTGGGCGACTTTGAAAGGGATGGGATTTAGAAGGTAGGGAACTGGCATAAACCGTTTTGGGGGGATATTCGTAGGCAGCTTTTTCCAACAGGGCTTCTCAGCGGCGCACCACGGAATGCAGAAAATGCTTGAGCGAAAATGTTCTCAGGTCTTCTAAGGAAGGCACTTAGCTGGTACCATTCTCCGTGCATAGGAGACAAGTCAATTCATTGCATATAATGAATGTCTCAGGACAGTGGTTCTCAAAGAGAACCTGCCTCCGCATTACCTGGAAATTTCCTCGAAATTAAAATTCTTGCACCCCGCCCCACGCCTGCGGAATCCAAAATTCTGGGGGAAAAGGTTTAGCAATTTGTGTTTAATCAAGCCCTCCAGGTGGTTTTGCTGTAAGCTACAGTTTCTGAGCTGCTAGTGGCCACAAGGCACCAGGGCTTAATTCTCTCCCAGAGGAACCCAGGCTGAAAAAGGCTGGTAAGGGCTTCAAATATCTGTATCCATATTTGTATCTATATCTATCTCAGTTTAAAATAAAAAATATCTATCACTTTAAACTGAGTTTTTTTTTTTTTTTTTAACGTAGAGTGTTCCCAGATGAAAAAACGATTTGCCTCTTCCAGATCACTTTGGAAGAGCACTCTATTATCTCCCCATTCATGGGGCTCATAACGAATGTGTTCAGTGCAGCTGATCCCCGGGGCCGACATTCAGGCTCTGCCCGGGCGCCTCCTCTGACCTACTGTCAGGTTCAGAAACCACACAGCCCTGCCTGCGAACTCCCCAAGCAGGAAAGAGCCTGGGGCAGAACCGCTACCCCCACCAAAACAAACAAAAAAGTGATCTAATTAGTGTGCTGTAGGACTGGATCTGGAGTTGACGAGGAGCCGCTTTAATATTTATCAATAAACAGCAAAGCACTTAGCGCACCTCCTAGGGAAGTAATTAACCATAAAAAGGATACTGTGCACTGAGGAATCTCCTCCAAAAAAAGAACCCGGTTAATTGTGAATTGCTTACACCAGGTGAGAGACACTCCGTGTCTACCTCTCTCACCTGACATAAGCAACTCTGAATTAACTGGGAGTTTCTTTTTATAAACACTGTGCAGAGCCTTTTTTTCCTGGTGGCTAATTACTTCCTTGGGAGGTTCGCTTTAATAGTTCCCATAACAAGGCCATTATTGTCTTTAGCATAATCAGGGCCTCGTTTGCTTTTGTGCCTTGCCTTCCCCACGCTCTGCCTCTGCCCACCAGGAGGGACCCCAGGCTGTGTGTGCCTGCAGTGCAGTCCTCAGGCCCGGACCCAGAGCACCTCTCACGCCTCCTCCCGTTCTACTATGTCAGGAGTTGGGTTTTCTCCAGAAAGGAGCTGCCATCAGCAGTAGGGCTGGTGGAGAGCGATGGAGATGGTGCAGGGCGTGTTGGGGGGACTGAGTCAGTCCCCTTCCCCTGTGTGCAGCATTCCAGCCATTTGCTATGCTTTCGGCGGCTGACACCTGCAGTGGGGAAGGGAGCCAGGACAGCAGCTCCTTTCTGGAAGAGGAAGGGAGCTGATCTGGAAGCAACCACTTTGCGAGGTGAAATCACCAGGGACCAGAGGCAAAAACGGAACCTTATCAGGAGAAGTAATGCGATTTTGACTGTCTCTCTTGGAAAAAAAAAATGGATATATGCAGTGATGGCTCACTTCATTCAAAAATGAATTAAAGTGGCTTCTATTTTGGCTCTGTTTCAGGAAGCTAAATGAATGAATGGGAGCTCTGCAAATTACATCAGGTCTATAAACTTTTTTGACTGGTGTACTCCTATTCTATGTTCATTTGCTTATTTACACATTACATACAAGTATAACAGCAATAACAGATTATGGAAATTGCAAGTGTCTATTAAGAGGATGAGGAAGAATAAAAGTAGAGTATCTAACACTTTCATCCATCACCCTGACAGATTTGGCCCCTTTCTGGACACTACCTAAGCCGATCTCCTGGGGCCGTGAGGGCACGAGCTGGTAGTCTCAGGGCACAGGGATTGACAGAGTGGGACTAGACACATTTTTATTAAATCAAACAGCTGGATGTGTGGATCCTCTTACACCCCGAACCAACTTCTGCTCTGAGGGAATTCTGACCAGCTAGTAAATTTGGCAGGAGTAGGTCACACAGCTGTACTAATGTTACTGAGTAGGTCACACAGCCCGTACGCTACCGCAACCCCATTTAGCCCCTGAATCTTAGCACTCCATCAGAGAATAACACAGGAAACTCCAGTCGAGAGGTTCAGAACAGGGATTGGCAAATGTCCTATAAAGGGTCAGAGAGTAAATATTTTAGGCTTTATCAGCCACGTGGTCTCTGTCCAACTCCTCAAAGCTGTCTTTGAGGATGAAACAAACCGACAGGCATTGTTATTTTCCAATAAAACTTGATAAGTAAACACTGAAATTTGAATTCCACCCAGCTTGCCCATATCTTGAAATATTGTTGTTCTTTAGGTCCCCCCCTTGACTTTAGAAGTAGAAAAACCATTTTTTTTTTTAGCTCATCTAAAACCAGGCAGTGGATTGGATGTGGCCAACAGGCTGCGGTTTGCCAGCCACTGGTTGGAACGTGGACTTTGGAGTCAGATCTGGGTCTGGGTCGCAATTTTACTATTGGTGGTTGACTTCTCTTAAAACAGTTACTTAACTGTGGTCTAAGCCTCAGTTTCCTCATTTGTAAAGTAACATCTCGAAGGGTCGTAAGGATGAAGGGATTGCCTGAGATGTCTGAGTGCAGCGTGAAACACATACTGTGATCACCGCCATCGATTCGTTTGTAACCCCCAGCCCCGAAGGCTCAGGCAGGAACGGGCGCCCAGAGGCAGAGCCAGGGCCCAGCCACCTTTTTGTGGCGTGGGTACTTGAGAATCCAAACCAGCATCAAACCCCAGTGCCTCCAGCCCTTGTCTCCAGGAACCCCACTGGCCCAACGACGCCCGTCCTCTGTTGCATTTGCTTCAAAAGAAATGTTACAACAGCATTTGACAATAGTATAGGGGAGGTCTTTCAGGAAAAATGACTCACGATGGAAGTATACACAATGCTCTGCTCTTGAGGGGCTGGGAATGAGAAGACGCTTGCTCACCTCCCTCATTATCCTTGTTATCAGCACAGGAGGTTTCCATGGCAACGTTGCATCCGGGCCCTCTCCAGCCGGTCTGGCAGACACACTGCCAGCTGTTCTGACCCAGTGTGCATCTCCCGTTGCCGTTGCACAAATCGGGGCAGCCATCTGGTTGGAGAAATGGAGAGGATGAGAAGGAGGGGCGCGAGGCCGCGCTGGGGCAGCAGGGGAGCCATGCAAAGGGGGAGCAAGGCCGCAGGGCAGCCACTGGGCCAGCCTCAGAGTGGGGCCCGTGCCTGCCTTCGAAAGAGTCAGGGAAGCAGGCAATGCATGCAGTTGCAAGACAGAGTGGGGTCCCAGATGCAGGGGATCCCCAATGACACTGACCTATGTGAAGGGGTCTGAGGCAACCTTCCCAAAGTGGGGAATATTCCAGAAAACTAAACCAGCTCTGAGCTTACAAGCCTAGGTAGGCTGTAATTTCCAGCCAGTAGCTCAAGATTGAGGCTACCTCAGAAAAAAAAAAAAAATCTTTTCTTTCTTTTTTTTTTTTAAGAAGTACTTTCTGCAGAAGACAGGAAATTCCCTATCAACCCAGGACGGAGGCAAAGCGCCCTCCATCTTTCAGAATTATGAGGGTATATTTATATATGATTATCACAAGCTTCCTATGACGAAGAACTGGATGGTTCTGCTGGGCTATTTTCATATTTCTGTAATATTTAGTTTTAAGGGGCACTTTAAAATGTTGGCTGTTTATCACTCAACCTATATACAGCATGATTTAAAAATATTGCCAAGTCGGAGGGCCCTGGAAGGAGTAGGTACTTAATGCCGTGAATGGGGAAACCCGAAACATGTGTATGTGCACGAGGAATGAGGTGGTGTTCGAGTAACTGTTATTTTATGGTAACCTTTTCTTTCTTTCCTCTTTTTTGGGGGTGGGGAGAAGTATGAAATCAGCAGTCTGCCTAATTCCCTAATTGCTCCGGCACCTAAAACAACAGCAGCTACCACCCTTCTGACCTGGGGCCCCAGGAGCGTGGGTGTGGGGAGCCGAGAAAGGGTGGCGGGGGCACTAAAGCGGGGTGGGAAAGTCTCCCCAGCAGAGTCCCTGTCACCCTCTAGAAGACGCAGAGAGTAGCACAGAATTCGTAGCATGTTGCCACCCTCACAAAACCTAGCTGCTGGCAAGAATTCCTGGATATGTTTTCATTTTTCCTTTAACAGCTTTATTGAGCCATAATTTACATACCATAAAATTCACCTGTTTTAAGTGCACAATGCAGGGACTTCTAGCAAATTTACAGAGTTGCGCAATCTAGGTGTGTTTTCTTACTTCATTTAAATAGACCCCAAATGGCTATTAATGTCATTGTCGCCAGAAAGTAACTTCCCTGAATATCTATCTTTAATTCTGTCTCCCCCTCTGTCACCATGTCTATCTCCAGTTCTATCTGTGTATTTTTTTTTTAAACTACACGAAGTGGACTGGGCTGTGGTGGGGGGATGAATAGCTTTGCAATGATGGACATAATTGATTTGAAACCATTCTGGTCCAAATCTTTTTTTTTTTTTTTAAGATTTTATTTATTTATGTGAGAGAGAGAGACAGCCAGCGAGAGAGGGAATACAGCAGGGGAGAGGGAGAGGAAGAAGCAGGCTCCCAGCCGAGGAGCCCGATGTGGGACTCGATCCTGCAACGCCAGGATCACGCCCTGAGCCGAAGGCAGACGCTTAACGACTGCGCTACCCAGGCACCCCACTTCTGGTCCAAATCTTCTGAGTCAAAACTGTGTATCTCCCCTTACTTCTCCCTCCAGTGTTCCAGAGGCTTTCGCCTGCCGTCTTGTTCTTTTCTCTCGAGTACCCCTTATGAGAATGCCAAAAACCTAATTTGCGCATGTGGCAGTGGTGGGGAATTTATAGGAAGAAAGGTCTGGAGGGTCTGAAAGTGAGTTGAAATGTACTTATTTAAGGTGTCTTACTTTTGAACGCTTGGTCCCTCCCATCCCCTCTAGAATATGGTATGGGTGAGGCCCTGAGAGAAGAGGGTAAGCGAAAGAGGAGAAGTTTTCTGTGGACAAGTCTCTGTAAGGAAGCTGAGCTGTCGTGAGAGGAGAAAGCAGGAGACTGTTACCAGAGAACCTGTTTTCTTTGGCTGCGTAGCCCAGCACTAAATCCAGGGTGCAAACGAAGCCTAAGTGTTTGCATACCCCAAGAAAGGTTTGCATACCCCAAGAAAGGCTTGCTGGCGTTCACACCTATTCTTAAGGAGCCCAGATGCCCAGATTCACGCTTCCATTCCTTTCCTTACCAAGGAGGTGACCACGCCCCCTGCCCCCCGCTGGGCCCTGCCTGGAGAAACAGTGACATTCCCCTCCTTCATACTGTGAGTGTTCGGGGAGTTGAAGCCATCCCCAGTTTCAGAGAAAAACCATAAACATTTCTCCAGGAGCAAAATGAAACTCAGTAGGAAAAGCCCAAGGGACATTTCAGAGGTTCTCAAGGAAAAGAGTCTATCTCCAACCTCCAGCCACCTCCAGCTTTACAATTTCTACCAGAAGAGTTTTGGTTGAATGGATCACACGGAATACACTAAATGACAGACCTCGCAACATTTGCTCAGCATGCCATCTATTATATGTGCTTTGTTATTTAGCCACTTTGAGGTCTCATGTTTGACTAAAATCATGCCCAAAGCCTCAACAGAAGCCTCATTGTATAGGAAACCCACGTCTACTACATAAAATTTAAATTTGCAAAGAACACTAGCATGTCAGTCAGAGATATGCACTCAAAATATCTGTGCTCTTAGATTGAAATGAAGCTTTTTCTCCCCCCTTCTCTTTCTCTCTTGATTTTTTTTCTTCCCCCAACCCACTGAAGTGAGATAAACAGACCGCAGTAGCAGGTTTTCTCCACATCATATGAGGAAGATAAAAACATGAACAGTGGGAAGCTGGCAAATCTCTGAGAAGTTTCAGGGAGCTGGGAATTAATGGACAGGACTTTGCTTTTAGCCTGAAGAGGAGGAAAGTAGCCTTGGCAGGTGCGTGGTGTTGCTAGGCAACCCCAAGCTACCCCCCGCCCCCCCGCCCCGCACAAGTGTGTTCTGCTGGTGGCCTTCTGAGGAGGTGATTGGTTGCGTTTGTAAAGTGCAAAGCCAGCTTCTGCTTAAGGAAGAACAGAATGTAGGAAGTAATTAGTCTGGAGGGCAAATGGGCGTCAGGTGGCAACTTTCTCTGGACAGGATCCTACAAATGAAGTTGGATTGGGTTGATGGGCTCATACTTGGGGATCCAAGAAGTCTCCTATGTGGAGCCTTCTGGATTTCAGGCTAGCACTGCTGATTTCCTTGCATGTCTCTCCCTGAGGTCACTGATACAGAAGGTGGGAAGGCACAGCTTTTGGTTCTTTGCACAGCTTGATAGCTGGTTATCTGGAGACCTCAGGTTCTCCCATGACCCTAGACTAGGGATTCTCAAGTGAGGCTAGTTATTTCCCTTTTCTTCTTCTAGGGGACATTTGGTAAGGTCTGGAGACATTTTTGATGATCACAAGTCAGGGAGGATGCTATTGACATCTTGTGCATAGAGGTCAGGGGTACTGCTCAACATCCCACAGAGCACAGGACAGTCCCCATAACAACGATACAGCCCCAAATGTCAATAGTGCCGAGATTGAGAAACCTTGCCCTAGACCTCAAACTCCATGAAACCTGAGAGTTCCTTGTTTGCTGTTGGATCGCAGGGGCTGGCCTTGTGTCAGGTACATTGCAGATGCTTGAATGAATGTTCAATAAGGTTGTGCCAGATCACTTCAGCCTGCCTTATCTATAAACTCTCCTGAGAGGCATGAGAAGACAGTGGGACCTCCTTTTCAAAGATCAAAAGAGAACTTTCAAGGGCATCAGTGATGTCTTGGGCTGGTTCTATCAGACTTCCAATGCCTTTGGAAGGGTGGAAATGGTATAGTTTCTAAGACTTCTACACACAGAATTTCAACCACTAAAAAAAAAAAAAAATCCATCAACACAGTTATTAGGTAGGCAGGTTTTTTGCCTCGATAAAAATTAGACCTGAGGCAGAAATTTGGAATTAAAAAAACCCAACCCAAACACACCCTTATATTCCAACGACTCCTGAATCTTCATCTCTAGCCCTTTGACGTCTAGACCTGGACTCCAGCTTGCATCTCAACATCTCTGTTTGCTAACAAGCATCTCAAACTCAAGAGAATTTGGCCTCTTTACCCTCTTTCCCCCAACTTGGATCCCTTGATCAAGGAATGGCAGCTCCATGTACTTTAACGCTCAAGACTAAAGCCTTGGAGTCATTTTTAATATACTCCCCTGCCCTCCACCACCTCTCTTATCTCTTGTATCTAGTCAACAAACAATTCATGCCTGATTTTTCTCTTAAGAAGTCTTACCTGTCCTTCCTCCTAAATATCTCTGGAATCTGCCCTCTGCTCCCACCCCCAGTGCCACTGCATTAACCCAAGCCTCCTCATCTTTGCTCTGGACTCTTGTGAAAGCCTCCTCACTGGCCTCCCTGCCTCCAGTCTTGCATCATCATCCATTTCTCTCTGTTCAAGACACTGCTCAAAACACTTCCACAGCTTTCCATTGGCCCCAGGGGAGAGCCTGAAGTCTTTCACCTGCTTACAGACCTTATGTGAACTGGTTCTTATGTCAGCCCATCTCAGTACCACTTTAGGCTTTGGTCAGATCAAAGCTTTTCAGTCTTTCCTCTTCTCCGTCCTCATCTGCCTAGCTTCAACTCATCCTTTAGATCCCTGCTCAGAAGTCACCTCCAGGAAGTCTTTCTAAAGCTCCCAGATCCAGGCTAGCTATACCTGTCATGGTGCCTTTATTCTATCCCAGCCTACCCTACCCTACCCTACCCTACTCTTCCCTACTCTATCTTACCCTGTCCACCACACTGTATCACAACTGTCTAGCATCTCCTTGATACTTGCTAGTCCATGTAGCAGCCATTCCTGAAGACATTTTACTGTCACCTGCTGGAAAATTATTGTAATAAATGTATACATAATCAACTATGATTTGAATGGTGCCCCTAGAATTGTGCAGTGTACAACTGAACAGCTGCCCTGGGCACTCTTGTTGTGAAGTAAATCTGTCAGGGCAGGTGCCATGTCAATCTTGTTTACTCTTGGATTGCTAATACTCAATAAATAGGGAAATGAATGAATAATTTCTGACTGAACTCAGACCAATATCTTTGGCAGAGTGGAAATGCGATCATCTCCAAGACTTCCTACACATAAAATTCCAAACAGTAAAAAAAGCCAAAAATCCAACCACAACAACAACCCCTCCAATGACACAGTTACCAGGCAGGCAGGCTTTTTGCCTTAACAAAAATTAGGCATGAGGAAAATAATGTCTAAAGCACAGTAAAAAGGAGAGCATAAATGCGCTTGAAGAAAGCTATAATTACCATAAAAGGCTTTTCTAAAAAAGCATCAAGGAATGTTCTGCCATGTGCAGCAATTTAGAGGTAGAAATAAGTGGCTAATCGTGTATAAGGGGTGGAAGGGGTATGTAGTGTATGAGGGGCATGGAAAGAGAGGTAGGATCGTAACAGTCAACATAAAGTGCACTTTGGAAAAGCCCAGAGGACAACGCCCCACCCAGATAGAAATGCAAGTGAAAACACAAAACAGGCTGCATGTAAATGCAGACGGATGACAAAGAAGGCTGGAGAAGGGAGGCTTCCCTGCTTGGCTTCAGAGACCACTCGGAGAGCTACTGCATCCTGGAATAAACCCTCATGGAAAGTCTCCTGAATCAAGGGGAAAGCCTTACCCTGGCTTGGGGTCAGATAGTTCTGGGATTAAACCCAGAGCTGACCCTTCTTGTCTGTGTGACCTTGACCTGGTAGTTCCACCACTTCCTCCTGTACAACTCCTGTCTGTACAACTATATATCTTACAAATTAATCTTATTTACGGTCCTTCCCAGTAGAATATAACCTGCAGGAAGGCTGGGATTTTTGTCTCTTTTGTTCATTGAGATAGCTTCAGCGTCTAGAAAAATAGTCGGCATATAACAGACAGTAAATGTTTGTTGAATGAACAACTTAAGAGATGATGATATGTTATACAGGTGCCAGAGGGGTTAAATGAAATGATAAAGGTAAAGATTTGAGCATAGAACTTGGTATGTGGTTAATGTAGCTTGCACTGATACGGTTACTGTTACAAACATTGTAGTTAGTGGTAGGCTTTGCCCTGGGGTGGTCTTAAGTGCAGGGTATTTCTTTGTCTCACCTCCAGACCAGGAAAACAAAACACAACACAACACAACACAACACAAGCCTATCCTCTTTCAAGTTAAAAAAGACTCTGGTATCCTCAGTGTATGACTGCATCACATCCTAGGAAATCCTTACTCTCCACCACCATGACCACCATCCTAGAGCCTGGCAATGCCAACTTGGTCTGCGTAAGTGAGGAGAAACCCAGTGAGGCTAAGGGCGATTCTGAGGGGCAGGAGAGTTGAAGGTAGAATAAATGGTGGCTTCCTCTCTTGGGCAGAACTGTACTTTTGCATGTTAACTTAATTAGCGAACCCCTCTCTCCCAACTCTTTTAAATATCACTGTTTTCTGAGCGAGAGCTGTGCATTGTTGGAATTGAGAAGCAGGCACACACTGGAAATATGGAATGGAGTTCTTGCACTGCATTCCAGAACTCTTTAGACTTGGAGACAGCTGAGGTACCGGGGATGGGGGATCACCAGGGGTGCAGTGGCCATTTATACTAAACAGCAGTGGCAGACACTCCGAAAATTAATTTGGTGCTTCAAGACACTCTGCAGAAAGCTCCAACTAATTTTAGAAGACTGGCTGCCAAGGAAGCATTCTGGTCCCCAGAAAACGGAAGGGCTTGTCCATCTTGCTCACCTGGGCGAGGAGGAGGGAGCTGTGTAGGGACTCTGTTTCTAGGTACAAACTGGCATGCGAACTCAGCCACGGACCTGTGCTTGAATGGCTGCCCCTGCTTTGTTAGAGAAGACATGGAAAATTCAGAAGCAGATGTTTTCTCGGTTTTAACAGCCTCTGTATGTCTTAGAGGGTTTGCATAGGGGAGCGTATGGGGGATGCTGAGTGGGGAAGCCTGGGAAGGCCAGTGATCCTTTCCATGGTCCGCTGCTTGTCTTTTGCTCCTAAGGCAGGAATCACACCCCTCAACCCTAGCAGCAACAGAAGCAGCAGAGCCTCCATGAGGTGATAGAAATTTGGATCCAGCTGTCCATGCTACACGTTTCCTGGATGCACCTGGATTCTCACTGACCAGCATCATCTCTGTCTCCCCAGGAAAAGGAAGGCAGTAGGCTTAGCCTTGGCCTCAGAGAAAATGGTGAACTTAAAAAAAAAAAAAAAGACACATCTTGTTTTTTACTGTTTCAAGGCTTTAAGTTCTTATTAACAAATTTGTTCTGTTTTTGTTTTTGTTTTGTTTTTGTTTTTTTATCAAAACAGTAGAAGATGTTGGGGGGAAGGAAACAGAGTTTAGTGACAGTAACTGGAGATAGCTCTTCTTGGGAGAGGGGAGGCTCATGTCAATTACTTAGTGAATTCAAGACTGAATCATTATCACCCAGGAGAACCAGGGCCGCACACAAGCCTGCGCTTCCCCTGGGGGAGCCTGCTTTCTTTCTCCGGGATACCCCCTTCCTTTATTCCACTTCACCTACCACAGGAGGATGTAGTGGGCCAGTGCTGGGAAAATCTCACCACGTGCTAAGGCAAACACCAACTGGTACCATGTCGAAACCTGCTGAAAATCCACCGGGGGTTTCTCCCTTGATTTAGATAGAAACAGTGCTTCTCAAAGTGTGGTCTTGGGACCCGCAGCATCAATGTCACCTGGGAACTTGTTAGACATGCACATTCTTGGGCTCCATCTCAGACCTATGAATCAGAACCCCTGGGGGTAGGTCCTGGAAATCTGCATTTTGACCAGCCCTCTGGGGGATTCAGACGTTGGCTCTGAGTGAGAACTTTAGGATTAAGTTCTGAACCCCTAAAAGGGCCTTGGATGCATTATCTGCACTATCAGGCCCTGCCCATTTCTCCCTCTCAACTCATGTCACTTGAGGAGCTGCTCACTGAGCTTCCGCCACCCCGCTTTGCTGGGTTCTAGAACGGAGCCTGGATCCTCCTTTTGGACTTTTGCCGATACCTGTCCCGAAACAACACTCCCTGCACTCGGGCTAAAGCCATTCACACTGGGATTAGTCAACATGTGCTCAGAAGGCTTTCTGACTTCCAGCCCAGGGTTGCTCCCCAGTAGTGATGTCGTGGTGCCGCCCACCCTCTCCTCCTGCAGCGCTCCCCGCCTCCATGCTCATTCATCTTTTGCTTCAAGCTGTGGGTCTCAACCTAGGCTGCACATTAGAATAGAATTGGCCGAGAGTTCTGAAAAATCCTGATGCTAGGCTGCACCCCAATTAAATCAAAATCTCCGAGGCGGAGACCCAGGCATGAGTATTTTTATTTTTTGAGCTCCCCCCAAGATTCCTGTGTACAGCTGAGATTGAGAACCTGCGGTTTACCACCCAGCATCCTGGGAGCCTCTGAGCCTCCCGAGGGCAAAGACTCCGACTCTGTGGTGTATGGCTGTTTTCCCAGTGCCCACCCCAGCGCCCAGCATGAACGATACTTGTTGAATGAATGCATCCATAAACTGCGTGTGTGGTCTCGCTGCTGTTTCACGGTGCCCTTATTCAGCAGCCGGGTACAGGTAAGAGCTTCCCACCATCCACACCCCAAGCCCCTGGATGGATGGCACTTCCCCAAGCAAAAGAAACAGCTGGTTGCAACACAGGGTCCAAAACCAAGCTGATGACAGCGGCTGTCGAGGAGGGCTGGAGTAGGTCCGTGCCTTTCAACTTGGAAGAAGCCGATACCTCCCAACTGAAAGAGACAGAATAGAGCACCCATCGAGGTAGAATAGAGCACGTTGGTAGATTAAGAGGGTGACAAGAGCCACACAAAGGCAGGGATGACAATAAGAAAGTCCAATGGTTTAATTTGGTTCTTGGAGGATAATCAAGTTGTTGTACCTCGTGTTGCTTATTCCCACAGCTGTCCGGCGAATAATGAATGTGGTACCTAGCCGGTATGGAAATAGGGACAAAGCGCGACTTTGATTTCTTATTTGTTATTTTTAACCATCCAATTTCTACACCCACTGAGCATCCTTATAGCCACAGGAGGGTCATAAAAATACAAATAACATCTAGGAGGCCTGTGGGCACGGACTCGTTACTTACTGCAGGGCGGACGGCTTTCTTCTAACTAGTGTAAAATCAGGCCAGTGATAGATTGCCATATATTTTGTCGTCGTTGCTGTCTGCCGCACAACTTTAGGAAATGTAAGGAAATCACTAAATGTTTGTTTCTAATAGATGTTTAAAGAGCTGGGCCAAGCACCTACCCCAGGACTGTGGGTTTTAAATTCTTGGAGTTTGGGATGCTTTTAATACAATGACGACAGCAACAGCAAACCCTCGTGTAGACATGTCTGTTTGCCTGGCACTCTTTTTTTTTCTTTTCTTTTTTTTTAAAGGATTTTATTTATTTATTTGACAGAGACAGCCAGCGAGAGAGGGAACACAAGCAGGGGGAGTGGGAGAGGAAGAAGCAGGCTCCTAGCGGAGGAGCCTGATGTGGGGCTCGATCCCAGAACGCTGGGATCACACCCTGAGCCAAAGACAGACGCTTAACGACCGCGCCACCCAGGCGCCCCTGCCTGGCACTCTTTAATGCGCCTTTCAGGCATTAGCTCATTTCCTCGTTGCAACCATCTTATAGTGTAGGTACTATTATTATTCCTATTTTACAGGTGAGGAAATAGAGGCACAGAGAAGTTAAGTAACTTGGCCAAAGTTGCAGAGTTGGTGGGTGGTGGAGGCAGGACTGGACATGAGACAGGCTCCATAGCCTCTGCTCTCACCTAGAGTGACCGACTGTCCTTGTTTGCCTGAAACTGTCTTAGGTTTTAACACTTGAAATCCTGAGTCCCAGGAAACTTTCCAGTCCCAGGCAACCTGGGATAATTGGTCGTCATCGAGGAGAGGGAGTGAGCACTGGGCTCTTTGCATTGGTGACCATAGAGGTATAAGGTGGGGATGGAGGTCAAGGCCTCCAAAGGCGAGGGGGAGGCCACAGACTTTTATGCTGAGTCACCTGTTTGAACGTGTTGGGCGCTCCAGCACATACCGGCCCATAGTACCTCAGGCTAAAGTAGCAGGTCAGCTCAGTAGCCATGGGGCAGGACTTGGAACGTGAAAGCAGTGGGCTTGCGATCCAGGCTCCCTGGGTTCAAATCCTGGCTCCACCCCTTGGATGCATGATCTCAGGCAAAAATTATAAACTCCTTATTCCTTACTTTCTTCATCTGCAAGACCAGGGCAATAAAAGTCCCTATTCCAGAGGCTTGTTGGGGTTTAAAAGAGAAAATACCTACTACGTGCTTAGCGTGATGTATAGATATATGTCAATACACCTAGTAATATGCAAGATGTGTAAATCGTAAGTAAATGCTCATATAAATGTTTCAGAATGGATAGCTATTGGTGTTGTTTAAAGTAATGTCAAATGGTAGCAGAAGGGTCTACGCAGCTTAGGGGAATTCTTTGATTTGCACTTGGCGATGAGAAGGGACTGACTGTAAGCTATAGCTGAAAACACGATCAGTATTGTCAGTATAGTAAAGACCCCAGGAAGATGCCCTCCAAAGACTGAAATGGAAACGAGAAAAATGAGGTAACTTCCTGAGAGTTCCATGAGTAAGATCAGCGTATATGGATGTGACATGCTACCTAAAGAAGTCCCCCTAAATCACAAGAGGCATGTGAGCTGCAAGTGTAAACCAGGCTCAGAAATGTATTTTAACAGAAAGGGCTGGTCTGCCTGGGGTATGGAAGGGGGGCCACTGAGGGGGTTTGCAACAGATCAGACTTGAATTTCTAAAGCATTCCTTTGTGCTGGGGGAACAGACCGAGCATGGAGCAAGGACAGAGCCTGGGAGGCTGGCCAGGAGGAGGTCATGTGGATAATCTTGGTAAGTCACCGTGGTGGCTGGGATGGTGTATGCAGGTACCCCGCTACTGTGAATCCACGTGGCAGGGCTCATTCTAGATGTGTCTAGGGTTCCCTACATATCCCTCCAAAAGGAAAGACCTGTGGGACAGACGCAGAGTAAAGGATAAAATGCACTGTCCATAAATAGCACTCTGGTTGACACACATTTCATTTGGGAATCAGCAAATGACCAAGGTTGAAGAGGCTGGATTTTGTGATGATTCTGCTGTTCCCTCCACGTTGCTTTTCCATATTAAAGGCAACATGGTAGAAGTGAAGTGAAAGGGTAGGTGGGTGGAGGAGCGCAGAGAACCGTGGGGTCACCCAGGCTCTCTCCCCAGGTTTAGGGCTGACAATGGAACATGGAACAGCTCTGGCAAAGGACTTCCCTGACCTTGATGTCATGACTTCACACCAAGAGGCTGCCTGGAGTCTGCCAGCTTCATCTAGTGCTTGGCAATAGAGCTTCCTAGGGCCAGCCCCAAAAGCCCTCCCACGTTATTAGTCCTGGACTTTTCATCGCTTTGCATTGTTTATCCCTATAGGTCAGCTTGACCCGTCTGAATCGTGGCACTCAAACACACTTAAAAAGCTCTATCTGTGCACCTATGAATCTCTCCGTCCATCCTCCATCTATCCATCACATATCCATCCACCCATCAATTACCTACCCCTGTATATCCATAAATACATACATACTTTTATATTTATTAATCTGTCAAGACTTCCTGACCAACGAATCCCTCCAAATCCTCTGAAGACTTGTTCTCAAAACACTACATATCAGATGACCTCATGTACTGGCCATATTTTATCTTGTTTTATGTTACTTGCTGCCTGCACAGAGACAATAAAACATTTCAATCTCTCCTTCGCTTCTTCACCCTCTTTTCTTTCCTCTGGCTGAAATGGCGTCTCCCGGCAGCCCCTCCCTTGTTCATTAATCCAGCACCTTCTGTCACTCACTCCTTCCCATCCTTGTGACCCATGTAACCCTGACTCATGAATGTATCCTGGTCTTTGAAACTCTATCTGCATGTATTATTCTAGTCCTTCTCTTAATACAGTTTTTAGCTGATCAAGGACTTGGGAGAAGGCACTGATTGTTACGGGGTCTTTATAAATTTTGTGATAAGTCTCGATCAGGAGGAGTACGAGGAATAAGGAGATGTTTGTTTTCTGAAAGCATATGGAACAGGAGTCAGATCCCACCAATCTGGCCTATGCTATAGTTAGGTGCTATCCTTCAATTGTGCATAATGAATTGTGCCCTTAGGAAGGCGAGAGCTTACTCTTCGAAATCCTCTCATTTACAGAGAAACAAAAATCCCTCCTTTCAAATATATTTTAAACATGCAAAACAGCAGTATGTTTCTGTTAAGTCACATTTTAGCTAAATGGATAATTGAATGGTGACTGGGAGCTGCTACTCAGCTGCTAACCTGCGAGTTTCCACACACACACACACACACACACACACACACACACACACACACGCTCCCAAATTGCAGCAGAGCAATCCCCAGGAGGCAGAAAGCATGACTGATTTTTCCAATAAAGCTGAAAAATCGATAATCCTTGTAGATGGAACGTTCGCATCTCTAACCACCTCAGAGTTTCCTCTCCCTCTGCTCTCCCTCCCAAACACGCTTCCGTCTCTGCCCTGGTCCATGTCGCCCGTTCCCTACCGCCAGGCTTTACCCTGAGTTCCGTTCCAGTTCGACCGAACGTACCTCTCAGAGAGGCCCTGCAATGCGTCTTGATTTAGAGATGCTTGGGTTTTATGTGGCTCTGGGAAATGCTGTTTAGCTTTTCTGGAGCTCCAGTACGTTCTGATGTATGGCCGTGCATGCCTGCCTGATTAATAGCACATGCAAGGACTCGCAGCCTTCAGAGGTCACCCTGTGTGTACTGAATAATACAACGCAGATCCAAAAATACCCTTGGATGAGAATCCTGGCTCCTCACAGATTCAGTGGCATTGTTCGCTTCCGTTGTCATTGCCTGCGCCTTGGTGCCTCTTACCGACCGTGCTTCTGAGGAAAGTCACCTCCCCCAAACAGACATTTTTGAGATCTAAAAGCAGAACCGTTTGGGTTTGTTGGTTATTTCTCTGTAAAGTGTCAGAGGTGCCAGGATAAGGAGGAAGGCTGATAGGCCAGACTGGGACAGCACGTCCGAGGTCAGGGTAGCCAGGCCAGGGCGCGAAGCCGTTGAAGCATCCGTGCAAATTATGCTAGGTGTGCAAGGCTGTGGTTGAGGACTGAAAGGCACCAAAGTCAAGAGATTCGAAACGATGGTTCCCACAGCAACTATAACTCAGTTCTCTGGTGAATATAAAATTAACTTTATTGCAAAACATGCTGTTCAATTTACGCCTTAATATAGTCATGGCAGAGTTACAGTTGCTGTGAGAACGCTAACTCTGAATTGTTTTGAATAATTAATTTAATGAAAAGTTGGTGGAAATGTGAACTCTGAAAGAAAGTCAACTTAAATTTAGGGACGTTGGCCAATTATGCCGATGCTGAGGAGTGATGATTCATTTTGGGAATCTGAAAGAACTTGGTGAACTCTTTGGCCTGGGGGGCGCTAGTAAAGTGGAGAACCCCAAAATACACTAACGGGGGACTGTCCTCCATCACTGAAGAAACACTCCGGCAGGTGGTGACTTTACCAGTAGAGGAGGGTGCCTTCCTGGCGCCCATATACTCCGATTTCATTGCTGGCCTCCAAAGTAAGCCTCTTGCCACGACGAGCCGGGGTCAAAGCAGGTGATCGAAAGAGTGTACGGTGACACCTGGTGTCTGTCACATTAACCGAGATTTAGAGCTCACCTCCCCCGTCACTGACAGCTCAGACTTATACCAACTGCTTTACCTCTCCGAGCCAGTTTTCTCACCTGTACGATGAGGACAATTTCCACCTCACAAAACGGATATGAGGATCAGATGTGAGAAGGTGTGTTAAGAATTTAGCCCTGGGGCTGGCAAGGTTTGTGGCCAGTACTCAATATCTGAAGAGGGAATTCAGTAGATGAGTAAATTCAAAACATATGCAAAACCCACTCTTTGGCCCGTTATTTCGGTCCAAATGGATTTGGGACAAACCTGGAGCCGTGCGCGGCGGGGGGGGGGGGGGCGGGGGGGGTGGCGAGAAAGACAGAAACACGGCTTGGCAGAACGTTTCCTAAGCAGTAGTTTGTCTTCAGTAAAGATACCCAAGGCCATTTCTACTGAAGTTCTGGAAACAAACCAACTATCATCTCCTACCAGATGAATATTTCTCTCCCCATCCCCATTATCTCCTTCCCCGTGAACCATTTGAGATCTTTTCCTCCTAATTACTCTCCTCATCATGAAATTTTAATGCCACAGACACTCTATATCGGTTTATTTACTGCATATGTATTTGTGTTTTATACACAAAAAGGGTAAGATTTTTTGACTCGCCCAAAGAACCACTTTTCATTCTGTTTGCGGTGATAGTGTCCTCATTTCGAAGGTATGTACTAGACTGTAGGTAAACACATCCCTGGTTCAAGTCCTCCTGCTCCCAAACTCAGGAAAAACCCTTCGTGTATTTGGTTATCCCCGTTGCTATTCCTTCTTCAGATCTAGCTCTTGACTTCGAACCACTGGGCTATTTTGGCAGCTAAGAAACACAGTACTTTTGAAGTTAACTCACAGTGGCTTCTCAGTATATCCTTCCCCACTATTCTCCTCAGATACAACGTGTTTTCTCTCTCTTTTAAATTTTTCCAGGAGAGTCATGCCCAGGGAATCTCAAGCCAGCCAGCACTTACTGAGCACCTGATGTATTCCTGTTCCAAGGCAGACGATAATTTAGGTTCTTTCTGGATACTATGTTTTGCTGCCGAATGCCAGGCTTGGCCACAATAAAGGGGTTGTCCCTGCCAGAGATCATCTTTCTTGGGAGGCACTGTCAGGATTTTAACAGAAAGGGGCTAAGCCACAGCCTGGGAGGAAAAACAAACTAAAAGGAAACCTCCCAGCAATGTGCATTTCTAGTTTCAGAATCTACTCCCCGCTCGGCTCTAACTACTTTCTTGATGTATCAGCCTCGTGCTGTTTTGAGGGCCTCCACCTCCTTCCCTTCAAAGTCTTGGCTTGTGGCTTTTTGCCTCGCTGTGATCAGTATCAGTCACATTTTAATGTCTCCTGAAAGACACGATTTTACAGCACTGCAATCGTTTGCTTTCACTGCTCAGAAAATATTTTAAAGTTGCATTCCTTAGCGTAATCCCACCTCTCTGGTGGTGGCAGCAGGAACTTACATGTCAAGGTAGAGCTGTCCTAGTACATGGACACCGGTCAGGTGCAACTTTAAAGGGACTTGTCGGTTTGGCCAGGTACTTAGCTAAACCTGGAACTTCACCTCGGCTTCTGTAACCTGAGCATGGCTGAGCGTGAAAATGCCAGTGGCTGATGTCCCTGCTGACCAGTGAGTCTGCTCGCTTGAGCAGCCCTGAGTTGTACTGTTTGCCTATAGGAGTCAGTTAAACCCAAAGGCCAGTTCAGCCAGGTGGGCTCGAATGCGCTGGCAGACCCACCGTGAGGGTCACCTGCACTGGCTCTTTGTACACTGTACAGCAGGCTTTACTGGATTTGGCAGCCCTGAGAATGCCGGTGGCTTTCCTATTTTGAACTTCTAGAATGTCACCCTGAGGCTATTATGACAGAGTTGTCCCCAACATGGTTGCCCCTTCAACTTCCTCGAATGGATGTTTGTGTACGTATGTGAAAAATACAAATAATGATTTGTCTGTGTGCTACTTTGAGAGGCAGGATGAATGAAGATAAAGAGAAGCCTTGGCTGACCTTTGGAAGCTTCCATTCTGAACAGTCAAATGAAAAGCACAAGTTGATTTCTCCCAAGGCAGCATAAAAGCTACCTTTTTATATGCTCAGGTATAAAGAAATACGTACCTGAGGATATAGAGAAATGGCTTCTTCAATCTACATACTTTAAAAAATTTTCAGTATGGGTTTCGATCTACGGAGACAAGCTAAAACAGAATGGCTGATTCTGGGTGCTCAATCAATTGCACTTCCGACTAGATCGAGAAGGGATTTCCAGTGCTCTTCTGTGGAATCCCTAAAGTTCTCATTCCCAGAAAAGGCGTTTCATTGGACTCTGCTCTAAAGAGTGTTCCGATCTGTGGGATCAGATGGGAAGCTGGTGGGTATGGCAGCCTTTACAGTTCCAGTGTCACTAAGTCTAGTCTTGTCTTCCACACATGCACTTAGAACGGCCAGGTGTCTCTCAGGTTTTGCATCTGACTCTGAAGGATGTTCATGGCATGCTCGCATGCAGAGAACGTGAATGACTAGTAGAATATCATGCTGGGAACCATTCCCAGGAATCAGTAGCCTGATCTGAGACAATTTGGAAGGAAGAGCAAGGCAATCTAGAAAACGGGGGATACTTGTGCTCTGCTGTCCTGGGAAAAAGATCAACAGGTTTACACTGCCGTACTGGAGTCTTCTCTCTGGGTTATGCCTGCAAAGCCCAAGGAACTCCCCTGAGTAGAGCAGGACAGAGAGCATATATGCCCATAAAGCAGAGGAGAAGGGGGAAGGACAGAGGGATGGTGTAGCAAAGCCCCTGAACCCGGTCTAGAAGGGAAATGACTGTAGTGGAGCTCCAATCACCGCTCGTCAGTGGGACTTTCTGGGGTGTTCTACCCAAGGCAACTCAGAGAAGATCTTCGTTCCTGGCCTTCCACTGCACTGCTCTGGTCTTATCCCGGCTTTCCATGGCCACTCCTGTTAATCCACTGTGGCCAAGGAGAGGGTGCATATGCCAGCTCTGTAAGGGAAAGGGTTCTCCTTCACAGCTGTAATTCTACCTGCTTAAGGAAGAGAAGGGAGACAGGGGTCCCAAGAGGCACGAATTAACTGGGCACTGTTACTAAATACAGATATCCAGAATCCTGCAGATACCTGGTTGGAGTTTCTAGGTCTTGAGCATTTGCCAAAATAGAATTTCAGGGCATGGCATCACACCAATGACCAATGCAGAGACGTGTTGTAATGGGTGCAGATGAACCATGCTAGGCCTGCCGAGAAGTCAGATGGGCGCGCACACACACGCATGCACACACAGACGTGTACACACTCACACGCACGACAGGAAGTAGTCACTGGCTCAGTTTGCTTGTATATATTGTTGAGATCTGGGGCTTAGCTGTCAATGGGAGCAGATGGAAGGAAGATAAGCCAAAAAGGGCAGCAGAGGAGGCAGTAAAGGGAAACCCTGACTGTGCTTCTTGAATGCTGTAATTTGCCAATTGTGTGGACCATGGATTTAGACCAGTGAGTCAACCTAGCTGCCTGTATAAAATACTTGCTAATGCTGCTCCCTGTACATTTTGGGGCAATAGCTACCTGCTTGCCTCACGGGCTTATGGTGAGGTTGACCGAGGCAACACAAAGTCTTTTGAGCTCCTTGGAGAAAATTCACTTTGTAAGTGCAAAGTACCACCATTATACCCTGGCAATGAGACTCCCACCAGCAAAAACCAGTCACCAGGAGAGCTGGGGCATCAAAGAAAAGAAGCCAAAGCTGTCGCAGTCTCAATCCAGGCAAATGATGTTCCCTAACTCAATACTAATCTTGTGCTGGAGCTTAATGTCAGTGGCCGCAGATGGGTGATCCATTTGGCCCCCAGTCCTGTTTGAATGGCTTGTAGAGCATTTCAACAAATTTTGAATTGCTTGCCAACATTTGAAAATTGGGAGAGTATGCATAACAATCCTGATACCTGGCTTTCTACTGAAAAATCAGAAAATTTGGCAGAGCTAGGTTTGCATTTCTACATGGCAACATTCAGTGGGAGGTGGGCCGTGTCTGCCCTCCAGAGAAGGAGCATTCACTCTCCAGGGTATTACCACCCCCACTGTCTTCCACCCTTTCCAGGGCACTCATGTACATTGCTCCTGCCTCATCCACATAGGGGTACTTGAGTTTACCACTCTTTCTATAGTTCTTCCCTCCCTTCGCTTCCCACAGTCAACGAAGATACTGAATTCATAGAGCGCTCCCATTATCCAAATCTAGGCCAACTCCCCTAACAGACGAAAGGCCTGCCCAACCACCTCCTGCCAGGCCGAGACAAAGAGAGAACTTGGTTTATCTCACTCCTTCCCTTGCCAGTAATTCCACCTTAAACCTCAAGGTTTTCTTACTTAGAGATGTCCAAGCAATAATCCAACTAAATTAGATTATAAGCATCGGAAGGTTTTCGTAATAAATAAAAATATAGATATAGCTAAGAGAAGATGAGATTTAATTAATGAGTGTTATTTAACAGAACAAGTTGTGCCATATACAGAGGATTAAAAGATAAAAAAAGGATAGGAGGGAAAATCAAATTTTAATGAGTTGCCATCTTCATTTGATTTAACTAAATTTCTTCCGCTGTTGAAAACATTAACACTTATGAGGGAGTCATTTGTGTGTAGCCATGCAGTTTGATACCTGACTGCTTTTTTTAATGTAATTACATTGTGTTTCAAATGAATTTAAACTACCATTGGAAGTTTAGGGCTTCCATCCTTCCATTGATCTTCTTGGGAAGCTGTTAGCAAGAAACGATGTCGAAAAAGAAACCAAAAATGATTGGTAGAAACACCGGGAAGGATGTCTTGGGTTAGAAAACAGCAAAGTCTCATGCGGGCAAGAAGACAGCCCAGGTCTGCAGTTCCTCAGACTGTCATGAGCCCCTGTGCCAACCACTCCTCTCTTACTCTTGCTAACCCAGGGACTCACCCAGGGGAAGCTAATGCTGCGCTCCAGCACACATTAGGTGCTCAATAAATGTTTCATGAATGAATGAATGAATAAATGAATGAATGAATGAATGAATGAATGAAGTTGTCATTGCTCAGCTGGAACACGGAGGAGGTGTCATCTCACACATAGCATGGGAGGATACACATGGGGCTTTCTTCTTTGTGTTTGTAACACCCATGTTCCTCCAACCAGCAGACAGATCCTCTCTGGGCCATTTCTAGATCTCTCCCTGCTTCGCCCTTGCTCCCTGTGTTCTCTCTTCTTGCAGACACAGCATCCAGGTACCCCAGTGAAGTTCTCCTGCAGGAGTGGAACAGGAGGTGGGCCCAGACACCTGGGTTAACACGCGAGGTTGATCACGCTGGCCTCTCTTTTGGGGCTTCTGGACTCATGCGTTGTTGCATGCCACCTCTACTGCTAACTGCCCACTCCACAAAGATGCATTTGGGCAACCCCGGCAAGGGCTTGAAGGTGTGGCACTCATGATTTTTAAGCTAACATTTATGGAGTATAAAGCGCTGTATTAAATGCTTCACCGAGAAGTGCTCCCAAAAGTAGGACATAGGTATTAGCATTCCCAATTTACAGATGGGAAAAATGGAGGTACTGAAGATACATAACTTGCCAAAGGTCACCCAATGTGCGGTTGGTGGAGGTTGGGTTTGAAACCAGGTCTGTTTGATTCCCAAACTCATGCACTGAACTCCTCTGCTACACACTTCCCCTCACCAGCCCCATCCTATGAATACACAATAACTACACTAGTGAAGCACTGACAGTGAGTGTTAATAGTCAGCAAGGAAGGAAGATGTTACATTCTACAAGTGTAACGTGGGAGATATGGGGAGTTTGGAGTGGGTGTTGATGTGTATTATGTTTTCAAGATATTTAATTCTGGGTAGACTAGTTTCTGTGCTAGGCTTCTGTACAATATGGTAACATTTCCTCTATCAGACCCCCAGAGAACAGGTCTGTAAGTGAATGCATACAGATCTTTCTTGGTCCCATTAAATGGAAATAAAAAGTTAAATTAGTTCATATTCAAAGTATGGTGAGAAGCAGATAGCAGCATGCTTAAGGGACCCAACTCAACTTGCTTGCATTCCCTGGATTAATAGGAAAAAGCTCATTTCTCTTACCACCTTTAATATCTTCTTCAATCTCTCCCCCTGTTCATGGGAATTGCTATCATCAGTGACATTTGGGCTTCCTGGGCTCACATACATCTAATGTAGAGAAGCGGTCTCACTGCCTGTTGCCAGGATGCTCTCTGAAAAGCACAAGCCACTGCCTTGAGTTTCGTGTCATCAGAGAGAGCATGTTTCAGTGCAGTAGCGTGACCAGTGATTGACAGCTTGCTAACTTGTTGGAATAAAATCAGGTACAAACGTTTCCGCTGTGCCTGTGAGGTACTTATTTTATAATCTCTGGGAGCCCCCACCCCCTGGCATTGTTTCTAGACAACTAGACAGGGCTGTCTGGCAATCCCTCTTGAAGTTAAAGCATAATTTTAAAAATAAAGAAATGCAATTCACACTTATCAGAGCCCATCACTCTGCTTATAGCTTTAGACAGATGACCCTTCTGAGCCAAGTTCTAACCAGCTTCACTGCTAATTTGACCAGGTGCTGCTGCAGCTAAATTTGGAATCTGTGGGCCAGGATTCTCAGCAATTTAAATCCCTCTGGACAGCAATTCTGTGGGACTTTTTGTCTCTAGAACATCAGTTAACCCTTCCTTTCTCTGGGGTCTGGCAGGATAGAGTTTTTGTAATGTATAGTTTGTGCTGTGTGGTGCTGGATGTCACACACGATTAGAGTGAGCCGCCTCAAAGAGCCACGCCAGAAACTGCTGGAAACCTGGAGTCTAAGGGATATGGAAACATTTGCCTCTCCACTACTTTTGTGACACAATGAGTATGAGGATGGGAGATCACAGAGGCTCCTTTACTTGTGGTTCAGCTGGCTGAAAATGGAAGCAACCATCAACCTAAATGAGAAGGCACAAGGAAATTTTCTCGAAGGGCTGATTGCGTAGATGATAGGGGTCCTAACTGATCTGAGTTGGAATTTAGAGCCTGGGCGCGTCTGAAGAACATGTGACTATCCCCACCACCCCTGAGTCTATGGAGGGTGTCTGAGGGTGAGGGAAGGTGAAACAAAAAGGATCTGGTGTTGCCTGTTCTACAGCCCAGTCCTGGGACAAAACCCTGATGGGTGAGAGAGGTGCTATAGGCAAAAAATAAATGGCTGTTTTCTCAAAGGAATGGGGAACCAGCTGATAAAGATCCTCCAGCGTGGGTGAGTGTGGTGGTCTCTCTTTTACTGTGGAAACACAGTAGGACTTGGGTTGAGTGGGCACTGAGGGTGCTGGTTGGACACCCCTGGCAGTAGAGGGAATACTACAGGGCTCCCCTGAAGTGAGTTTTGAAAACAGCAGGCCTCTGTGAGGGGACCAAGCTTGAAGAATCTGAATGGGCTGACCATGAGCATGGGAGACAGCCCTGGAAACTTCTAGGGATGTTTGGGATGTGAGTGGGGAGTGAGCTTTGTGGTTGGGATGAGCCATGAAATTGGAGAGGTGATGTGAATGATTCCTTATTTGTGAGACAGATTTTTAGGGCTTGGGGTGATGTGGGTTCTGTCAGTCTTGGAATAGAACCTATGAAGGGCTAGAGTGTGTCCCCATTCTATTTTCTGAATGTCTTGTGTCACCTACCCATCTTATTTTGACTATCATTCCAGCTCACTTGAAAAGTATAAAAACCTTGGCTACATTAATCTCCTCACTTGACACTTGTTGGCCAGGAGGAGTCAACCACACCTTGACTGATCTGGGAAAAGAAAGAGAGGTATGCCACCACGGAACACAGAATGAGGTCATTTGTGGGGAATCCCAGGGCGAAAGCTATGGGAAAAGATTGAGTAGGCTTCTTAAGGATCTTAATAATCAACAAAATACTGGCTAGTAGCTTTTAATTACTTTGCAGATGTTGCTTTCTATCATTGAGGACCAAAGAGGCCTCCCCCTTACTGATTACAATGAAAATATGTTTTTAAAAACAAACACTTTATTTAAAACCAGGGATATTTTTTAATTAGAGGAAAGATTAACTAAATGCATTTTCTCTCGTAATTTAATCCATTCTAATTATCCTGAGGACGGTCATGATGGAATACTTAACTTTCTTCTAGTTGCTATTTCACGTGGTTTCTTTCTTTATTACCCATGAAGGGAAAAGCTCAGAGATGGTCATTGACAGGGTGGCCTTCTGCGAGTCTGCTTGTAACAATGCATTCAATGCATGATGAAAAGGATGAGGAGGAAATCAATAAACCCTGACTGTGGTGGGTTTCCAAAATGATGGTACCCTGTTTTCCAAAGGCAATAAAGACAAGACTCTTTAAAAAACCTTGTGAAAGAGAGTGCTATGAAGGAAGTGGTTGGCGTAAGATTGAAGCCCATTAGGCAGGCAACTTGGGAGGAAATGCAAAATCTGTTCCTTACATGCACATCTGGGATACTCTGTGTGGCTCCTGATAACCCAGGAAATGAGCGAAGGAATTGCAAAGAATCCCCAGATGTTACCCATGGGCGTTGCTCCAAGGAGTCATGCAATTTGCAGAACGGGAGGAATGAGAGTAATCGTGCAGTTCATTGGGCTGAGTAGGGACAATCAGTGCAATTCTTGAGTCTCCAAAAGGCATGTGCGACTCAAGTGAGTTCAAAATTGAGCCTCCTGGGTTATTCCTTGATGTACAGAGCAAGTACAGATATAATCTTGGAAACCAGAGTCAGAAAAGGAGAGACCAGGACAAGGTATTCTAAGAGACACTGACCTAGCGGCATCCTCAACGGGAGAAACGCCAGGCACCTTCTTAAAGGAAGACAGTGTCCTTCCAGACTCCTCTAAAGTATGTCTGTGGTCCCTAGTTCGAGAAATGCTGGCTTAAAAGAACTGAAGTTTTACTCTATTCAATAATAACATAATTCCACACCAATACTTCAAAGGAAAAGACTTTTCTTTTGAACTGTACTTATTATAAAAATGAAACCCAGAATTAAAAACAAATTCTCATAGACCTCTTGGCTTCTCTGGAATATATCCAAGAAGTCTAGCTGGAGAAATTTTGGTTAAAAGTAGCAAACCCCAATTTCACAATAAGTCTCCATTAACATGAGGATATTCAGATGTTTGATTCCATGTATAATTGGGCTGTTTGGTAAAATAAGCAGGTTCAATTCCAAGTAAGAGAGCCAGTTTATATTTCTCTGTAAGAAGCAGATGCCAGCAAGTTGTAGAATAAAACTCCACTTGGGAAATTGATAGTGGGTAGGTGTTATTTTTGAAACGCTGCTAACTGCTGGATAGGTTGGAGGCAGCTATATGAAAGCAAGGTTGAAGGTAGCAGAAATGTCTTAATGAGGAATTTACTTTGATGATCTTCCCTTGCTTTTATCTTACATTGGTAATAGATGATGGTGATGGTGTTGGGCTTGGGGGACGATGATGATAATGACGGTGATGGTGATGATGATGATGACATTACCTCGCATTTGTTTGTCTCTTACTTCATGGTAGGCACTGTGCCCATACTTTACATATAACCCAATGAAGTAGGTCATCTCTTGTTTTCCCGTTCGCAAAGAAACTGAGGCACACAAAGGTAAAGAAACCTGCCAGGATTTGATGTCAGGCAGACTGACGTACAAGCTTGTATCTTAAGCACTTCATTATGCTTGCATTGCCCTGAATTCAAGTAAAACAGATATGGATAGATGAACCTCTACTTCACACCGTATTTTTTTTTAATCAACAAACACAAATATAATGGAATAAAGTAGACTCTGATTATTCAGATTATGGAAGGAAGTGTTTCAATGCAGAGAAAAAATTTCCTAGGTAAACCAGATATAAATCGGACCTGAGATGAGCAGATAGAGAAACGAGCAAAAAAGTACCATTGACTAACCTCAACCATTCAAAAATCATCATCAGCTGAGCCAACACTACACTGTATCTAGTCCTTTAACATAAAGTGTGTATTATGGGATCCTACCTGGATCCCCGCGCCTTACAGAAAAGAGAAAGGTTTGACTGTGCGAGGGTGGCCCATTCATACAATTCTGCATCAAAGTAATAAAATTCAGGAGATGGACCAGTCCTTAGAGATCATCTCATCCAAGTGTGTTCTAAATTCCGTCGATCACATATTGCATTCGTGATATTTGTAATATCTGCACTGATATTTACTTAATATGTTTCTTTAAATTTATTCAGGCCTAATATTGCTACTCAATTTTGCTACATCCCTAAGCAATACCAGTATAATCATGAGTTTGATGAGCTAGTCATAGTTTTCCCAAATACGTATTTTTAAAAACCCTATGTAACTATTCAATAAAATATATTTGCACACCAACAAAAAGCATTTCATGTTCGGGGACTATACTCGGGCAAGCAGTTACGTGGTCCAATCCCCTCATTTGCCATAGGAAGAAACTGAGGCTGGGGAGGTGGGTGACTACTTCAAGAGCACCCAGAAGATTTGTGGCAGAGTCAAGCCTAGAACACAGATAACCCCCATCCTCCGTCAATCTATTCTTCATGACATCACAACAAATCAGACAGTGAGTGATGGGAAAATACCCATCACAAATACCTACAGGAGCTCAGATCTCGAGGGCCCTCTTTGTGTTCCTTTCCTGTTAATGTACAGCCTTGAGGGCACTTTGTGGGACCTACGAATCCCAAACTTGGAAGGAACCGGTTCTTAAGAAATGGGATAGTTGATTTTTTGTCAGAGCTCAAGTGACAGAACACTTGCTACTTACACTAGGGTAGAGCAGCTCCTCCCCCCAACTTTTTTTTTTTTCAATAGCTCTTATTCCTCTACGTTTTCCTTTGAGTATAGAATCTTCTTCATGCTAACTCTCACCCCCGGGTTTCTGTTCTAAGAGTTCCAAACTGTTTTAGTTCTGTGCTCTTGTGAAGTCGGTAACACTTCATTTTAAGCTAATTACTTGTTGGGTCTGGCCCTAGCACTGTGGGCCACAGGCTAGTATATCAACAGGATCCCATAAAACAGTAAGGGTGTGGTACACGAATGCTCCAAGTCACTGTCTCCCCACAGAACTAAAACATTGAGCCTCCTTTCCCTCTTCTCTTCTTTCTCCTTTTTTTTTTTTAAAGTAGGCTCCATGCCCAGCATGGAACCCAACATAGGGCTTGAACTCAAGACCCTGAATCAAGACCTGAGCTTAGATCAAGAGTCGCACGCTTAGCCGATTGAGCTACCCATGCACCCTGTCCCCCTTTTCTTTTTTGATGGGAGCTCCTAACATGGGCACATATTACTAAATCACATAGGAAACAATAGCAAAAAAAATTTCCATTTAAACCACAGAATGGTCAAGCCATTAAGTGAGGATGAGCCTTATGTCTGTCTCTGTGGTCTATTTTCCAACCAATGCTTGAAGCCCTTCTTCAACACCCAGGCCAAGACAGTCAACACTTTGAGTGATGAGAATCTGATTACTTGTAAGGCAGTTTTTTTCATTTTATTTTACTTTTTTGGAGTGAGTTACAAAGGTGTTCTTGTAAATTCTACCTTCCGGTCCTCATTCTGAGCCTGGGAAGGAAAGTTGGGTAGACTGCCTGACCCCAACTTAAAGAAAACTTCTGGGCATGTGGTGGCTCATGTTTTGGCCAAATTGTGGGGGAAAAAAATCAGAAGTTTAACTCTGCTAAAAGTTTGTCCATACTCTTTAACAGTGAAAGACCATCCCTTCAGGTTTTCCCTTTAAAAAAGAATGGAGCTCCTAGCATAGGCTCCAATAAGAACCCCCAGAGGAATAGGTTAATTAAGCAATCAGAGAATTAGCTGCTCCCAAAGACCTGGTGGTAAGGATGGCTCCACAGTGGCTAACTTCATCTCGACTTGATCTCATTGCGGAGTCATGAAAGCTCGAATGTTCAAGGATAATAGCTACAGGAAAAATGCTTCCATAACTTAGAAGGAAACTGGAATGAGCTGCAGAAGCAGCTGCACTCCGTCTGAAGGTGGGTAATTTTGATAGGCACTGCCTTCCCATCTTGTTCCCTGGAGCTCTCAAGCTCTCTCCCTCTCGGACCGTGACCCTGTCTACTTCTGATGACAATCACTTAATCAGCACATCAGATTGTCGCACGGCTGGTTTTACCTTGGGTAAAGATTCATTTTCCTTATTAACATCACAAGAACCTACTTCTTTCCCCAACCAATTAAAGAGGAAAAATAGAAGGGCCCCAAGTGCAATAGAGGGAAAAGAAAACTGTTCTGACTTGTGGCACCTGGCAGGTCACTCAGGCCCACACAGTCCTAGAAATCGAGTCCTCATGATTCTGAAATGCAACTGGAGATCAAGACCACACAGACAACACAAACAAGTTGTAACCACCATTACCGGCACTGCTCACTAACCAGATATCCAACAGTTCACCTAGGGTAGGCGCCTGGTGTTGGCTGATTTATTCTGTGGGTGCATTTGTTTATGTTATTCAGAGCGGGTGTCTGGACAGCCCACATTCAGGGACAATAGCAACAATCCTCAGTTAGCATTTAGTTTCCCTCCTTACATTCTCTGGCAAAATGTTATTTCTCCCTGTACTTGGCTCAACTCTTCCGCTCACAAAGCACATGAACAATTACTCTACAGCAGACACTTAGCTGAGTTTACTACAGTTCACATGATGTTTGACCTCTTCTGTAGCCCCTTTATGCCTGGGGGTATAGTCTCTGGATGGCCTTCTGAAGTTCAGTTCCCAGTTCAGTAAGGGGACGTGGGTGACAGAAACAACCACCCATTTTAGGATTATGTTTAAAGAATAAAACTAATCTAACCACACAAGGCGCTTTCTGATTTATTCATAAGAGTAAACTGCAGCCTACCCAAATAATACTAATATATTCCAAAGATAAACATGAATTGTGGTTCATTAAATTCAAAGCATACTTCTTATCTATTCAATTCTGTAGGTTTTAGCCATACCTTACATTTAACTTGATAGAAAAACATAATATAACAATTATTGCTTGGTAGACTCCAGTCTACCAAGATGTTAACTCTAACAGTTAATATTTAAATGTTATACCTTATATTTAAATCTTTAGCAATATGTACTAAATTTCCAAACATAAATAATAATTTGGTTGAAAATTCCAGAAATGCATTTGACCAAACGTACGTAGGTCCTACTCGATAGAGTTTTAGAAGTCTGTTTTTATCCTCATTCCTGCCCCCACACCCCCCAACCCCCTCCACTGCGTCTATCTTCTTGCTTCATTCAGCACAAAATGTGAGCCATAAGTGATGTCAACTGTTCAGATGACGATTTGCAATGATCCTAAGAAAACCACCTCTCACCACAACCTTTTGAAAATAGGCTGTAGACCACCCTAGTACCCCAACACGAACCACCCGGGCTCGGCCTCACCCCAAATCTCCTAACGCACTGTTTGCAGATAGGTGCCATTTCATTCTTATTTATTTTCTATTTTCAAAATACAGCATTTGAGGCTCTGCTCGGAAAGGACCAAAAAGCCTCTCTTTCCTTTCTGTCAGTATCCCTGAGGAGGAGGACCGATTCTGGGCTTGTAAATTGTGGCATTTACTTAAAACCAATTGACAGGAGTATCTGCTCAAAATAAAAGTCTGAAACTCCACACAGCAGCTCCAGGGCCAGAGGTTGAAAAGCAAAAGAAGCAATTATGTGCATCCAAACATCTCAAGATTCTGAATAGCAAATCTCACCAGCTAAGGTGAGATTGTTTGGCTTTTTTTAGAGCAAGTCCCAGTGAACAGAAACCATGAGAATACAGCACCTATCCTACAAATAAAGCCAGGGAGCCCCACTTTCTCACAAGAAAAGACTTTGGTGATAAATATCTTTATAACTTACATAGCGTGGACTCATATGGCCACGAGAGAGCATAGTTCTGAACAAGAGACTTCCCTGGACCTGAAACTCCCTTCATTTTGGTAGCTTTACCTGACACGTGAATTTGTACACTCTCTCTGTCTCCTGAGAGCTCGTGCATGTTAGCGCATGCACGTGTGAAACTCAAACCAGGCACTTCAAGTAGCAGACACACCGTTCCCCAATCCATCGCACCCATAGGGCTGCTAGAACAAAACATCTCCTGTGTTCTCTTGCTGGCCATAGCCTTACCATCTCCTACCCAGACTAGAAGCGCCACCATCCCAGTTCACCTTCAAAGGTTCCAGAGACACGTCCACTCAATTATTATTTTCTCCCCACTCCCACACTGGACCTTGTCCTTTTCTCTGACAGCTTTCAAATCACAGCAGGGGGCCAGTTCCTTAAGTGAGTGTGGACCAGCTTCTTTCTTCTCTTCTTTTTCTATCAAGATCTGTGCAACTGTCTAATTCAGGGGTGGGCCAATTGTTCCCGTAAAGGGCCGGGTAGCACAGGGCTCTGTGGACAGTGCGTTCTCAGTGGCAAGGACTCAACACTAAGATGGAGTGTGTAGGCTGACAACATCGCAATGAATGGGAGTGGCTGTCCTCAAAAAACACTTTGTTTAGCGGACACTGAAATTTGAATTTCGATTGTCACATGTCAGAAAATCTCTTTTAATGTCATCAATGTAAAGACGATTCTTAGCTTGTAAGCCATAGAGAAATAGTCAGCAAGTCAGCTATGGTCCCCTCAGCCGTGGTTTTCTAAACTGTCCCAATCCATCTGGGCTGTGCTCCTGTGAGCTCTTCCCAGAGTGAGGCTGAGTTGTAGGTGGGGGAGAGCCAGCAGGCATCACTGTGGGGGCAGCAAGCCCTCAGCAGGGGTGGAAAGGGAGCGCAAAGGGGAGGTGAGGCTGGATGGTGTGAATCGAAAGAAAGTAGGATTTTCTACCTAAAGGTTATTGGTTGGCAAGAGCTCTTTTTTTGAGGGCAGGGGGAGGACTGGGGCAATGGAGCTATGGGGTTGGGGGAAAGTCTTTAAGTCACACCGGGCATACAAAAGTCCACCAAGAGGAACGCCCCTGAGAAATGTAAGCTAATGGTACGAATTGTAAACTGGCTCAGTAGTGGGCCATGCGCATCCCTCCCTCCAGAGTTTTCTGAATTATCCCCCAGACTCTGCAGGGAACAGAAGATGAAAGCAGCTGCCGGGGAGCAGGATCTGGACCATCATTGAGAGATTGCAAAAACAATTCACTGCCAACAGACTGTCCCAGCAGGGTCCCAGTGCTATGGTCGTCGTGTCCTGGATTGGCACGCTGCCCCTCGGATGCCCAATCAGATGGAAGTGGGGTAATTTCTAATGCACAGTCCGCTTGATCTCTGCTTCACCACTCAAATGAACAGCATGGGAAATTGCGTCTGACCTCATGAGTCAGCCCTGGACAGGCTCCGAACCCCGTCTCTCCCTCCAGGTAGCCAATCTGGGGGCTGCGGTGGCAGGGCTAGGACAGAGGGGAGGGCCCCAAACTTGATGGCTAGATTCAAAGGTACCTTGAAGGGGGCAAGTCAGTAGTTTGCTTGGAAACGTCTCTGAGAATTTCCTTGCAAGCAAGTGGGTTAGCCAGCTCTGCAATGAACTCAATGTAGCAAAAGCAAAAACTAGAGGTAAAATGATACTCAAGGTGACAACTTGGTCACTCTGACTGTCTGAGGGATGTGGAAAACCAAAGAGCAGTTGGCTCCCATCTCCTCAAAGGAGATAACTGGGTACGTTCAATCCAGTATCATCCTACCCTGAACCACAATAGTGACAAAAAGCAATCAAAAGCAAAACTGAAGAAACTTGGAAACTATTACTTCTCAAGAGAGAAAACAACCTTAAAAAAAAAAATCTCAGTTGAGAAACTTATGCAGAAAGGTGGCTGAGTGAGAATGACGTGGGACCAGAGGAGAGCACTGAACGATAGCGGCAGTGATGGGGGAGGGTCAGGAGCCCAGGGACCACGCCTTCTCTTGGGACAGCAAGAGGGTGCTCAGACCTCTTCTGGTGGTCCCTGGCTACCCAGGAAACTTGGGAGTCCTGCCTGCATCTAACCTCGTCTAAAATAAGTGAATCCAATTGTTGCCAGCAAGCAGGGATCCAGTGATCCAGCCAGTGGGGAGAGTATTCAAAAAGGGGAGACTTGCAGAACACAGTCATGGGGTGGGGGGGTGCTCGAAACCTCCAGGTCCTGACAATTTCCCATGCGTGTGCATTTCTCCCTCCCCAGATCAGTCATTTGAATGGATTTTATCTGGTTTATTCCTTGCCTCCCAATCTGGAATTCTGGAAAGAAGGGAAAGCGTTTTCTAGTCGGGAATCTTGCTTTTCCCTTGCCTACCCCCCTGACGATTTGGAGAGGCAGCGGGAATGTTGTAGAGCACTCGTGTCCCTGAAGGAACAGCCAGTTGCAATGCACCACCATCACTATAGATCTACGATTTATGAAAATAAAGCAATATGTGCCTGTTTCGGTGCCTGCCGTTTGCCTACCAATGGTGCAGTGTTCACCATTCCAGCCCTCTCGGCATTCACATTTGCCATCTTTACAGGTCCCGTGCTCAATGCAGCGGGGGTGGCACACGCGCTGGTCACAAGCTGCGCCTGTCCAGCCCTCTTCACAGCGGCAGGCTCCCCCGATGCAGACGCCGTGAGTGCCACAGTCTACTGAGCACACTTCTGGAAGAAAAACAATGATTACAGCTCAACACCACAGCTGGCAAAACCCTCCGCTGGGCGCCAGACCACACACACGGCCTGGGTCCCTGAAGCAGGCCCCAAGGCCCATCAGGTGTGTCCCCTGGGGAGGCCTGTCCCTCCACCGGGCTGGATATGAACTGTTCCGTAGTTTCTAGAGCAGTGGTTCTCACGGTGGGGTCCGTTGACCAGCAGCATCGCTGTCACCCAGGGACTTGGCAGAAATGCAAATTCTTGTGCCTTGCTTGGACCTCCTGAATCAGAAACTCTGGGAGTGGGGCTCAGAAATTCATTTTCGCAAGCCCTCTGGGTGGTTTCGACGTGCGAGGACCACTGTTCTAGAGCTCGAGGCCACCCCAGGTGGAGGTCAGACAGCGGCCATCTGGTTTGGCAGTGCTACGTACGAGGTGCCATCTGGAAAGATGTACGTGTGGATCCTGCCTCCCTGGCCAGCTGGGATTTTTACCCTGTTGAGAGCCTGACCTGACCAAAGGCCACTCGGGACGCCCGCAGCTCCATGCCCACGATGATCGCAAACCCGCCCGTCAGCCCCATCGGCACCTTGGGGCAACGATGACCGCTATAATCGTGCTGCATTTACACAGCCTCTTTCTCAAAGGAGCTCAAAGTCTTTTGTGCTTGGGGAGGAGACAGACAGACAGATAAACACTCTCTGGCGTTCCAGACCTCTCACTCGAGGACAAGCACGTGCCAGACATTCATCCTTACGACAGACTGCTGAGGGAGGCATGGCTCATCGTGCCAGGGGAGGGAACACCCAATCGGGAGGGGCAGTGACTCACTCAAAGTCACACAGCATATCGGCAGCACGGCAGGGCCTTGGATCTAGGGCTCCTCCTCCCCCACCCCTGCAGAGCTTGGCCTGGACCACTGGCATCAGCGTTGAAGCCAGAGGCGAGTGGGCTGAGAAGACGTCTCAAAATAGCCCATTTTAACTGACTCTTTTTTTTTTTCCTTTTGGAATGAAATATTCATTTCTTTCCCATTGTAGGCAAAGCTTCACATATATTCCCTTCCTGATTGCCATGGCAATCTGACAGCTGTCTCACTACCCAGAGGAAGGGGGCGGAATGATGATCGCTTGCTTGGATAGGCACTTGTCACTGCGAAAGGAACCATTCTCGGGTAGGTTGGGACTGGCTTGAACTGTTGAACCGTTCCATTTTAGGGTCACTCGGGAGGTAGGACACATACTCTTAATTTTAGGAAAATAAAGTGTGCAGCGCAACGTCATTATTTTCCTGTCACTGGAGAATTGCGGAGCTTTATAACATGCTCACACGGCACCCCGAGGGAGCCTCTTTTCTGTTTTATAGGACGTTCCATTCAGTTTGTCTGGGACTGAGTTGTTCTGTTTTGTGTTCTGGTACCTTGAGGGAGTGTACATAAGAAAACCTATAATGCAAATGGAAGCATCCCTCCCGGGCCCCTCATCCATTTGTAGTGATGGAAGAAACGAGGCACGAGAACCTGCGGTGTTTTTGTTTGTTTGTTTGTTTCTCAGGATCACAGACTCCATGACCGAGGAAGAGAGAGTGAGAAAGGCACTATGCAATTAGCCTATGTCCCTTCATCCCAAGCTAAGTGTGAAGAGTAGATTCCCACCCACTTGGGCTCACGGAAGGAGCACAGGGCATGAGTGTTGGGAAAAGCGAGGAGGAAATCTCTTGGCTTACCAACAGAGCAGTCGGGACCCATCCAGTTGGGATCACAGCTGCAGAGGCCCGTGTCGGGGACGTATGTGCCATGCCCACTGCACTGGTCTGGGCATTGGACCCGTGCCAGCTCACAGTTTAGACCACCCCAGCCAGGGCTGCAGAGGCATTCTCCATTTACGCAGACTCCATGGCTGGAGCAGGTGGGATCCAAGCAATCAACTGAAAGAAAAAAAAAAAACGAAACAAAGAGGAAGAGTATCGATCACTCATGGGGGATGAGCCACGAGATGTCAGCTTGCTGCTGAAGAAATCGGTAATTCACTAACTCCTATCCCCGACAAGCAAATGGAGGAGCCCAGGTAATACTTACGTGGTCTCTTGAAGAACAACCCATAAAAAACTCAAGACTTTTTTATTTCCCAAAACACCGAATCTCAAACTTGAAGAGACGGTAAGAGAAGGAGGGGATTTCTCAAGCAGAGTTAGGAGCAACCAGATAGAGAGGTGTGCCATTCAATGCTGAGAGCCTTGTACTTACAAACGTTAGTACCTTCATTAAATCATATCAGAACCTCTGAGCCTGGGACATGAATACTGGTGATATCTCTACATGTATCCCCAAGCCCAATTATCCTTCACTATCAGAGAAGAAAAGAAGGCTCATTCTAGCTTCACTAATACTTGCCTTCAGAAGGTAACAAAGGATTACAAAGAAAACCACTGAAACTCATAAATGAGTCACTTTCCTAATTAAATGTCACTTAGGCTAAGTCTAAAATTAGGTTTCATTCTCCGAACACACATCTACCGCAGGAGTTGGTAAAAGAGCAAGACAGAAGAGGTGAAGCTGGGTGTGGAAATGATCCCAAAGAGGTGACTGTCCTACAGCTAATCAGGAGTGGCCTGAATGGGGGAGTCTCTGGCCGTGGCACTGACACCCTCTCAGACTGTCGGTCAGATGAGCTAATGGTCAGATTTTGGTCATTGTCGTGCTTGGCAGTTTCATGGTCTGGTCGTTTGGCCATCTTAATGCTGAGTGGATATGCATCCAGGAGGCACCACAAAGGTGCTCGCTGTGTATTCCACTGAGAGGAGAGGTGAGAGCGGCAAAAACCAGTTCCTAAAGACAGGACTTTTTGCCAGGGAATGTGACCCCAAACCTTGGACATCATCCACCCAGGTTCAGAGTTGGGCAAACAGGGCTTTGTCGAGGAGGACCAACTTCCTTCAGTGTTCCTAGAAAATGACGCAGTGATGGTTGGAGAAGAGGTCACTGCACATCGTGGGGTCTGAATGGCAAATGGTGGTCCTGCAAATGGCTCCAATATTGTCTTGTGGATCAGAGAAACAGGCAGGTCTCATCTCCTTATTTAAGACACACACATTTTCCTCATTTTAACAGCTTGGAAATCGGGCCTCTTGGCCTAGAGTAACGCATTTGCTTCTGCCATCATCTGGGGGCGCAGCCAGCTTGAGGCCACTTTAAATTCCTTTCTTGAGGTTTCTTGGACCACACTTCTGGTAAAATTGAGTCCCTCACGTGAATGTGTGCCATCTTGTAGTTCCAATCCTCAGAGATTTTGATTTCTCTCTCTGCCTGATGCCAAGATTGAAACATGCAAGATTTTTGGCCTCTAAATAGTTCACCACGACACCGAGATGGCAACCCTTTGGGGTCCAGCTTTTTGTCTGAATTCTTTTTTTTTTCTTCTTATGGCATACAAAATAATGGTGGGTTTAAAGTCGATGATATCTTGGCTCTAAATAGGACATTATTTAGATTATCCATGCCACAAACTATTTCATTCTGGGAGACATCAGACTTCAGGAACTTGGATTTATTAGAAATCACAGTACCCCATGAAGTTTCCAAAGAGCATTGCTCCCTTGAGGCAACAATAAGAATTTTCAGTGTAAAGAGATGTTTCTGAGCTGATCCATTTGAATCTTCTCAGGAAGATATTATTTACAAAAACCAACTCAAAACTCGTTGAGCCATGGGGAAACAGAAGCTGCCATTGATTTAACAGAAATCAAAAATACACTCTCAGAAAGGAGAATTTCAGTGATTTATTATTAGTTGGAGATGTTTATGATGATGCTAGTTGTTCTGGTTGCAATCACTTTAAGGTTGTATTCATTGTCTTGGGGACTATAACTTCTGATGATATGAACCCTTTCTGATATCTTCAAATTTGCTCAGGATGGTGGAGCACGTCTGGCGGTAAATGAATCGAAAGTTTCAAACACAGAAGACATTTACAAAGAGGCTGTGCAATACTTTTGGTGTCTGTCTCATGCTTAGCATGGGTAACAAAATATAGTAGGTGTTCAGTACACAGTTGATACAGAAATGAATGGCAGACTTTGCTATAAGCATTTGTCGTTAGTGAGACAAACATTCGTGAAGAACTGACAAGAAAGAAATGATGCTAACAACTTCTTGCTTTTGGGAGGATTCTGGGATCTGCGTGATATGAACTAATTCATTCAGAATCAATCCTGTCCACATTCTTCTAATAGAAGAAAATCCCAAGCTTGTAGTTTTTTCTCTGTCTCTTTTTCTAAAACAGCAAAATCAAAATAGACACAAAGATATCTCAGGTGCTATGTGTCTCAAAAATTATTCTCCATCTATAATTAGCTATTTAAAATGTTTGGTGAGGTGCCAACAGCTAGGAGCTTTCAAAAAATTCAAAAAGTATATCATAATCTTTTTCTTAAAAGGATGAAATAAAAGCTAATATACCCCCCCAAAAAGCAAAAGAGAATGAGTAGATTTTTCTTTCAGATAAATTAGCTTTCTCTTCTCTATCTTAAATTGTAATATGAAGAAACGAGGAAAATCCACTGGGATTTATTGGCCCAGGAGTAGAATGTCATCCAAAGAATCATTTATTGTATCTAGAAATATGAGCTAACCCTCTCAGTTACACCAGTAAATATGCCCTTTGTGCTATATAATTACAGCAGCTGATGGAATAGCTAAATCCAGACTTTAAGAAGAGCAGTTTCACTATGAATTTTAAATTTGGTTCCAATTTCAGAAGATGGTCTTGTGGCCACGTCCTTAGAGTCTTTAGCAGGCAGGAGGGACTGTGGCATTTTACGAAGCTTTATAAATAGAAACAGTGTTATACTTAAAAGGGGGACAGTGGCCTTTACCAGCTAAGTACCATGTGCCTTACAACACCAGCCCCCTGGCAGCTGAAATCATTAGAACTCATTTAGTCTTGGGTCCTCTGTAGGTTTGACAAAAAGGGTTGTGAATGCAATTTCTATCCCTAAGGATAAAAAAAGAGGTCAAGGAGTTTTACAAACAATATGTACTATAAACCCCTGAAGAACCATGAATTACATTTATGAAGTTAAATGTCATTGAAAAATGACTCAACCATGAAACTGACATGAAAACATGGCTGACTTAAACTAATATGTCAATTCCTCGCTCATCACCTTCCCACTCCCCCAGACATCATTGAATGAAAACCTCTGGAATCCGTTCTTTCATTTTCTTGTGCAAATTTGTTAATAGTACAACAGTGTTTATGCAGCAAAAATGGAGGATGGCAACTATTGATTTCGTTGCCATGGCCATTTCAGGTAAATTGTTTGAACGTTATGACTATGATGAATATCAGAAATAAAAAAGCTAAATGGAAGAAAAAGTGCTGATCCAGACTTTCTGATTCCATTTCCTATTTTGAAAACAGCATATGAATCACCTCGGTTCATTCTTTTTGGGTAGCAGAAATCAATAGAGGAGATTTCATCCTTTCATAATGACCCACGTGGCTTCCTTGTTTTGTTGGATGGTTAATTCATTCGGAACATTTAAATAAGACGGGTAGGGAGAATAAGAAAGTTGAGAAATCACTTGAAATTCTACTCATACAGATATGAGCAATCTTTACTGGAGGGAAAAAATTCTAAGACAGGCAATGTCATTGCTCTATCATTTTGTTCTCGCCAAATGATGTATGCAAAAGGTCGTTTTAACCTTTCTTGTCATATTATTGGCCTCTCCCATGTTTTCAGCAAATGCAGCTTTGCCTTCTGCAATCCATTTATCTTTAAGAACTTTAACCTTTCAAGCAGGGTTATTAAATCAGTCCTTCCTCCATCCAAACTCCCAATTTGGTTTTATGATGCAGATGGAGGGAGGCTACCTTTTATAATAGAGGAAAAAATATATAGAGTGTTGAGCAAATGAAGATCTAGGGGTCAGACTTCTGGGTCCCATTAAGGGCATTACCACTGATGTATTGGAAAATCCTAGAAGAATAATGTCATGGAAGCGGACTCTCTGTAGCCAGAGTTCTAAAAACTATGAAATGGGAGATTTCAGGAGGGCAGCTTTTGCATGTTACTAAGGATAAGTTACTGTCATTACTTTGCGGTAAATGCTGTAACGACTGGTAAATTTTTATAGAACACTGGAGATCCATAACGTAATGGGGTGGGAGATCAGACCCGCTCACACGTGAGACCCTCATAGCACCTGAGGTCCCTTCTTATCAGCTTGGCAGGGAGAAGCTGAGAGAGAACACGGGATATGGCGCCTAACAGAGTCTTTTCTTGGGGGGCACCCTGGACAGTCCTCTCAAAATGTTTCATATGGGGTAGGCGGTGGGCTTCACTTTTTCCCTTAGTTTGTTGGGAGAGCTGACGCTTCATTTTCCACTGGGAGTTGTATGGGGTCGTGTGCCTGCGAGACAGACATAGAGGAAAGCTACTCAGCTGGTAGAGACCAGCTGAGCCGATTCACAGGCTGGGGAGTGAGCCAGGGATGGACAGCACCAAGGCTCGTGCCTTCCTAGCAACTCTGCTTGATGCTTTAGATACAGAGAAACAACAGAAGGACAACCAGAGACCATCCCCTGGAAGCACAAATACAGAGGGGAAAGGCTGACAGGCAGGTTGGTGGAGTTCCCTCGCCTTAGAGGTCCCAACACCTTGGTACCAAATAACTCTTCTGAAAGCACTAACCAGAGTGATGAGGACTAGTAGAAGCTGGCTTCTGATCACCTTCAGAGAGGGGCTCTTTCTCTCGATCCCTGCACTCCATCCTCCATGCCCCCTTCCTGATCACCAAGTCTCATTTCTGATCATGTTTTTCAGACTGAATTCATCTGATTATACCCCTAACTTTTCCCCATGGGTGCCAGAGGCCACCTCAATGCATATTATACTGAGCTCTTCAGAATTCACCTAATTCCAGGTCTGTGCTACAACCCCACCCTCTTCTAATTCTGATTTAGGTAACCGGGATCATGTGACCTACAATGTGTCTAGATGACATGGGTGCCTATTGTCTTTCAAGTTTGACTGCCTTCTATTGATATTAATTTTTGCTAAAATGTACATTGACATATGCGGGTACTAGGTTACCAGGGACAGTTAAAAAAAAAAGACAGCTATAGGGAGACAGGGAGATTAAGGATTCTTGTGTTCTGTTTTGTTTTGTTTGGGTTTTTTTCTGGATATCTTTAGTAATTCCCAAATCAGGATTTAAAATAAAGCAAAGAAAAGAGGCAGGAAGATAGCAGAAGGGGAAGAAAGAAAAAAAGGAAAAGAAGGAGCGGGAAGGGGAGGAGGCGTTACAGGCAAAGAGCAGAAAGACAAAGGCAGAGAAAGCAATTTAAAGAGGAAAAGTAGCTAATTAACATAAAGAAGGATAAAAGAAAGCATTCCTTCCAGAACCACTCCACAGGCCTGTGTTTTCTACAACCTTAGAAGTCTACAAAAGCAAAGGCGTTTGAAGTTCTCTGTGCAAAATGTTGACGTTTCCTTTGCAAAATGCGGAGCTTTGGATTGGGCTCATTAGCAAAAGTCTGGGCCCGCAGACGCCTCCTGCCTCTGCTGCTGCCCAGGCTGGCCCTGCGGCGCTTACCTTCCTCACAGTGCTCGCCTTTGTAGCCCGCGGAGCACACACAGTTCCCATCAATGCAGGAGCCGTGGCCCCCGCAGGAAGGATCGATGCACTGATTCATGGGCACATCACACTCCGCGCCTTTCCAGCCGCTGTAGCACTGGCACGTCCCTTTAGAATATTGTCCGTTCCCACTGCACAGGACGGGGCAGGCAGCTGCAAAAACCAGAGACAGAGCACCAGGTCACAGGGGGCAGTGCCCGAAGAGCTGAGTCCATCTAAGAAGGCAGAGCCCACCTGGCATTTCAGCTTTGCTTGCAATATTCTGGGCTGGGGACTCTGGTCGTGGAGGTGCAGAGCCGACTTCAAATAAACAGTAACCATCACAATGACAACCACAAAAATGCTACTAATAACAATCACCAATTCCATGCGTGTTACGTGCCAGGTACAGCTTCGAATGCTCTATGTGCAATTTATTACATAACCATCGTAATTATTCAATGAGGTGGAGGCTAGAATCCTGATGCCCATTTAAAGCATGAGGTACAGACTGGTCGGGTTGGTGGCCCAAGTCAGAAAGCTCAAAAGAGGGGGAGCCCCCTTGGAAAGCAGGTTGGCCCAATTCTCAGCTGTGCCCTTGATAAAGCTACAGGGATGCACATGTTATTTTTAGTGGCACAGGGGATCAGATCCCATTTTGCTGAGCATTTTACCCTCTGGTTAGTCGGCTCCTATTCCTGACAAGTTGATATCCATTAAAAAGGAAGGGGGATGGGCCACGTTTGACACACTTAATCTCTTTATGCCTTAGTTTCCTTATCTAGACAGAGGTATCCCTCTGCCTACCTCAAAGCATGACAGTGTAATGAACTATAGACTCAATACACCTAGACTATTGGAAACAAGAGCAGGAAGGGGAGGGCAGGTGGAAGACAGGAAACCTCCAGCAGTTTCTGTCTTGGCTGGGACTCTCCCGCATCTGTTGATAGGAAGAAGGCTGAGAATCAGTGAGAACCGTCTGGTATGAGATCGCCAACGGCTCTCACCAGTTTCACCTTAATCGTGCCAACTCACCCCTTCCAGAGATCAAGAGTGGGATTTTACTGGTCACCTTCAGGCTTTGGGCTTTACATTTCAGCATCAGTTTGTAAAGAACCTAAATTTCCAACCTGGTTTCTCATTTGAGCCTGAAAGGAGGATGCGATTCCCTCCTATGGAACTGGCACTCAGGGACCTTCAGGAATGACCAACGGGGATGTTTCAGTGACTCCTGGTTCACGCGTGATTTGCAATGCACATGTACGCGTGTACGTACAGCCCATGCCTGTCCCTGTCCTGTGAAGCAGCGGCACCTCTAATCAGATGTCGCTGTAGTCAGTGGTACCACCCTGGATCCTCGGTCATCCCCTGTTGTCAGGTTTCTGTCTCATTTTTATAACAACTAGCTTTCCTTCTGTGAGCGTCTAATTTCCTAGGGCTCTAGTACGCTCCTTGAGGACAGGACCATGTTCATCACATCACTGATTTCCTTTTGGCTCTGCATTCATCAATGCTGACGTAAGTAAATATTCCTCCTATGTTCCTGATATTTAGAGATTCTCAAATAGGGAGGTTATGGGCAAGCACTAAATGGATTATAAAGATGTGGAAAAAAAACAGTTTCTGGAGTAGACCTCATGCTGCACTCAGGGTGCCTTTTTCTGGGGAAGTGCATGTTTTAACTTAATTGTAAACTGACCCGAAACAAAAACAACTCAACAGTTGATGTATGATTGCAGAATATCCCCCCTCCCCCCAAAAACGTTTTCGAATACAACAGTTGTGAAAATCATTTAGGGTATAATTCTCAGAATTCTTATCCTTCCGAATCTAGCAAAGGACAGTAATGAGATCAAAAGTGAGAACATCAAAGCCACATATGGAATTTTGGATGGACTCTCGTTAAAGGCAGGGAGCATGCTTTCTATTCCCAGGATACATAAACAGAGATCTGGACAGAGTTGCTACCCATACTGATGGTCTAAGAGAGGGCAGAAAAAGCCTTTCAGCCCAGGGTGCCCAAGATTCAGGTTAGGGACTGTGCAAATATGAACAAGCATGAGAAAAATTATGGGCTTTTGCAATGTTTTGAGAGGGCTTTGAAGACAAAGTAAATTTGTTCCATGTCAGTTCCTCACGAAACGTGCTAAGCTTTATGCCAGGAATGGCAAATGTGTGCACACCAACTACTATTCTCCCTTCCTGCACCTCTGCAGACATCATCAAGTGATGGCATCTTGTCACCCAGAGCCTAGACAGAGCCTCAAAACCTTCAACGCAGTGCCCAGGCTGAGACCGGCAAGAAGGCAGAGTTGGCATTCCAGAGGAAATCCGCTTTCTGTTTCTTTCTTTTTTTTTTTTTTTTTTAAAGATTTTATTTATTTATTCAACAGAGAGAGACAGCCAGCGAGAGAGGGAACACAAGCAGGGGGAGTGGGAGAGGAAGAAGCAGGCCCATAGCGGAAGAGCCTGATGTGGGGCTCGATCCCGTAACGCCGGGATCACGCCCTGAGCCGAAGGCAGACGCTTAACCGCTGTGCCACCCAGGCGCCCCGCTTTCTGTTTCTGATCTAGGTAACACTAAAAGTATCTCTTCTGCCGGGAAGACCAGAATTGGCATCATTTCTTACCCCACTTCTACTCTCGCCCACTGAAGTAGGAAACTAGTGAGAAGGGCAGCCACACATGTAGTGGAACGAGCTTCCGAGCGCTGTTCCTGACTTGAGGATTCTATATTGGACAAGCTGCCATGAACAGCAGAGAAAGTTACATCAAATCCCCACCATTGGACTCCCACTGCACCTTCTTTCCTCTCAAAGAGTGGAAGAGGGTAAAAAATAAGGAGCAAATAAGTACTGTCTTTATTAATTGATGAAGTACAGTTATAATATTTTATTTATTCTTATTGAAACTGTTTTTCTTCTGCATAAACTCCATGTGGTGAAAAATACAGGATTGTCTAGGAGGTAAGAATGGATTTTATTTAAAACCAGGTGCTTGGGAAATCAAATTTAAAATGTGACCTACTTAAATTACTCAGGGGAAAAATGGAGAATAGTGAGGTCAGAGAATTCTCCCCATTCTAAATGCAGCCTTCTTTCAATATGTTTGCTGTGTGCTCACCAGGAGTGTGGTAAACAATGCACAACTCTGTGGTGTTTTCTGGAAAGCAGGGCACTGGATGGCCTTGGCTGATGCCACATAAAAAAGTGGAAGCAGCTTAAAGAGGGAATGAATTTCTCTAGTAATCCATTTGCCATTGGGGCAGAGGGCAAAAGCCAGAAGCGAGCCTTCTAGTGGCCGCTGGGCTGACCTGCACGGAGCACCATCCCTCAGGAGTAACTGACTCATTCTCAGACATAACTCAACCCAGAGCGTCACAGTATCTTATCTTCAACTGAAAGGCTGAATGTGAAGTGGGGATCTCTCGTATTAGCTCTTCCTGTATTTTTACTATCACGAAATCTACATGATTTTTTTCTGTCAGGTTATAGGACAAACAACTCCTGACCCCACACACCCTACCCGGAGGTAATATAGAAGAGAATTGGAAAGAACAAGGATTTTGGTGTCAGAAAGATCTGGGTTTAAAACTTGACCTGTCACTTACCAGTTTTGGGATTTGGGCCAGATTACTGCATTTCTCTGAGACCCAAGTTTACTTTCAAAATATTGTCTTTCAGAGCTGATGGGAGCATTAAGTGCAATTATGTGTGCAAGGACTCAGAGCAGTAGCTGACACACAGTTTACAATGGACAGGTGTTCCTTCTGGAAATTCCAGGCTAAGTCTCCAAATTGACTGCAAGGGTTAATAAAATTGAAAATGCAGTATGTCTCAGATGTACACATGCATTTGCATGCATGTACGCACACACACACACGCACACACACACCACCACTACCACCACCACCTCCACCACAAGATTATCAAATAATACTAATGGAAAGAGCTCATCTTCTTCTTCCCCTAATCTTCTCTGATTGCGGGTGGGAGGTGGTTCTGGAATCACATATGGAATGTTTTATGTCCCTGCCTCTCTCTCCTCTTCCTAAGACTTACAGGAGCAGAACACTATGCATTCAAGCTACTACTTAAAATTAATTAAAATGTTTATACAAGATGACTATTCTTGTTTTACTAATTCTAGTAGATGGAAGCTCTAAGACTCACGCAGAAGAAAAATAAATTACCACTGCCACTAACGACTGACAACTTAACAGGCTGATGACAAAAAAAAAAAAAAAAAAAAAAAAAAAAAAAAGGCACAATTTAGATTCACCTAAATGGTGTAAAACTCATTTTAATGATCAAGCTCGAACTTTTTTTTTTTTCCTCTCTCCCAAAGTTCTCTGTAAGGGATGAAATGAATTATCAGTGTTATTTACTCAGTGGGAAGTAACAGGACAAGCCACCCAGGTCTGCAGTTTTAAGTAAAACAAATCCCATCTACTTGGAGCTTGCAGTAGAGGAGATACTTGGAGAAAATGTAGAGATGTTGAAAAGGCTGAATCATAAGGCAGAGAAAAAATATCTGCATCTTGCCAAGTCATTTATAGGCCAGGCCAGATGTACAGAGGGAATTTCAACTATTGTGCCTTTAAAAAATTTTTTGAAATCTGATCGAAAGCCTCTGTGGAAAAGAGACTTGAGAATACTTGAACCTAGTAATCTGGGGAAATTGTCAAAATAGCACTAACAATTGGTGGCCTTACGTCCCTGTTAGTCAATAAATATTTATGAATAACCTAATATGTGCTAGTAGCTGGGTTAGGTGGTTGGAAAAAAGTGATGTAGAAATAAAGATGCCGTGATTCTCCTGAAGCAATTGAGGATGTAATATTTGGGTTACAAAGGCAAAGCTTGCAAAGTTTAGTGTCTTTAACACCAACACTGGTGTCCCCTGGTCTTCCCCAGTTGTGGAATTAGCTTGGTGCTGAGCATAATGTGTTAGGAAAGATAGGCTTCACTTCTTGCTAGGTCCCTGCAAATGGCAATCTACGTGGTAGACAATAAAGCTTAACATCTACTGAACATTGTATTAAAAAATGTTGTTGTATTCAAATTCCAGAGCGATGTCACCACTTCCCTGACTTTGTTCTCTTTCACAGGAAGAACAACTAACAACTATTCATGAACAAGATACCACTGAGAGAATCCTAGAATGTGGGGGTGAGGCTGAAGACCCTCCTGTAACTCAGAGACAGATTGTAGTAGAAAGTAAAATAAATGGCTACATTGGACGGCATTGCCTCTCCCCCATGCCAGGGTAGCACCATGTGGAGACAGCTCCCTGAGCCTTCAGCTCCTCCAGCGGGAAAAAAGAACCCTGGGGAACAACCAGCCCCATCCCCCACCATTGTGGGTTGCTATGTGGGAGCCCCGACTCTGATCTCAGGGGAATTGCAGGGGTTTGCTGGGGAATCCCATCCACTGGGGATTGCAGGGGAATCCCAAACACTGGGAATCTGACTGCGAGGGAGCATGGGGAAAGGCTTGCCACAGCTAATGCATGGATCTTGGCAGAGGAAGCTCATACCTGCAGGACCCAAAGGGTAGCCCAACCAGCATTTTTGCTCATCTGCAGAACAAAGGTGGGGGTGTACTCTGACCAGGGGACTTGGTGGGAAGCAGACCTGCCTGATGTGGGTCTTTAAATGAGGAGTTTTGTGGGCTCTAGAACCTAGTTTGCCCATACCCAAGCAAGGAGCTGAATCGTAGCCCTACCCACTGTGTAGAGGGTCTTCCAGCCCCATCTGACCAGAAGGGCTGGTGACAACTCCTGGAAGCAGTGTAGCCCAATGGTGCTTGAGTTAAGGGACAGACAGGAAGAGCTGATTGCCCCCAAAGCAAAGCTAGTACCAGACATGGAGGGTTTCTGTGCTATGCACAAGTAAAGGAATTAATTCATAGCCAACTCTGAAGGTAGCTCTCAGCCCCTCCCACCTGGAGAGACTGTTTGGAAATCAAGAGTAGCCTGGAGCAGTCCCTCCCACTCCCACCCAGGCAAGGGGGCTGAGACACAGCCCCATGCACTGTGGTGTGTGACTTTTGGCCCTATATACCAGGGCTGGCAAAACAAACTATGAAAGCTGTACAGCCCAGTGGTGCTAGAGCTGAGAGTAGGGCAGACAGAGCCAACAGTTTGCAGAGCAAAGCCAGTAGACCTGTTTGGCCCTGGAACTTGGAGTACAAGTTGGTATGCGTTAAGACAACAAAGAGTTTTACCGGTTTTAGAGCAGCTTCCCCCACAGTTCCCTGGCAGGGAATCTAATTTGTAGCCTTACTCATTGCTGAGTATAGCCTTCAGCCTGTGTGACCAAGGAACTTGACCAGAACACATGGGAAGCTACATAGCCCATTCAACAACACTACATACAGTGGCATTTAAACAGAGAGCACAACCTGTGGTTTCCTTTGTCTGTAGAGCAAAATGAGTGGCCTCATATGACCAGAGAATTCAGTGAATACTCTGGCCTGATTTGAACTCCCAAAAAATGAACTGTACAAACCTTGGGTTTTGGCCTGCTGCCTTAACTAATTCATAGTCTGTCTATTACTGACTATAATACCTAGTCCTGACCATTTATTAAGCCTGACCAGAGAATCCAGGGAATCATGGAGCCCATCTTATAGCTTCACTTGGGTAGAGAAGCAAGCCAGTAGTCACATTCAACTGTTCTCAGCCTTGTCCTTAGGGCTCAAACAGTTGCCCGACCTCCAAACAGACCATAATAGCAGGCCCCACCTGCCCAAGGACATTACCACTAGACACACCCAGAAAGCCAAAATGAGCTGACTGGTGAGGAGCTGTATTTTCCAAAGCAAACCTATAAAATTTGGAAGAAGAGTTCCATTACTCAAATGTGCAGATATCAACATAAAGAATCAAGGACCACAAAAGAATCAGATAAATATGACACTACAGAAGGAAACTATAAAATTCCAATAACTGACCCTAAAGAAATGGAGATGTATGAACTGTCAAAGAATTCAAAATAATCCTCTTGAGGAAGCTCAGTAAACTACAAGAAAACACAACCAAGTGAAAGTAGGAAAATGATGCGTGAACCAAATGAGAAGTTTGACAAGGAAATAGAAACCATCAAAAAAAAATTCCTCGAGTTGAAAAATATAATAGCTGAACTAAGAATTCAATAGAGAGTTTCAAAAATAGTAGACTGGACCATGCAGAAGAAAGAATCAGTGAACTGGAGGACAGAACAATGGAAATCACCCAGTTGGTGGAGCGAAAAGAAAAGAATGAAAGAGTGAAGAACGCCTATAGGAATTATAGGACACAATGAAAAGAAACCATATTCACATTATGGGAATTCCAGAAGGTGAGAAAGAGAGGAACAGGAAGTGTACTTAAAGAAATAATGGCTGAAAACTTCCCAAACCTAGGGAGAGAAATGGACATCCAGATCCATGAGACTGAAAAAACCACAAATAGGCTGAACTTAAATAGGGTTACACTGTGCCACATTAATTAAATTGTCAAAAGTCAAAGACAAAGAAAGAATTTTAAGAGCAGCAAGAGAAAAAAATCGAAGTTATATACAAGGGAATACCCGTAGGACAATCAACTGATGTTTCAACAGAAACTTTTCAGGCCAGGAGAAAATGGGATGACATATTCCGAACATTGAATAAAACTGTCAACCAAGATTTCTATACCCGGTGAAGCTGTTCTTCAGAAACAAAGGAGGAATAAAGACCTACCCAAATAAACAAAAGCTGAGGGAGTTCATGACCACCAGACCTGCCTTACAAGAAATGCTAAAGGAGTTTTGTGAGTGGAAGTGAAAGAATGCTAATTAACACCATAAAAACACAAGAAGGTAGTGTAAATCTCATTGGTAATGGCAAATATATAGTTAGATTCTGCAATATGGTAATAGTGGTTCACAACTAACTTACAACTCTAGCTCTAAGTTATATAATATAAAAAAAACATGTAAACTGTAATAGCAATAATCTAAAATGTGAATGGGAAAAGTATAAAATATATGAATTCTATTGAAATTATCAGTTTAAAACAGGGTGTCATAAATTTAAAATATTTTATGTAAATCTCACAGTAAACACAAGAGAAAATCTTGTAGTAATTACACACAAAAAAATACAATAAAGAAATCAAAGTATACTGATGTCAAAAGACAACAAAACACACACAAAAATAGCAGGATAAGGAATAAGGAACAATGGATCTACAAAACAACCAGAAAGCAATTAACAAAATGGCAATAGTGTTTACTTGTCGATAGTTATTTTAAATGTAAATGATTACAATCTCCAATCGAAACACAAAGAGTGGCTGATTGGAAAAAAAGACAAAATCCAACAATATGCTATCTAAGAGACTTGTGTTAGCCTCAAAGACACAGAGAGTGAAGGGATGGAAAAAAAGACATTTCAAGTAAACAGTAACAACGACTACAACAACAACAAAAGGCAGAGTAGCTATACTTATATCAGACAAAAGAGACTTTGAGAATGATAAAAAGAAACATGGAAAGTCATTATATTAAGGGGTCAATACATCAATACGAGAAAAACAATGGTAAATATTTATGTGCCCGACATTGGAGCAACTAAATATATAAAGCGAAAACTAACAGAGCTAAAAGGAGAAATAAACAGTAATACGATAATAGTTGGGGACTTTCTCAACAATGGATAGATCATCCAGACAGAGAATCGATGAGGAAATAGCTGATTTGAACAACACCATGAGCAAATGGACCTAACAGACATACACAGAACCTTCTGTTCAGCGGCAGCATATACGTTCTTCTGGAGCGCACATAAAACATTTTCTAGGACAGACCATATGTGAGGCCACAAAACAAGTCGTAGAGAAACCAAGAAGACGAAAATTATACCAAGTATCTTCTTGGACCACAGTGGTATGAAACTAGAAATCAATAGCAAGGGGAAAACTGGAAAATTCACAAACACATGGAAATTAAACAACATCCTCCTGAACAAACAATTGATCAAAGAAGAAATTAAAGGGGAAAAACGATTTCTTAAAACAAATGAATATAGAAACACAACCCATCAGAACTGATGGGATGCAGCACAAGCAGTTCTAAGTGGGAAGTTTACAGCAATAAATGCTTACATTAAGAAGCAAAAAGAGCCCAAATAATCAATGTAACTCTATGCCTTAAGGAACCAGAAAATAAAAAAACTAAGCCCAAAGTTAGCAGAAGAAAGCATAAGGATTAGAGCAGAAATAAATGAAATAAAGAACAGAAAAACAATAGGAAAGAGTAACCAAAGTAAGAGCTGGTTCTTTGAAAGATAAACACAATTGACAAACCCGTAGCTAGACTAACCCAGAAAAAGAAAAAAAGGACCCAAATCAACAAACTGAAAAATGAAAAAGGAGACATTACAACTGATAACACAGAAATACAAAGGATCAGAAAAGGCTACTATGAACAACTATTCACCAAAAAACTGGACGACCTAGAAGAGATGGAAAAATTGTTAGAAAATCTGAATAAACAAATTACCAATAAGGAGACAGAATTGAATTAGTAATAAAAAAAATCTTCCAATGAAGAAAAACCCAGAACCAGATGGCTTCATTGGTGAATTTTACCAAACATTTAAAGAAGAATTAACACCAATCTTTCTCAAACTCTTCCAAAAAATCCCAATTGGAGATCCTGTTTGGGGAACTGAGAGTAGCCTGGAGTGGCCCCTCATCTTCCCACCCAGGCAAGGGGGCTGAGAATACATTTTATGAGGCTAGCATTGTCTGATACCCAAACCAGAAAATAACCCTAGTAGAAAAGAACACTATAGGCCAGTATTCCTAATAAATATAGATGCAAAACTCTCACCAAAATACTAGCAAACTGAATTTAGCAGTACATTAAAAAGATCATTCACCATGATCAAGTGGAATTTATTCCTGGGATGCAAAGATGGTTCACATACATCAACCAATTAATGTGACATATTACATTAATAAAAGGAAACAAAACAATGCCATCTCAATAGACATAGAAAAAAAGCATTTGACAAAATTTATTATCCATTCATGATAAAAACTCTTAACATAGGGGCGCCTGGGTGGCACAGCGGTTAAGCATCTGCCTTCGGCTCAGGGCGTGATCCTGGAGTTATGGGATCGAGCCCCACATCAGGCTCCTCTGCTATGAGCCTGCTTCTTCCTCTCCCACTCCCCCTGCTTGTGTTCCCTCTCTCGCTGGCTGTCTCTATCTCTGTCAAATAAATTAAAAAAAAAAAAACTCTTAACATATTAGGCAAAGAAGGAACATATCTCAACATAATAAAGGTCACATATGGTGAGCCCACAGCTGACATCATAGTCACTGGTGAAAGGCTGAAAGCTTTTCCTCTAAGATCAGAAACAAAACAAGGGTGCCCACTCTCATTACTCCTAGTCAATGAAGTATTAGAAGTACTAGCAAGAACAATCAGTCAAGAAAAAGAACTAAAAGGCACTGGAATTGGAAAGGAAGAAGTAAAATTGTCTCTATTTGCAGATGACATGATTTTATACAGAGAAAATCTTAAAACATTCAACCAGAAAACTGAGATCTAACTGATGAATTCCATAAAGTTGCAGGATACAAAATTAGCATACAAAAATCCATAGTGTTTCTATACACTAACAATAAATTTTTTGAAAAAGGAAGAAACTAATGCCATTTACAATAGCATCAAAAACAGTTAAATACTTCGGAATAAATTTAACTAAGGAGGAGAAAGAGCTCTATTCTGAAAGCTATAAGACACCGATGAAAGAAATCAAAGAAGACACAAATAAATAGAAAGTATCCTATGCTTATGGATTGGAAAAATTAATATTGTTAGAATGCTGGTATTAACAAAAGTCATCTATAGATTCAATGAGGTTTTTATCAAAATTCCAGTAGCATTTTATTTCACAAAAGACCACAAATAGCAGAAGAAATCCCGAGAAAGAACAAAGCAGGAGATATCATACTTCCTGAGTTCAAGCTATACTATAAAGATATAGTCACCAAAACAGTATGGTCCTGGCATAAAAGCAGTCACATAGAACAACAGAAAGAATTGAGAGTCCTAAAATAAACCCAAGCTTACATGGTCAACTAATACTTGGCAAGGAAGCCAAGGGTCTTTACTGGAGAAGAGATGGTTTCTTCAATAAAAGGAGCTGGGAAAACTGATATTCACATGTAAAGAATGAAACTGGACCCCTTTCTTATACCACTTACAAAAATGAACTCAAGATAGATTAAAGACTTAAATGTAAGACCCGAAACTATGAAACCCCTAGGAGAAAACATAGGAACAAAACCCCTTAACATGGATCTTGCTTATGATTTTTTTGGATATGACAGCTAAAACACAAGAACAAAATAAAAAGAAACAAGTGGGACTACATCAAACCGAAAAGCTTCTCCACAGCAAAAGAAACCACCAACACAGTGAAAGACAACCCTCAACAGGAAAAAAATATTTGCAAACCCCATGTATCTGATAAGAGGTTACTACCCAAAACATATAAGGAAGTCCTACAACTCAATAGCAAAAACAAACAAAAACAAAAGCAAATAACCCAATTTAAAAATGGGCAAAGGACCTGAATAGGCATTCCTTCAAAAAAGATAGACGAAAGGCCAATGGGTACAGGAAAAGATGCTCAGCGTCACCAGCCCTTAAGAGAAATGAAAATTACAACCACAATGAGATATCATCTCATGCCTGTTAGAATGGCCACCATTCAAAGAGATAACAAGAGATAACACATGCTGGTGTGTATGTGGAGGAAAGGGAACATGTGTGCACTGTTGGTGGGACTGTAAATTGGTATAGCTACTATGAAGAAGAGTAAAAGGATCCTCAAAAAATAGAACCACCATAAACCAGCAGTTCCACTTCTGGGAATATCCCCAAAGTGAACAAAATCATTAACTAACTCAAAAAGATATCTGCACCCCCATATTCATAGGAGCATCATTTATAACCACTAAGGCATGGAAACGGTCTAAATGTTTGCTGATGGGTGAAAAAATAAAAAGCTATGGTATATATACACGATGGAATATTATTCAGCCATAAAAAATGAGGACATCCTACTATCTGCAACAATATGGATGGAACTTGAAGGCACTATGCTAAGTGAAATGTCAGGTGGAGAAAGACAAAACTGTGCAATCTCACCTACATGTGGAATCTGAAAAACAGCACGACAAACCAAACGCACAGAAAAAGAGATCAGACTTGTAGTTACCAGAGGTGGGGGGGGAGGGGAACTGGAGGTAGGTGGTCAAAAGGGACACACTTTCAATTATAAGATAAGTAAGTACTGGGGCTATAATATACAGCATGAGGACAGCAGCGAACATTGCTGTATGATATATAGGACAGTAGTGAAGGTAGTAAAATCCTAAGAGTTCTCATCACGAGGACAGAATATTTTTTCCTGTTTTCTTTATCTTTTTCTTTTTATGAGAAAGAACATCTATATGAGAAGATGAATGGTAGCCTTAAACTTCTACAGTGATGTATGTTAATTATTTCTCAGTAAAAGTGAAAAAAAAAAATTCCGCACAGATTGAAGATCTAAATAGGAAAAAAAAGCTACAAACGCATTAGAAAAAAATACGAAGACCCATTTTATTTTCTTGGGAGGAGGATATGTAAGGAAGATAAATTCTAGAGATTGAGCAGGAAAAGAAGATCGGGTTTCATTACATAAGATTTACATCTTCTATACTACAAAGAATGCCCTAAACAAAATTAAGCGATGAGCAACCCCAGGAAGACATATTTTTAACACATTTTACAGAATAAAGTTTGATATCTGAAATACACAAAGAGCTCTTACAAATGGATAAAAAGTGACGAATGAATGAAAATCTAGGCAAAGAACATATAAATAGAAATGTAAACTCCCTATGAAAGTACGAGAAGACACATAGCTTCACTAGCAATTAATTAAATACAGATAAAATAATGAGGAGAAATAATCCCTGGCCTATTAGATTGGGGGAAAAAACATTCAGAAGACGGGTAACGATCAATACTGCCCTGGCTGAGGGGAAATGGGCTCGGTCAAACACAGCCGGTAGGGGGCAGAAATGCAAACTAGCTCTCAGGGGCTGGGGATGATTTGTCACTGTCTAGATGGCTCCATGGCTCACTGTGCCCAACCAAGAAGCCTGTTGACCTCTGTGCCTCAGTTTTCCCTCCCTACTAAATGGACAGGGCGCTAAAGGGCTGTCGGTGTAGGAAGAGGGAGGAGGTTGGAAAATAGAAATAAGGAACAATTATAGAAGTACAAACGCAAAGATCACCAGCCATTCCGATCACGATGGTCACCTCTGACCCAAACAGCAACCCCCACTTCCTGCCTGGAACATTTCAGCGCTAGTTGGTCCCAGTGGGGGCAAGATCCGGCAGGACCCCCGTGAAGAGAAGGAGACAGCAGAGGGCGCTTCTGACAGACAGGGGCAGAGTCTCTGGCTCAGAGGGCCAAAGTTCAGGCGCACCAACTTCCTCATTCCTGTTCTGTCAAATGGCACATTAATAAGCAAGAAAGCGATTCAGGGAAGAATTTCCAGAAGGACAAAAAACTCATCAGGTGTGTCAGATCTCTGACATTCAGGAGCCATGTGGGGAAAGACGCACACGCTGACTTAAGCACGAAAGTATGGATGCTTTAATTAATCCGGGGTGAATTTAATTGCTTTAGTTAAGTGGAAATCGGGTTAAAAATGATGCGGAGCATGCTGGGGTGTGTTAAAAACATGACATATGAGTTGGATGAATCGATAAATTAAAAGTGCACAGATGTTTTAATTAAACCCAGGGAAGTTAACGAAGATCACAAGAGACTTTTAAGCCTATGATTAATTCAATTCATTTAAAATACCTGTAGAGATATGGGGATGACTCCATTTTGAGAGTTATAAAAGTTCTCAATCGGTAAGTGCTTAAGCTGTTCTTAAGAAACGTCTAAGTGTGTGTGTGTGTGTGTGTGACCAAACAACATTAATTACATAATGAGTATTTAAATTCTTTACAGTACACAGTGAACCTTTCTGTGGCTCAAGTCCAGAATTCACTTACTGCGGTTCAAGCAATGAGTCGTGTTTGCAAATTATTGGTGTTTTGTTATCTACAAGCATGGAAGCTTCCGGAAGACCTAGAGGAGCTCTTTATTTACTGCTGTGTCCCCAGCCGGTAGAGCAGTGCCAGGCATAGTGTAGGCTGAGGAGTCAGCCTGAATCTCCCTTCATTGTTACTCGCTGTGTGACACTAGATGCTATTTTCAGCCTTGATTTCCTTTAAGATGGGACAAGAATTCGGGGGTACCTACCTCGTTGTGTTTTTAAGAGGGTGAAATGAGATAAGTCTATAAAGTGCTATATATTGCCTGACAAACAATAAGAAATCTACAGATGGATTTTATTATCATTTTTATTAGGAAAGAATGATTCTGACTCATCCCATTGTAAAGGGACAGGTGAGGGTAAAGCACCCTCTTCCATGTCACCCCTCCCAGCCAACTCCCTCTCTAAACACTGGCTTATTTACCAATACAGAGGTTTTCCTAAAACCCTAATACTTCTACTCTGCACCACATCGATAGCAAGCTCCCCCAGGGTTAGGCACTCTGCTTCCTAAGGCTGCTTGGCAACCTACCTAGTCGCTTAAAAAGGGGGAAAAAAGTCCCTTTTTAGTCTCCAAAGCAATTTAACTTGGGGGAGGGCTGACTGATTTAAGCCCTGGGAAATGATTTGTTTGGTAATACAGCAAGCATGGGCACCGTGAACGACAGTTTCGGAGGCTGCGGGCATGGGCTCACAGGAGGCCACTAAATGATGGGGACGGCAACTTCCACACACTGGAGGCGGGCCTCCTCCATGCCTCTCGAGCTGAGCCGGGGAGCCAGGGAGCTGGGGTGGGGGTCAAAGTGATGTCGCTGCTTCTGGTCACAACTCTCTTTGGGGAGTCTCAGCAGAGTTCAAGGGCAACGTTATCTAGACTCAGACCTGAATGGCACAAAAGTCTTCTGGGGATCCCATAGGAATGCAGATCTTGATTCAGAAGGGCTGGAATCAGAAGATGATTCCATTCATCGGGACTGAGGGTTTGGATATTTAACAAGCTCCCCAGGCTGAGGCTAATACTCCAGACTTACTGACCGACTGAAGCAGAAACTCTGGAGGGAGCCCAGGTGATTCGATGAGTTCTAATGCTGTACAGGGGCAAGTGCCTTACCTTCTCTGAGCCTCAGTTTCCTTAGCTGTGAAATGGGGGCGATAATGATGTGCATTGTGAAGATGAAATGAAATAATTATATAAAACCCTTGGCACAGTGCCTCAGTCCCTTTCTGCAAGGTGTTTTCCAAGTGCATCTGCTTTAAACCCCTTGTCCTGGGCCCTTGCTGCCAAGGAATTCCTGCACATTTTCTCAGGTCAGGGGTGGGAGGAAGGAGAGGTGGGCTTCAGCCATCAAACCACAATGTGCTGTGGCAGCCACAGTGGCCCCTGGCCCTTCTACATTAACGGGGATAGTCAGGGGAGCTGGGGGAGCGGAGGGAGACAGGAGTGCAAGACAGAGAATCTGAAGGAACAACACACAAGGTATGTCCGTGCTTGTTGTAAGGGAGGACCAGCGCGGCCTGAGTGTCTTTCACTGACAGGTGAGGCCAGTGGAAAAATAGGGGAGGGGGCTTCTGTGCCAAGAAAGTTCTGCGGGAGGTGTTTCTGGGGTGGTGGGGACGACCCCTCCACCAGCAGGGAGGGGATAAGGGGCTTGTCATTCCTTTCCTGAGGCAGAAGTCTGTTAAGGGGAGTGACTAACGGGGAAAGCAGGTTAAAAGGCAGTGCCCAGCAGGACAGTCAGACAGCCCGAGCTGCCCACGTGGGCTTTGGGAGTGGTCACTGCCCTCCATTCCGGGGATCTTCCTGCCAAGCCTCTCTCCTGTGTGGCCATTAGGGCTATAAGCCTTGGAGTCAGTCAGACACGGCTATGTGACCTTGGGCCAGTAGCTTACTGTCCTTAAGTTTCTGTTTCTCCTGTAAAATAAGGATAACAACAGTGATTTCAAAGACTCATGAAGACCAGTACTAGCTAACATTTATGGAGCATTTGATACATGCCAAGCACGGTTCTACACACTTGACATGAATTTACTTTTCAGTCCTCACAGCAGTGCGACAGGTAGTATTACTATTTGCCTCCATTTTACAGCTGAGAAAACCAAGGCTCATGGAGGTTAAGTAATTTTTTAAAATGGGTACATCTAACTGGAGGAACATGGCTTCGATCCTAGCAAATTCAAACTCTCGCCTTCCTTCTTAATCACTGCGCTCTTCTGAGATCATGCATGTAAAATGGCGGACCAAGGTCAACTCTTCTGTTTTCTTCCTTTTTTTATTCCTCCTCTTCTCCTTCCGTCCCTCCTTCCCTTCATTTCAAGTTGTGCCTCAAAGTTGGCTGAATCATCACCGCATGATTAATCTGATAAATTAGAACCCTGTTCTCCAGCACTCATTTGGTTCTTGCACATTTTCGGGCAATGTTTTCATCTTTACAAGTCTTATCCCCTAAATGCAAATCACCGAACATTTAGAGACCACACACTGCTTCCCGGGTACAAACCGAGTGCGAGGAAGTATAATAAAGAGGACGGCTAGAAACTTGTGATCCAGCAGGAGAAACCGATGGAATCGCCCGGCTAGAACCTGGCACAGCATGGGGGAAGGGTCACTGCCAAGATGTTGCCAAGGCCTGTGTGACTGCAGGGTCCCGTCTAGGGGTGTTTTGGGGAGGTGGGGACCTGCGAGCAGCAGTTTGATAGGAAAGGTTGGGACTGCTGAGAACATTCCAGCTGAAGCAGCAGCATGAGCACGGAGGAAGAAGCAGGGCTATGACGCTTTATGGATGACAAGTAGCCCGAACCTATGGCGTATGGGCTTTAGTAGGAGATAATAGTTGCAAAAGCAGCTGAAATCATGAAAGACCTTGAATGTCACTCTAAGAATGTTCTTTATTCTCAGAATATGGTCCCTGACAACCTGCATCAGAGCCCCCTGCGAGGCTTGTTAAAAATGCATGTGCCTGAGCCCCAGCCCAGTCCTATGGATTCAGAATTGGCTGGCATGGGGGCCAAGCCTGGGAATATGCATTTGTAACAATTTCCCCACGGAAATGTCTGCAAACCAAAGTTTGGTAGCCATTGTGGGAGACACCTGCCTCCTGAAGGTGTTCAAAGAGAGTAGGACCTGCTCCCCAGAGCTCTGCAGAATGCCGCACGCTGTGAATAGGGGGAATGGCATCAGACAGAGGCTGGTGGCCACGTGCACAGGGCAGTGACTGTGAAGTCAGAGAGGAGAAACGGAGCAGAGCACGGTGGAGGCTGATGAAACAGGACTGGGCAAACGGTGTGATGAGGGAGGCGACGGAACGTCTCTGGTAGCTGGGAGGAGAGTGGTTTAGGGCAGTAGGCTCCAAAGTCAGATGGACTTTGCTTGGAATGCAGGCTCGGCCACGTTCTACTTAGTAAATGCTAGTTTCCTCTCCTGTAAAGTTTTCTTGGGTTCAAACCCAAATCCTGGCGTGCAACTACCACACAAACCGCTGGCAAAGTGCATCTTCCTTACACCTCATAGCTCCCAAGGCGAATGTCATGGTCTAGTATCAAGAGCCTGGGCCAAACTGGCTGGTTTGAATCCCAGCATTACCACTTGCTCCCTGAGTGCTCTGTAGCAAGTTACCTACCCTCTCTGTGCTTCGTTTTCCTCATCTGTAAAAGGGGATAGTAGTCGTACGTAAAACAGGGCTATTGATGGTTAAATGAGAGAACTATGGGGTTGCTATGCGGTTGATTAGTACAGTGGTTGGCACGGAGCGGGAACTCAGTAAATGTCAGCAGTGACGGATGAGGACGAGTTTGACTGGAGTGTTGGAACCCCAGGAGAGACTGGGTAGTGGGGACCTTTGCCAGTTAACAGGAGAAAAATGGCAAGATCCCTGTTCTCTTTTCTCAAGCCTCCACAGAAGCTGGGTAGGAGCTGAAAGCAACCCCCAGAGAGAAGGCTTTCTGTTCCCGCGGTCGTGGCATTTCTGGGCCTCCCCTGACAGCTGTTCAACAGCAGGAGTTGTCATTTCTAATAGCTATTAAATACGCATTACCTAACAAGTAAGGCTCTGGAGTTTTAAGTTTCTGCTGCAGGTCTGGGGCCTCAAGCTCAGAAGCAAGTAAGCCGACTGAGAGCCAGTGTCAAAACAGAAGAATTGGAAGCCTCGGATGTTTTCTGAAATGCAAGGCTGCTTTACAAACAACCCAAAGAGCATCCTGAGTCCATGAAAGACCTTCAAATAAAAGTAAATAAAAGAAAGAAAGGGATCCTAATTAAAGAGCATCTGGCCCACTACAAATAGCATGCAAGCAATGAAAAAGTCAGGCAAGGGGGACAGTAATGATAAAAACTGGAGACCAAATAGTAATTTGTTTAAGAAGCATAATTACAGTGGGGCGGGAGAGGGCCCTGATGGAGAACGGGACAAAGTCCTGGGAAAGACATGCCACTTGTGTGTGAGCTCTGAACCCAAACACACTGCTTATTACACGGCACAAGACGTGAAATTCGATACCGGAAGACACACTCAGTGTAGTTCCTTTACTAAACTCCTTCTCCATGGAATTTTCTTCACATTCCCTGATACTACTATGCTATTTTTATAGATTCATACTCATTTCTTCACTAACTTATCTCCTAAATAATGTCTATAGCATTCAAATACACATCATAGCATCTAGGACTTTCCATGCACGCTCCCACTTGCCGATCGGAGCAGTCAGCAGACTGGAAGCTCTCGGAAGGCAGGGCCCTGGCATGCTTGCTCAGCCGTGTATTTCTGGCACTGAGTGCAGTACCCTACTCACAGCAGGCACGTAATCAGCATTTGTTGGACGCATGAGTACGTTCTGTCCCCTCCACTGACTTGGAACAATGTGTGAGAACCCTTACACATCCTTTTGATGTGAGGGTCCTTTCCATTTTGACCTCTGAGCCCCTCAGGACCCCAGCTCGGGGTGGGGGGCCTGTGGAGTGAATGCTCTGCAAATTCATGCTGACTGATTCCTCCATTCCCTGCAAGGCTGTCTTCAGATGCCGGATGCAGACTGGCAGGTTTATAAGAAGACAAGGAGCTGCTGTCTGCACCGCACCTCTGAGGGCATGGGAGGCGCAGTCTGAGGTCAAGAGAGTAAATCCGTATTTCTGTCACTCGGACACATACCCGGTCGCTCGGATGTGATGGGAATCTCGCTTGCTAACATGGCAAATTTCTCCCCTGGCAGGAGGGCCTGAGTCCGCCCGCAGTAGTGGAAACTGGCAGGACTGGAGGCATCCTGGGCCCAGCTGTCAGGGAGGGAACAAAGGTGAGCGCGAGTTTGTCTTGAGGGAGGACTTGGGACTGGGGCCCTCCTAAGGCTTTTATCAAGAAAGAAGAGAAGTGATCACGGACCACAGCTGGGAGATGGCACGTGCCATTCTGGGTGGCGGGAGACCCAGGACCAGCTGTCTTTACTCTGTGTTTGCAAGCACGATGACCTCACCCTGTCTGCTCCACTTACTTCCTGCTAACACGTAAGAGCTTCCTGGGCCCAGAAGCTGTTTGCGAGCGCAGTCTGTCAGAGCCACTGACAAGCTGTGCGGGACCAATGGGGTAGAGCCTCACCGCGCTGGTGGGAACGTGCACGTACGTACACACACACACACACACACACTCACACGCATAACCACATTCTAATGTTTTTCTGATTAGAAATCGGAGGTGCATCTTTGGTAGGATTCACTGAGGAAGGCACAGCATCTTGCTAAAAATGTACAACTTCAACCTAATCTCGAGAAAACATCAGGCAAGCCCACATTGAGGGACATGCTAAAAAACACCTGACCAGTATTCTTCGAAACAATCGAGGTCATGAAACACATGGAAAAGACCGAGGACCCTTTGCAGACTGGAGGGGACAAAGAAGACATGACAACGAAATATGATGTGGGATCTGGACCAGAAAAAAAGAAAAAAAGGCAAAATTAGAAAAAAAAAAGTCTGGAAATTAGTCAATAGCATTGCTTCGGTGTTAGTTTCCTCGTTTCAGCGACGGAACCATGATAATTTAAAATGCTGTCATGAGGCGAATTCTGTATGGGAGCTCTATGTACTATTATTGCAACCTGTCTGCAAGTCTGAAAGGATTTCAACATAAAAAAAACTTTAAACATGGGGGGGCAGTTAAAATAGGATTTACTCATATTGTTGATATGAGAAAGGATAAGATGGTATGTTTTAAGTACTTCATGCAAAGCCTGGTGGATGTTAAAGACTTAATAACGATTAGTCGTTATTTAAAAACAATCTAAAGTGGAGGCTTAACTCACAAGTGACTCAGGCACTAATTGTTACATTTACTCACTCAAAGCTCGTGCCGCTAAATCTAGGTGCCTATTTTTTCTGGTTACTCACTTCATCACACACATGCAGTTAGTGATTTTTGTTACTCTGAGGAGCCAGTAGTTAGAAAATGAGACGTTCAAGGCTTGAGTCTCTAGAAGCCAGGCTGGTGCATAGGGGCTCAGGTCCACTTTTGGGATTCCTGACATGAAAAAGTGTGTGAGAAGCTGACTTGGCTTGAATGCTCATGACTGTGCAAATGTTCCTCTCTTGATAGGTCAAAGGTGGCACTAACATCTCCTACTTATTGCAACTGATACGTTTTCCCTTTTTAAATTTTGGATTTTGACATTGTTCCTTTTAGAAGAAATTTATCTATGTAAACATAGTGAGGTGACTTAAAGAATCATGTTAAGTAAATAATAATACAGGTGGCCCATGAATTTGGCCAAAATCATAAAGGCGGTACATGAAAGAGTTCAGGAAATAAAGGCTTAGAATATTGCCCAATATTGTTGTTAATGAAGGAGCTTAAACTGTGTCCATTTCAAAAATACTAAGGAAGAAATATCTTTAGGACAAAGAGGCAGTTTACTTCTCACACTCTTAAGGCAACTTTGCCAAGAATAAATAGGGAGACAAGGGGAAAACAATCTTATTCTTTACATACTTCAGTTTTGTCCACTGTAGGCATCAAGAGCTAGATTAAAATACACGACAAGTTCAAAGGCTGAGTTCAGGAACGGCTCCTGAGTACGCAGGAGTAACTACTCTTAACAGCCGCTCAATATTTGTTTCACGAGGATCAATTATATACCATGGCTAATGCACGCTGGGAGCACGCGCCCAGCCACAGTGCAGGTGGGGAATGCAAAACGCACACCGAGAGTCCTTTTAAGCAGCTAAATGCACACGCCATTACAGATCCATAATGCAGAATGGACGCCCATCTGCAAATGGATTTAGAGCGAGGAGTTCTTAAATGGCTGAGGTACTTAGGGCTGAAAGGCCAGTAACTGGATGTGCGGCCAGAGCCCACATGGTTTTTAGGATTAATAATACATCGATGTGTGTCAGTGTTAATATACATTTACAGCTCACAGGCCATGCAGCGGAGGGTTCAGCCCGTTTGCAGCCACCGGCAAAAGGACCATTCCGTCCTTCCTCTCATTAACGCCTTCACTCCTAGGAAAATCAGATATCGCAAGAAAGGCCATTCAAACAATACTGAGGTTTTCCCTCCTTTACAGCATTCGCCAGGAACAGTGCTTGGCACAGTGATGCATGTGCCATCTGCCGTCCCCCCACCACAGTGTCTCAGAGCCCGACTGAGCAAAGCACTCAAGGGTGGGAAGCTCCAGGCTCCATGCTCTGCTTGGTGACGTGTCCACATGCCATTAGAGTGTGCGGAGAGGGTGCGGAGGTGATGGTCTGGTGGCTTCTAGCTCTCTTTTCCTTTTGTATCTGACGAGTTTACCAGAACTTTTGCATTATTTCGTGATAGAGGGTATGTCCACAGGTGGCGTCACTGAGGAACGAGTCTCATGCACGTGCAACCACATCCAGAACTTCACACGCATGGAAGTTCCACTCACTCATCAGTCAGCACTCAGAAAGTTGGGGATGGCCCATCTTGGAAATACTGTGACTATCCGAAATACAGTTTTCCGCAGCCACTGTGGTGAGCGCGGGAAAAAGGGGTGGCGCTATATAGTATTTACAGAGTAGATTTATGAATAACTGCCTATCTCTCAGAGCATCAAGGCAGGACGGTCTTTTAAAGGCGAGCGCATAAAAATAATGAAAATATTATATAAACATGTAAACAAATATAATGGGATATGCATAAATAAATACGGTAAATATGAACCCTTTGAGGGATCACAACCTGTTCTGCTAAGAGCTTTGGGTGTCTTGACTTCATCCCACCCTCACCATAAACGTATGAAGGAACCCCCCCCCCCTTTCCCAGAGGGGGAGACAGAGACTCAGACATGTTGGATCCTTCGCTCAAGGTCACACAGACGCTCAAGTGGCAGAGCTGGGATTCAACATAGGAATTCCTGGCTCCTCAGCAAGGCCCTGGCCTCTCCCTCACTGCCTCTCAGACTGGGCTGTGACCTCCTGGTGGGTGACAAATCAGTGTGGTCGGTTTTCAGTGGTGTTTCAAAAAAACAAAATAGAGTAGAATAGAAAAGAGTTACGGAGTAAAGAGAAGTATGGTTTTGTGAAAGTTACATTTCAATTTTATAGGTGTGTTTACCTAGAACACACATGCGCACGTGTGGGCGTGTACACACCGTATCTAAAAGGTGTGAGGAGCCCTGGTCTCCACTAGGCCTGCCTCTGATAGAGCCCCTTGAAGGTTATGCTCAAGGTCTCTTGCAAGCTGGGTATGCAGCCCCTAAGTCCCTGTTCTTGTGAGAGTCATTTTCTCTTATATTACCTTTTCCCCAAGAATCCCAGGGCCCCAGCAATTCTGTGCAAAGGAGTGTAGATAAATTAATAATACAATTTAAAACCGATTCCACCAAGATAAATAGAGCTTCCTAGATTAAGAGTGTAGCTGGCCAGAATGAATGAAATTTACTAACCCTGAGATGCTTAATCTTCCATTACGTAGAATTTAATGATTATAAGAAAGGAGTGATGGTAATTCACTTTTGCTTTTACAGGAAATCCAACCATCTCATTTTTAGCAAATCTTTCTTCTCAGCACACCTCGGTGCCAAGGATACCCTCCCTGCTCCTATAGGTATATTGGCCAATTGTCATATATTAAAGCCTGCTCTTTGCTCAAGGGTTAGGCCTTCCAGCACGCATGGGTTTACAAGTTGTCCTAGTGGAATTCTGGGAAGAGGCTTCTTTGGTCCCCCCCTCGCTCACTCTCCCCCAAAGAAGCCTATGTTTTGTTTTCCAACCATAGCAGGGAAGTAGTGGCAGGTACCTTTAGCGCAGTCTGCTCCTAGAAATCCTGGGAAGCAGTGACACAGCCCAGACACACATTCGCCATTCCCGTGGCAGTTACGTGGACAGTCCTGCACTGAATCTGAAAAAGAGAGAAACTCAGCAACTACCTTTTCCTCTGTCTGCTGATGAAGCAATTTCGTCATGGACCACCCACCATTTCTGCAGAGCAGTGGGAGTAAACCTCCAAAACCACAGGGGGCTGGCAGGAGCGTGAGTGAGCCAAGGGAATGGGAAGTAGGGGGACCAGGGCAACTTGGGGAACGCGCGGAAGTAACCACCGCGCTCCATTTGATCCCCGGGCAGGGATGCAGGGTCAGTACTGTTGCTACTTCTGCTTTTTCAAAAGAAACAATTTGTTTGGCTTTAAAATCTGAAATTTCTCATGTCCCAAGGTTGACAAGTTTAAAACATCATGAATGCTGGCCCCTCCCCGCCAAGCCCCTTTAATATTGGACTCTCAGCCTGAGATTTGGTCTGAGATGTGGGACATCAGCCTTTAGCCTCGGGGACAGGGGATGAGTCTCCAAATGACAGTGCATGTTTCTGATCTCAGGTTTGTAGAGTAGAAGGAATTCTTGCTTTAAGGAAAGAAAAATCCAAATGCGTAAGACTGGCCTATCGAGGCATGATTTTGGGTGTATTAAGTAGTGGGTTTTAGGTTGTACAAAAGTCCTTTTATGCTTACCTTTTGCACATCTTATTTTACACAAAAATCAATTAGTTCCCATTTGTTCTAACCAGCATTGCCATCCTATTTCATGATTTACTTTTCTCTGTGAACTCTCAAGTCATCACTTCAAAGGGATCATTTAGGGACTTTTTCATGTTGATTTGGGTCTACACAGACACAGGCACAGTCTTTTAAAATTATTATCATCCTCATTTTTTTGCCTTAAATTAAAATAAACACATTTAGAATTTCAGGTTCCAAATTACCCAAATGATGAAAAGAAAAATGCAAGCTACTCTGCCCAGGCTGTGACCTTTACACAGCCCATTGGGGAGTTGGGGTCATTGACTTGGTGATGTTGCTTGAAAGACTATAAAGTCGGATGGCTCCTGATGGAGTAAGCTGAGAGCGGTGAAGGTTTTTCCTTTACACCAAATTTCCCATTTACTCCCACTCTGGACTGAAAAACCAAACCTTGCATATTGCTTTCTTTCTACAGTGTTTCCTTTCTCTGCTCTCTTCTTCCAGAACCAAGCATTAGTTGGTTTCTGGTACTCTCAGGAGAACTCAATGAGTGTATTTACTTCTTCAAAATCAGGTAAAAGACCATAGACTCCACCAGGCCAGTCTCTTTAATGTTTATCAATTAACACTTCAGACTGAAATTCCTTGAGGTTGGCTCTATAGGTGGGCTGAGAACCATCCAAGTGGCTGCCGATTTCCATCTATTCATTGTGTAGTCGTTCATTCAAGAAGCTTTAGGCTGAATCATGAAACAGTTGCTTGGGCAGACCAAAAATCAGCCATTTCCCATGGTTGTGGAAGACAGTTCTCCATGTCTGCAATCCTCCTTTCGTGTTTCTCAACGTCTCGTGAGCTGCGGCGCCGACTGTCTTAGTTCTGGGCTCCCTTTTCAAGGTTGTCTGCATAGTGAAGCAGCTTGGAGGACAGATATGGTATCTGTCTCCAGAACAAAGGACAGGCTTACTTACTCTCCAGTGTAATAAGGGTAGTCTCTTCCTCTAGAGCAAAGAACAGGCAGGCTCGCCGCCCATTCTGAGAGGCTTAGGTGCAATACACTCAGGATTTCCTTTCTGGAATGCAAGCCATTGCATGTGCAAGTGCTACCCAACCCTATTGATGCTGCCCTGTGGGAACTGGGGCTTGGGGGACTGGCACATTTACTAGCATCTGGATATTGCCTTGCTCTGAGTAATAAAGGCCCTTGTCTCTGACCCAGGAGTCTCATGTCTTCTGATAATATCTATGAAATTGTGGCAGGGTAACGTGTTAGCTTACAGTTAGGGTGAGCTCTCAGAGCTGTCACAGTTCCTGATGTATGGCTCACTTTATTAACTAGAAACCTCTTATATGCAAGGCCCTGTAGTAGGCATTGGTGAATACAAGGGGACAGGCAAGGTGTCTGACCTCATAGAATTTTCACTGTCATAGACAATACAGGCTGATATATATATATATATTTATTCTGCGAACAGTGGGAACAAATAGTTTCAAACACAGAAATGGCACTGTCCAGTTTGCATTTTAAGAAGTCACCCCTAGAGTGAGGTACAGATTGTTTCTCCCTAGACCAGCATCTGAGTCGGGGGATGGTGTGGTGGAAACTGACATCTCTGAGCTCAAAGCTCCCTGTTCCCAAACACAACATCTTCAGAGATAAAGCAGCAGAGGTCGAGGGACCTCTTTGCCCACCAGAGTCTCATGGAAAGGGACTGAGCTCTTTGCATGGGCTCTTTGCAGGGCTGGAAGGACTCTCTTGCCCTTTAGCTGAAGTATTATCCTTTACTGTCAGTTTAGAAAATATTTACCCCCTGGGTATCTTCCTTCCCCACCTTCCCTCAGTCAAGAAGGGTTTTGTATCCCTTTCTCTACGTTCCTGTAATTTCTGCAGTCGCCTTTTCATGTGTCTGTCTTCTCCCATCAGGGTCCATGAGGAACAGACCAGATCTACGTCATTCACTGAGGTATTCTCAACTCCTGGTACATGGCAGGCCCTCGGTAAACAGTTGTCAGAGTGCGTGCACGTGCGTGTATGCAGGAGGGTAGGAGAATCCAAACTAAGCAAAAACTGTAATAAGGAGTATTTTCCACTGCATTCTCTCAGCATTTCTACAGTTTTTGAGAGAAAGAACAATCACGTATAAAAGGAGCCCACCCTTCCGGTCCCCCTTCTGTGGCACTCGATGACATATCACGGTTGCAATATTATCAGTTTTCCTTTCTGTCACCCTGGTTTAGGTTTCCTTGAGGAAACAATGGCAGGTGCCGGGAGGAAGCCCAGGAAATGGGGTTTTACACAGGCGGAGGGCGGCCTCCACTAAATGTGCACCGAGCTTCAAGGATGCCACTCTGTTGTCCCCTGAGATGAAACTCATTTCTGAAAGCAGGCTGCTTCTCTCCAAAACACATCAAAAGACTTCCCTGAGTCAAAGGTATATTTAGTGTGATCGCTGGTTGACACCCGTCTAACATTTTTCCTTCTGTTTCATATCACAGGGGCTTTCGGCGCTCCTGCCTGCTCTTGATGGAGAACGTTCTGATAATAGATATGTGTGGGAGACCCTCTGAACCAAATAAAACACTGTTCTTTTCCCTGCATTTCAGGCCAATTACTATCATTGCTCTATCAAGATGTCTGCCCAATTATTAGGCCGATTACCTTTGACTTTCTGTTTGAGTTACAGTCCAGACGAGAGAAATCCTCTGGGGAGAATTACTATTCCCATCTCTGACAGGTGAATGAGGGTAATGGCCTGGGGGAAGGGCATCTCACTACCACAGCGTCTGTGTCTATGTGGATAAAGGAGATGGAGGGCAGAAGCCATTATTAGATAATCTGGCCCCCAGAAAACTTGCTGTGCAGGGGAAAAGGCATTTACTTGGCCGGAATCCAAAGCAATCCAGTGGTTAAGAGCACAGTTCTCTGGAGAGTTTGGATGCTGACTCCACCCCCGATTACCGTGTGTGACCTTGGGCAAGTTGTTTAACTTCTCTCAGTCTTGGCTTCTCAATTAGAAAATGGAATCCTGGGAGCACCTATACCTCACAGGACTACTCTGTGGGTTCGCCGGCCTCATCCCTGCCGAGGCTGGCCCACGTGTCCGTGCTCCGTCAATGTGTGGTGCTTACGGTTTGTGTTATTAACCATTTCACCGAGTCCTTGTAGACTCTGGCTAAGCCAGCAGCTGTTTACGGCGTGTGCTCTCATGTACGTGCTAAGCCTTTTCAGCTTAAATACAAGGTGACAAAAAGAATGTCATTTCTCATCATGTTCTTAAACTAAAGACTGCTTTTAATCTCAACATCTCAAACTACTTTTTTTCCTTTTGTGAGCTGGTTTGTAATCCCCTTTGTCTTGCTCCCCCCACCATGGGTACATAATCTGATTCTGGAAATTTTCTCTAACCACGGAAGATGTTTTACAATGGCCTCCATGATACAAGGTTTATGACATTAGTTTAGAGCAGGGGTTGGGAAACTTCTTCCGTAAAGGGACAGAAAGTAAATATTTAGGTTTTGTCGGCCAAGCTGTCTCTGTTGCAACTACTGAGCTCTGTTTTAGCTGCCACCGATGATACGTCAACAGAAGAACGTAACATGGCTGTGCTCCAGAAAAACTTTATTTATAAAAACAGGCAGAGGCCAGACTTAGCCCAGGGGCTACAGTGTGCCAACCCCTGCCTTAGAGCATTTGGCTAACCTTGATACGACCAAGTTTTCCTTAGCAGAGGGAGTTAGGTATAACTTTAATGCTACGGTTAATACCAACTCCTGATTTTATACCATTTGGAAGTTGTGGCTACTGATAAAATCTGCTCCCTGAATTTTACGTTGGCTTCCCTAGATCTTTCTAGAATCAAGGAGCCCCTCAGAGAAATCCGTGAGACCAGTAAAGAAGTTCTGAGAATGCGGTTAATAGAAACATAGCTGTATAAGATGTGCTCCTAACCAACCATCCACTCTCATCTTGTGACGACCAGCGCCACTGCAGACATGTTCCATATGTAAAGTCACGTCATCCTTCCCATCAGGGACACGGTCCTTTTCACCAAGGAAGCTGAGGCTCCAGGAGGTACGTGACTTTTCCAGTTAGGATGTGGGACAGAAGAGCTGGGATTCGATGCGCTCTCACCAGGCCTCTCCTCATGACGCCAGTCCTATGGTGAACCTCCAGATCCACAACTCGGCACCGTGGGCATGACATGTACAAAGGCCCAGAAGCCCATCCATTTCTACCATCCACATCCTGGGACCTGGAGGGACTGAGTCTTCTGAGCCTCAGTGGATTCCTCCGTGAAATGCGTCTAACACTCTGCCCCAACTCACGGACGTTCTACCCAGGATCTGTTATCCTCGTCAGGATAAAAATGTAACGACAATGTAAATTTAATGAAAGTACCTGTGGCTTATGTGATTGGTAAAATTCTTAAGGTTTGCTTTAGAGAACTTCATAAAATTCTCTCAAACTAATGGCCCTTTCAGGGGTTCATAAGCACATATAAGAGGAAATTTTGAATAAAACCATAGCTTCTCCCTTGATAGCTAATAAAAAACAGGGCTAACACATGCCAAAAATGACAAGTGTTTAATTAAAGCATTTTGAGATTTACCTACTTGGGAACAAAGATATGATTCCCCCCCCTTATATCTATATCCTTTTCTTGATTTATTTTTATGGTTGTTTTTTTTTTAAATGTTTGACTTTGAGCTTTCCTGGATTTTTAAGAGAAATTCTGAGCTGATGTGAATGGTCTGTATTTATTGGCTCTACTGCATATTTAGAGATTATATACTGTATGTTATTTAATTCTTACAATAGCCCTATGTGGTGGGTACTAGTTAGTTCTATTTTACCGTGAGGAACCTGAGGCTTACACAAGTCCAGTGATTTGCATAGGTTGTGCGGCCAGGACTTGAGCCAGCCTGTTTGACCTAAGCTCTTTACCACGACTGGAACGTGTAAGCAGTCTTTCTATTTTAATTGGGACTAGTTTTAAGTGGAAGAGACCATGAAGCCTAAATAAAGGATTCTGGTCTGGTTTCCTATACAGTAGAAACTACGTTGGAAGATGTGCCTTCTACGGAGAAACCCAGAACGTTTCCATTCTTCCCTTGGTGGCATATCACCTCAGAGATCCCATACCTACCTAAGACAACAGTGTTGAAGGAAACCATCTCTTTGTCTTTGCCATCATTGTAGAAGGCCAGGTGCCACAGGCCCACGTCCAGATACTGTACAAACACGGCTTCATTCTGAACCAGGGTCTGTATGCTCCGGCGTTCCCTGGGTGACTCAACCACACTCCACTTCTCCTTCCCATCCAGACGCTCCATGAAGTCATACTAGGGAAAGAAGAGAGAGAACTCCATGTGTGAAAGCAGTTACAGACCTGGTCCCATGACTAGCACCTTCTCCTCCCAGCCCATCAGTTAGCTGAAAAATACTTTGGAGCACATTTGACTATGAGCTCATCCAGTAAAAAAGAAGAGTCACAGAAGTTGTAACAATAAGTCACCATTTATTATGCTTATAATCATTGCTAATAGTTTTATTACTATAGGAACAATCCCTTTTCTGCAGTTTGAAATCCAAAAAGCTTTAAAGCCGAAACTTTTATGTTTTTTCTTGTGTGCATGAGAGAGAGAGAGAGAGAGAGAGAGAGGGAGATTATTGTTCCAGTCTTCACTAGGGTGTTATATAATACCTAGTATATGCCAAGTATAACTTTCTTGTAATTCCCAAATTCTGGATTCCAAAAATCACCTGGTTTGGCAAGAGTTTCAGATAAGGAGTGACAGACCTATGTTAATAGCTATCGTTTACTGATCATTTACCAGGGGAAGGTGGTATAGCAGATTAGTTAAGAATGAGGGTTGTATCTACTATGTTGTACACCTGAAACTAATGTAACATTGTATGTCAACTATACTTTAATTTAAAAAAAAAAAAAAGGAGGAGAATGAGATTTGTGCAGCCAGACTGCCTGGGAGAGAATCTGGCATTTACTAGCTTTACTTATCTGTGCCTTAGTTTCCCCATTTGCAAAACAGAAAATGATAGTACCTATGTTACAGGTTGTCGTGAAGAATAAGATAATATTGAGAACAGTGCCTGGCGCAGAGCACACACAAAATACATATTAGCTAGCTATCATCATTACCACCATCATAATTTCATTTTATTCTTGCAAAAACCCTAAAGATAAGTACTCTTTGTATCTCATTTTACAGATAAGAAAACTGAAGCTCAGAGAAGTCAAACAATTTGTCAAAAGTCACACAGCAACTAAGTGGCCAAGCAAAAACTTAGACCTAACTCTCTCAGATAAACCAGCAATTAAATGTGAAACTGTTTCAGTGGAAATTGGGCTCCTAACTAGAAGTGATCAATGAGAGACTGATTGGCCAATGAAGGCTACCAAGATGAGGGGAACAGGGTCGGGGGGAGCCAGTGTGACCCAAGACAGCCCTGTCCTAGAGAATGGCGAAATCCTCTGGTGGGCAAGTGGGAGCCATGGATGATCCCTGAGCAGTGACTGATGCAATGAAAGGAATGTTTTGAGGAATTTATTTGCAGGCAGGATATGGCAGAGAGGAGAATGAAAAGAACCAGGAAGACCAGCTGGGCAGTCTTGCAGAAACCCAAGTATGATGTGACAGGGGTCTTGATTAGGACAGTCAATGAGGAGAGGAGACAACTTTGGAGGAATGTTTTTAAGAAAGAAGGGACACCGCTTGACCGTAGGCTGGACAGAGAGGATGAAGGAAAAGGCAGAGGACACCAATGTCTCTTACTTGTCGACAAGAAAATCGATAAGACCCCTGTAGAAATGGGCTAATCTTGTGAACTCGTTCAAAATCACTGCACAGAAAAGTCAGTTGCACTGTGACTTCCAGAGAACATTCAAAGCGCAGGTCTTTAGCAGATAAAAACCACCACTGTGGGATTAAGCTCTCTCTCACCACTTCCCCTCCATAAAAAGGATTTTATAGGTTACAGACACTGACTATAACCTCTTTCATGAACTTCATAGAATTAAACTCCAGGAATCTATTAATGTGACTTCCCCATCATCAGAATTGCCAGTTTTACCCATCTGAAACGTGATCACTGAAAACAAAGACTCTGTAATCTGAAGTGCAAAGGCTTTACCATCAGACAAAGTTGGGTTTGAATTCTGACTGCCACTTGCTATTGCTTGAAGTTGGGTCAATTGACTTTTAGCCTCTTCCTGGTTTGCATACTAGGGAATAATAATGCTCGACTTTGGGAGATGTTACAAGGATGACATGATGTAATGCTTAGGGCAGTGCCTGGAAGGTAATAACCATGTTACTAAGTACCTTGAGACTATGAGTTACTTATTTGCAAATCATAATGATCAGAGAGGAGAAGTACATGGTTCCAGTTTTTCCATCTGGGGGTGGGAGATGGTGGTTGCTTAGGAAGTGGAAATTTCCCCATCTCTCAGAAAAGAAGTATTTGTTTTTTAGCTTTCCTCTACCCCATATCCCATTGGTCACAGCTGTCTTTATGGGATAAAATAAATTACACAAAGTGATACAACAAACCAATGCTGCTTTGGAGACCTTTGTAACCAAAGCATTTGTTTCTTAGCAACCTCGTAAATGTCCAACTACCCAGACCCATGTCTACTACAAATTGCTGTCAGCCAGAGGAATGAGCCTAACTTCCCTGGTGCTGAGGTGAGAAGAATATACTTCATTTGGGGTCCAGAAAATCACCCCCATGAGGAAAAGTTTGGGGAAGGCGATTGCTTGTGTGGGGTCATTGCTCATTATTAATTTGGACATCAGTCATCTCTTGCTGAACTGGCTGGCTGGCCAAGAGCAGAAATGACTTAGGACCAGCAGCAGTGCTTGCTGTCCAACCAATCAAATGGCTCTGGGCAAAGGTATTGTCAGAGGAGAGAGAAGACATCTATTTTGGCCATTCCTCCCAACTCATTCCAAAGTAGCATGGGGGGTAGTTTTCATTAAAGGAAGACTGTGTAAGCCAGGGGCTGTCAAACAGGGCATGGGGACATGTGGGTGTGATACGATGCAGTGTCCAATGTGCCTCAATCCTGTACCCTTTATTGTGCTTTGCTTTTCTCAAACTATTTGTCACTCTCTACACTGATATAATCTGTTTTTATGTTTACTGTCAGTCTACTCAGAAGAACGTAAACTCCAGGAGGGCAGGGGTGTTGCCCGCATGGCAGAGTGGTTAAGAGGACTTCAGAGCTGGGGCCCCTGCGTGGCTCAGTTGGTTAAGCATCTGTCTTCAGCTCAGGTCATGATCCCAGGGTCCTGAGATCGAGCCCCACATTGGGCTCCCTGCTCAGTGGGGAGCCTGCTGCTCCCCCTGCTTATGTGCGCATGCTCTCTCTCTCTGTCAAATAAACTAAAATCTTGGGGAAAAAAAAAAGACTTCAGAGCTGGAATCCTAGGACTGCCACTTACTTCTTGCCACACTCACAAAAGCTATTTAAGTTCTCTGTGCCTCAGTCTCCTTATCTTTAAAATGGGGACAATAATCACACCACTGTCAAAACACCATTGTAAGGATTGAGTGAATCAATTCATGTAAAGCACTTAGAATTACACTTTGTGTGTGGTGATCAAGCCCTCAAGGTGTCAGCAATCACTATCATAATTCACTGCTATCCCTCATTTATCTCAAGCAGAGTCTGGCCAGTAAATATTAAATATCAAATGAATAAAATACTAAATTCATAAATGAATTCCATCGAAAAGAAGAAAATTGGAATATGTCCCAGGTTTTGTCTCTAATAATAATCACTTGCACTCCGTAATGTGCTTTTTTGCATGAAAGAGGAAGGGGTAGCATTACAGTCAGGGAGGCTGAATCAGGCAGCGGCCGGGGCAGAACATGCATATGATGGGCCATTATGGTGGCTGCACATTCCCATAAATCAAGATTTGAGAGCTGACTTTATAAGGCCATGATGACATCATTTTTCCAGTTCTCAGTGGGAGGCTGTACAATGCCTGCTTGCTTCCTTTGGACTTCCCTTGTTCCTTCTTTTGTCTTCCCTTCCCATTTGATACTGTTTCTTAGTGTCCGCTGTGGTAGTGATGGCTGATCCTTGTCCACATCAGGGTCTCACTCTTTTCCAGCCACGTTGCAGCCAGGTGGGAGCACACGGTGGTGTCCAGTCCGTGGAACGTAAGCTGTGGGATGAGCTCCCCTTCTAGACCCTGCCATAAAGTATCCCGGGCAGCCCCTGCTGCTCTCCCTCCATCCCTATCCTCCCCTGGAGGGGGCCAGAGCAGGCTTAAAGCCTGTGATGGTGGGGCCACAAGACAGGAATGGCCTGGATCCTAGCATGAGCCCTTGGAGGAAGGCTGAAATTATGACATGAGCAAGAACGAACACTTACTAAACTAAGCCGCCGAAATGTTGAGGCTTCCTTGTTACTTCAGCACAACCCTCAGAGATTTCTTGACGTCATGCCTCTCTTTGCTCCCAGTTCACTGCCCAGGAGCATGGTAAGTTCCAGCATACTTTCCACGGAGTAAAGCCCCAACTATTATATGTGGGGTGTCTGTTTACCCCTGTTTGCCCAGGAGTGTCCTAGCTGACACCAGTTGTTCCTCCTTTCAGTCCAGAAAGTGCTCCAGTCTGGAGTATATAGTTCTCCGATTCACAGATGAACATACAATAAGCAGCATCACGGAGCCTCGTTTACGGCCGCGGTAACTTTGGGAAGGGCTGGAGGCTAGGAACACAAGGTGGATCAAGCCAGCCAAATGCAGAGATGGTCTTCTAGGGCGGGGAAGGCAGGAGCTCAGTAAGAAGCCGGTTCGCAGGGAGGCCATCTGGTGCAGGACAGCCTCTGCTCTCTCGGATTCCTAGACTGCAGTCTGGCCAGCTTGCTTGGCAGCCTGGCTGACACTAGAAGGAGGCCATTTTCCAATGGCACAGGTCCTGGCTAGAGTTTCTTTTTCATGTCCCAGCACTGGGGATTGATAACTCAGGCTTACTACCAGGGACATCTGTCTCCTCTGTTCCAAGACCCCATCATGATCAACCCTGGACACAGGGACGCTCAGGAGACCGTGCTGCGCTTGGATGGCTGAGAGGCTGCTCCACAGCACATTCTAGCTAAGCGATCTGCCGAAGCCCTGGAAGAGATTAGGAGGCACAGGACCAAACCCCAGCAGGCGATGGATGTGTTCAGGGGCTGGCTGCGGGAGGAAGTCTGTCTCTCAAGGCAGCTTGTCTCTCTTGACTCGGCAGTAAAGCCACCCAGAAGGTGATAGTGTAAGAACCCAAAATAAACGCCTCCCCCGATCTCTCTTTTTCCTGGGCCTTTGAAAAATAACCAGTGTTGCCATGCAATGCGAGGCCTGTGCCTTGAGTCATCAGTCATACCAGAAGTGGCAGAAAATGCAACTTTTACGAGCACTTGAGAGGCAAAAAAATAAACCACAGCAAATATTTGACTGATCCAATTATAAATCTACCCCACTTCTTGGTAGAGACCAAGGAGGAATGGTAATTAAGATAACTTAGTGGGTTTGCAGGAAGAGCTGCAGGAGAGAGCAAAGGAGCCTGGGCCATCGAGCAGGGCCTGTCACTCTCCCAGAAGGGCGAGCATCCACAGGCAGGGAGCAGACAGCCAAGAGATGCTTCTGGAAGCCACACCGATACACACCTGCCAAAGAGGGCAAGGTTAAAGACAGACTCATTGCCCTTCAGGAAGATGTTATTACTGGGTCCAGGACCCTGAGAAGGGGGGAAATAACTTTATTGCCATTTGGAACGTCTGTTGCTGAGGGTCGATGTGGACGGGAAAAGCAATAAACGCTGACATTTCCCATGGACGGCCTGCCGCTCCCTCGCTCCGTGCTGGCGGCATCCCTGGCCTCCCAGCATCGGATGTCGATTCTCCCTCAGACGGCAGGGCATGCTCAGCAGTTGCTAGGATTGCAGCGAAGCAGCATGCGTGAGTGAGGGCTGCTTGAAGCCACATTACCACAGGGTCTCTGGTCACATCCAGGGACGACTGGCAGCAGCGGGTCACTCATGGGGGCCTGTTCATCTTCTGCCTCCAGCCAGGCCCGTGGTGAAGTGCGCCCGGCTGATTCCTCATTAAAGCTCAGCACACTTTCTTTTCTCTCCTTCAAAGAGGCTGAGGGCTCAGAGGGGTGTGCAAGGATGACAGCAGCAGGGCCGTGCTCCAGCGGCAGCTGGCTTCCCTGAGCACGGCCCCGCTGGCCTTGTTCAGGACGCCAGCTCAGTTCCGACTCCGTGTGTCCGAGTCACTGAACTAGATGCCACTAGGCCCAGCTGTGTGTGCTGCTGGGGCCACTCGTCCACCAGCTAGGAGAACGGGCCCCTAGATTCTGGATGGGACACGGCACCTGGATTTGCAGACCGTAGCAGTGCATTGTACAAGACCCCACAGGTAAGGATCAAGCAGACAGAAGGTAGAGAGGACCCAAGCACAGTTCTGAAACATAAGGAGTGGGGCAGAACACACCTAATGGTGGGATCCCTGCCTGTCCCATCCCGTGTCCCCCTGCACAGCAGTGGGAAAAGTAATCATCAAAAATACGAAGTCTATTATTTTTCTGGGCACTTGCTCTGTGCCAGGCATGAGGGCAAGTGCTGACATATGTTATCTCTTTCCGTCTTCCCAGAAACCCTAGTTGCATCCCCATTTCTCAGGAGAGAGTAACGGCTGTGACAGAAGTAATGTAATGTACCCAGTGCCACTGACGGTAGTTGGTGGCCAAGCACAGACTTGAACTGGGATTTGCGCGAGTCTTAACAACTATGGGAGGTCGCTTCAAGTTTTCCAAGAACCTGGCTGCCTCTGCCAGCGTATCTGGTGGCCGGCCTGGTGTGTAAGTCGCCTAAAGACGCTGCTGAGCAGAGAAAGGGAAGGAAGGCAGAGCCCAGCGGTGCTAGGGCCAGACTTGGAAGCAGGCTGGGCACCTGAGGACAGGGAGATGTCCCACTGGAGTAGAAGAAAAAGGGTTCCAGGAAAGATGGGGATGACTTTGCTGGGTGTGGGCCCTCCCTGGTCTAAAAACTCCCTTTGCCTACCTCCAAACTTCTCTGTCCTTGTATTCCATCTACCTTGTTCTTCTCTGTTTCTGGAACTCACCAAACTCATCCCAGCCTCAGGGCCCTGGCACGAGGTATTCTCTCCGCCTGGCCTCCTCTTCCTCCTGATCTCCCTCCCACCTTCCTGCTGCTTGTCAATCCTGCCCTCCCTGGGAGTTCTTGGAGGGGTCTTAATGCCAGTGCTCACTAGCCCCACAGGCGCAGGACCAGCTCTGCCTTGTCCACTGCTGCAGCCCCTTGCCACACAGCACATAGTAGGTGCTCAGCTAGTGGCAGTGGAATCCAACATTACAGCCTACCTTTGGCAGAACAATGGCTCTGTCTGAAGACAGGATCTCCTTGGGAGATTGTTAACCCTTTCCTATGACATTTTTGAGAACAGGGAGAAACAGTTGAAAACTCTACGTCCTGATCTCCTATTCTCAAGACCTTCCCTCATTACCTAGTCCATCTCGCAAGGGTGACTCAGAGCTTCATGGCATGGGGCCACTTTTTCCTTTGATTTAACACACTCCTAGCTGGGCTGCGTATGTGGGTGTAAACATGCAACAATGCCACACAGGGCCACAGCCGCGAAACCTCCGTAGCCGCCGTCCTCCTCAGTCACCCCCCGTCTTGTAAGAGCCAGTGCTGAGGGGAAAAGCTATATCCTTGCTGGCGAGCGATGACCAAAGAAAAGCACAGCTTCTAAAAAGAGGACGATCGTTATGTCAAGCTTCAACACAGCCCACAGATCAAGGGGTATCTTCACTGTCCTCTGCTTGGAAAGATCTTTCCCTCTCTTTCCTCTTCCTTTATCTGCTTAACTTGCCTTCCAGGACTCCGCTTGTTTAGCGTCTCCTCCAGGAAGCTCTCCTAAAATCCCGCACAGGTTACATCTGGTGGCCCATTTTTAGGCTCTTAAACCTCCTGTACCCAACTCTTTACTAATCATCATAGCTCACATGTAATTAGTTTATCACACCAGGGGCAAGCACAGACTCCGTAACGACGTACGGCATCAGCTCAGGAAACACACAAGAGAGGAGGGCTAGCACGAGGCACGCGGTCCACCCTCTGCCATCCCACGGAGAGCGGGGCTTGGACTGGACATGGCTGGATGCGGTGCGCATTGTGCCCCAGGAGAGGGACCCCCGCCCCCTGCCACCTCACATATTTACACAACGATCGAGGGGGGAAGGGAAACACTTGACCAAGTTGGAAGACCCTGATATTTGCAAACTGGATTAGGGGCTGGAGGAGGAGCAACTAAAACTCAGTCTGTGTGCCCTCTCTGGTTTCCGCCAGAGGGCTTACCGCTCTCCCTGTAGAGACCACCGGTTGCTAAGTTACCTGTGAGCGAGCTGTAAGGGCTGTAGACCAGTCGGATTGACTGACTGATTGATCTCCACAGGGTGCTTACTATTTGCTAGGCATTACCTCATTTACACTCACAACAACCTGATGAGGTATAGTCCTCATTTCACGGATGGTGAAACTGAATCTAGAGAGACTTGGCCATAAACATTCAGCTATACAGAGGAGAGAGAAGACTCAAACCCAGAGCAGGCCAATTCCAGAGAGTCGGTTCTTGGCTTGCAACTCACGGCCCTCCCTACATCATGCTGCCATTGTCACTTAACTTGTCAGGTCCCCGTCTCCTTAAAGTAGGGCCAATACCTTTCATCTCTGTATCCCCACTATAGACATCCAGTGAGCATTTGTTGAATGCATGGATGCATTGATTTCATACTTTGTCTTCCCACAAGCTCATGCCCTTATCACACTGCCTTTCGATCCAACCCTGGAGAAGGGTGGAAGGTATTGCTCTGAAGACCAAGTGAGCCACAGTATAGAGGTCAAGTTCAGTGAAACTGATGAACACCTCAAGGCTACTCCAAGAGGCACACAACCTCTCCCACAAGGCCAGGAAAATGGAGGTCTTACCTCTCGGTGCCTTGCTGATGTGAATTCTTATTTACTGCACATTCCCATGTAATGGTCTTTAGCCAATGGCTTATCAAAAATGTCACATTTGGCTCCTCGCCCTCCCAAGATCAATAGGAGGGTCTTCTGTGGGCTGGTGGTGAAAATGAATCAAATCCCCGAAGACAGGGAGAGAACTGGGAATGTGTCCAGTCACAGAATGGCTTTCCAAGCACCAAAGAGGAACAGAATCCCAGACACCAGGCAGCTTCTCAATCTTTTACCAGGCAGCAGCGTGACCTTGGGCAAGTTACTTCGGCTCTCGGAATCTCCACTCTCCAATCCCTAAGCCAGCGATAGTAACGGCACCGACCACTGAGGGCCATTAGGAGTCGGGCCAGGCTCATGGTAAGCAATCAATGTCAGCTATTCTTATGCCTATTATTATTGTTACAAAAGCTTGACATATTGCAAATCCTTTGTGCTAGCAATTTCACTCTTAAGAATTCATCATAAGGAAATTATTAAAAAAATACATGAACATAAACCCGCAAAGATGTTTACTGTAGTAGTAGGATTCTTTTTTTTTTTTTTAAATGATTTTTTATTATATTATGTTAGTCACCATACAGTACATCCCCGGTTTCCGATGTAAGGCTCGATGATTCATTAGTTGTGTATAACACCCAGTGCACCATGCAATACGTGCCCTCCTTACTACCCATCACCGGTCTATCCCATTCCCCCACCCCCCTCCCCTCTGAAGTCCTCAGTTTGTTTCTCATAGTCCATAGTCTCTCATGTTTCATTCCCCCTTCTGATTACCCCCCCTTTCTTTATCCCTTTCTTCCCCTATGTAGTAGTAGGATTCTAATGCTGAAAAAGGGAGATTGGTTCCAAAACTTTTTAATCTTTAGAATGGACTATTTGTGAAGCATTTGCAATGAGTTTATGGAAGAATATTCAGATTCAGAAAGATGTTCCCTACCTATCTTTATGCAAAGAATCAGGATAAAAACTGCATGTATGGTATAATCCTATATTTGTAAAAATGTTTGCTACATGTGAATAGAAAACTGTCTGGAAAATATACTAAAAAATGTTGTTTTCTATGTTTTCTAGCATCATCATATATTGCTTTTATAATGAGAAAAACACAAATAAAGGTTATCGTTTTAAAAAATTGAAATTTGTTTTGTATTGTTTGGGGCTTGTGTTATAGATGCTTTGAAAAGCATGGTAATAGTAGCTGCTATCATTTCTATGTGCCGGCACGGTTCCAAGCACCTTATAAGGATTACCTCATTTAAATCTCACAGCAATGCTATGAATGTGTAATATTACTGTCTCCACTTTATAGATGAGGTAATGGAGGCACAGAGAGGCTGAGTGACTTGTCCAAGGCCACACAGCTGCAAAGTACTAGAGGCTGAAGTTCAAGACCAGGCAGTCTGGACTGGTCCATACTTTTTCTGCCCATGCTTGTCTGTGTTGGGAACAGCAGCACCGGCATTCCACAGAATGTTTACTTATGCTTTATTTTTATCTGTGTATTTACATATTTTGAAAATTACACTTAAATCCCTGCACTGACTTGATATATACTATACTATCTATTATCTGAGGATATTTGGAATTAATAACAGGCCACTTAAAATGAACGCCCTTAACAAACGGGAACACGATTAGGACTTTATCTTGAAGAATGAAGCTCTAATTATGAACAAATTATTTTTATCTCAGACTTAGGAAAATTCAGGTTATAGTAGGAACCATACTCTAATTGTTCGAATGCACATTTAGTTTCCTTCCATAAACAAAAATGTGAGGGCAAACATTTCGTTGTTTCTCAGCTTCATCGATTGCAAAACACATCCTGGTCTCAGAGATGTCAAAGATGAGCACCATGTCAGCTCCGAATCGATGGAACACTCGAGAACAAGGCAGCGTCAATCGAGCTCGACTGGTGTAACACCATCAAAAGGGATATTTCTGTAAACATCCTGGACGTCTTTGTCAAATCCTAGCACCTCTCTTGATGTCATTATAACCGTCCTCTCGGAAGGGCTGATTTTGTCACCTCGTTACCTGCGTTTCCTCAGCCAGATCCAGATTTACCAAGGCTTCCCCCTGCCCTTCAAGGCAGATCTCCGGCACCCCTGTCACTGCCTTAATGAGATGCCTGTTTGCGCGTGAGTTTTACGGGTAGCCCACCAGTGACGGTGTTTACATGGCACTTTGCACAGGCTGCTCCTGGAACAGAGCGCCTTCCAGAGACCAGAAGAAAGAGGGGTCTGACTGCTCTGCTCCGGACATACCAGCCTCAAGGCTCTGAACGACATCTCCGTTCCTTCACGTGTAAACGGGGACTGTTCCTCATAGCGCCTATCTCACTGGGTCATCGCGAGGATAAAATCATTCACGGGAAATAGTCCCTGGCATGTCGAGCAACCAGCTAATGCTGACACTTACTATCGGAACTAGTGTTACACCGGGAGGGAGCTCCGAGTGGAGAATATTTTTATAAGCGATCAGATGATTAATGAATGTTTTTGTCTTATAACAACTTTTGCTTCCTTACAAAACATCCTTAACCTGAAAGGGGCTTCAATTAACATTTTAAGAGCCATTAATTTTTGTGAAGATGTGGGAATAAAGCTTTTCTTAATATCTCTGAACATAGACTTGAACTTCTGTAACTCTCATTTATTAGGAAACTTATCGATCTGCAAGCGGCTTTCTTTGAACGCACACTGGTGTGTCCTTGCTCCGATAAAGTTGTGTAAGCAGCTGCACTGGTAGATCCTGTCCCACCAAATGCCATGCAGAACAGAAGTACCAGTTTGTGCCAGAATGTGAAACCAGGAGTGCCATTTCAAATGGACATGATATATATATATGTATATATTCATATGTATCCTATAGGTCTACGTATATATCTATATGTGTGTGTGTGTGTGTGTGTGTGTGTGTGTGTGTGTGTGTGTTTTAGTGAAGACAGTTTCAAAGCTAACTTTAAGTTTAGGGTGCAGCCTCTCTATTTCTGTATTTAAGGCAAGGGATGGAAGTCGTTAGATTTCTTAAGTGATTTAGCCTTGAAACAATTATTTCCTATTGCTCCTCTTTCAAGCTTGTGGATCAATTTAATTGAAGAGTAGTCAGAGCCCGTAAAGGAAAGGATTAAAGAAAATACTGCTGTGATTTGCAACTTACGTATATATATTCATTGTGATTTTTCTCAAAATGGTGCAAACAAAACAAAGTATATAAATAAATTGAATCTTGAGCATGATATAAGATTATAGTCACCATCTATAGCCTCCTAATGCTTCTTTTACTCAAAATAGATTCAAGCTTGTCACAAATGCACTTTTCTTAAAGAGAGAGGCATTACAAAAATTAAGAAAAGTATAAAGAATATGGTGACGAATATCCATATCTGAACCACTCAAATGAATAAATGTTAACATTTTGTCGTATTTATTTCCAATCTTCGTGCGTGTGTGCTGGAGATGGGGAGGGAGTGCACTTTACTGTTAATATTTTATTATGGGTAACAGCAAGTGCATTTCTGAACCTAATTCTCAGTCCTGTTCTCCTTACCTGAACCGAGAGGCGATCCCCCCATGAGTTAGTCTCTCTCCCTGTGTCTCTATCTGTGTAGCTGTATATAGAGTTTTTTCTATTACACATACAGTAAACATACATATTCCAAGATTAACATTATAATAAATATAGATTTGAACTATACACTATAGTTATGCTAATAAAATCGTTGCTTTTATCCATTTTATTTTTGGGGTTCTACATAAGATCTCACTTGAAGATAAAGGTCTTTGCCTAGAAAATTTGCAAACTCCTGAATTACAGAGCCTCTGAGAGTCTGCTCAGTCTAAATACATGATGTGGTACTTGCTATCCTCTCTTCCTCCTCCCTGTCTTCCCAGTTTCTGTTTTTTTCTCCCTGAGTTCCACATTCTCAAGTGTTACCCGTCCTGAAAAACACCCACAGTGTCCTCCCATGCATCCCCTCCACACCAGCTCTCTTGTAAAACTCAAGCAGCCCTGGGATTTCTCCCTAGCTCTGCTTGGTGGCTGCCCAGGAGGGCACCCGTTCATTTAAGTGGCAGCTTCGGGTCCTGTTAGGATACACCAAATAATCACAAGGGGCCTCCTGAGAAACACCTTTCCAAAAGCACTTTAAGTACAATACAGAACACACCAAGTCTCTCTTGGTTTCACAAAATTTTTCTCCATACCTCAAATTCTTTGGGAAAGGAAAGGTCTGAAAAACATGCCTATAAAAATATGTCTCCCTCCAAAATGAAGTTAAATCGTTTTGTGACGTGCTATGCAAGCTGACAGTCATACCCTGATATTCCCTCTGCACGAAGCTCACAGCTCCACAGGAAGGGGGGACGTCGGGGGAGAGCCCATCTGACCAGTCAGCGGGGAGAGAAGCACGGTGCTCAGAGCACTCAATATCCCCCTCTCCCTGGGACCTAGCCCATCCCACCTCTGATTGCAACTGTGTGCCATTTACATACTTGGGCAAGAGAGAAGGGGACAAAGAAAAGTGAGAGTTCATTTTCAAAGAAGGCTCTGAATTGGAAAGGGATAAACCCAAGGGGGCAAAAGCTAACATCACTAATCGCCATCTATAAATTTGCTTTAAAAAATGTCATTTAGGGGAATTCTGCTGATGAAGACAAATAGGAATGTGTGCTCAGCTCATTTTATCTTGGTCCACACATGCTCCACCTCCCGGATTCGAGAGCATTTCCTATGATCCTGGAGCAATCCGTGGTCTCTTAAATAGTTCCCTATTGTTTGATGTGCCTGGTGGCTAGTTTCACTTCCCAGCCCACAGACACATCTCAGCGTAAAGCCCCGGGGGTCGACGGCGTCTGCTTCTAGCTTAGTGCCATGCGATCCCTAGCATCTCCCTCTAAGAACCCGCTGGAGCTGCAAGCCCACCCTCTGCGTCCAAGTTGCCTCTGGAAGTCACCGGGCTCCTGGCTCCATCAGTCTGAGTGATGAAATAGGCATTTTTAATATTTGCTAAACAGGACTGTGGAGAAGGTGAGGCTCAGCAGGGCTCCCAAGCGGTAAGAGCATCTTGTTGTCTCGGGTTAATCATGTACCTCATTTGCCGATTATTGACTTGTTCTCACAAAGGATTTTACTTGGCTTGACATAGCAGTAGCAATCAGTGATGAACTGTCAAGCAAACTTGCTCACCGCCTTAACCACCCAAGACCCTGACTTGCGGCAGCAACCTCTGAAATTTCCTTTGATGCCTAGCACCGTAGCCAGGGCAGATTATTATTATTGCTTCAAGTCTGATCGGTTTCCTTTCCAGAACTGGGGCTGAGCAAATCTGACACAGTTTGTCCGATTTCAAATGCCTGGCGAGACGCACTAGGCTTCCTCACACACCATCCCTGTTGAGAATTCGACATTATGCAATGGGTCGGATGAGACTGGCTCATATTGACTTTGTTTTGTTTTTGTCTAGGTCTTAAAAAATGCAATACAGGGTGTCAAAATGCTGCATTCAAAAGACAATATAATAGCTACCTTTCAAAGGGACAAAGATGAAACAACGAAAACACTCAGGGTACGTAAGGATTCAGGTAATAAAATGAGCGCCTAGGCCCTGCTGCTGGAAGCTAGGAGTGGAGGGTATGTAACGGGGGAAACTTTCAGAAGGACAATTTGGCAATTCGTAGGAAGTCCTCAAGGCTTGACTTTCAGGAAAGAGTTAAGGGTGTCCACAAATACCAGCCACGAAGACAGGTGACTCAACATTTTATTGTAAGTCAGTAGGGCTTTCCGTTGATTTATCTGGTGCTCCCCGTCTCAGGGTCGACATCAGATTGTATTTCGTGCTCCACTGAAGTTAGGATGGGACTTGCTTTGGTCCGTCAGACAAGGGCTTAAATGACATGCGTCACTTCCAAGCAGAAGTATTCAGGGATTGGTCCAGAATTCACCACTTTCTTCTTCCTTTGCTACAGGGAACTAGAATCTCCCTGAGAGTGAAGGTTCCATAGGTCTGTGTCCTTGAAGGAGGCTGACATTGCGCCGAGTCTTCTTTAATCCACGTGACCGTGTGAAGACGGGTCTCCCAACTTCAGCACTACTGACATTCTGGGAGGGGCAATTCTCTGTCGTGGAGGCTGTCCTGTGCGTGCTTAGCGGCACCCCTAGGCTTGACCCACTAGCTAGTAGTAGTACCTCTGTCCGTGTGACAACCCAAAATATTCCCAAACATTGCCAAAGCCATCTGCGTTGGGGGCAAAACCACCCCTGGTAAACAAAAAAATAGCTTCTGTTATTTTAAGCCAGTTAGATTCTTAGCTTTTTTTCCCCCTGCATTTGATAGATTTTATTATAGCAAAAAACATATGTAAACATTTACCAAAAGGGGGTAAAAATTCTAGCTGTTTTTGCTTCCTTTTCTCTGTTTTGAAATTTTTTCTACAATGAGAACACAGTTTGTTCTTCCATAAGAAGGAAAACACACTAGAAAATTAATTTTACCTTAAGAAGCTATATTTACATAATTGCTCACCTATATACAGTATTTGCTAGGGCCACACGGAGTTTCTTAGTACCACGAAACACTTGTATATGATATCTTTATGTTGTGCTTTAGTATAGTGTTTTCTCATTCTGCCTTTGTTGTGGTGGTGTAATTACAGCAGCACCGCGAGCTACATAACACAGGGAGACAAACTGAGGCTCAAATAGGTTAAGGGCTAAGTCTAAGGTCTCCTGGTTAATATGTAGCAGGGCCTCCATTCTGAGTTCTCCAATTCCAGGGCTTTCTCCCCTATGCCACGTTGCCTCTGTATCGTTGTAAAAAGCCACATTCAAAAAGTCAACTGGGACTCACTCTGATTCTTGAGAAATTTAAGCAGGTAAGAAAGGATTCTCCTCTGTATTTAATATCCTTGGACAAGGATACTAAACCTTGTAGGCTCTTGGTCAAAGCATGATACGCAATAAAATTTAAGCATAGCTATTTTATGCAACACAGCCAATAGAATTTCATAGTCATCCCCCCTCCCCATCTCCTCTTTCTCTCTTCCCAGCTCAAATGAGTCACCTTGGCTAGACTGCCAATCCCCATAGAACTTATGTTCCTTGATAGGATATGCCAATAGAAATGAGAAATTCTCTAACAGTTTGAGATGTGAGTTAGTCACCTATCCCTGCAAGGAGCTAAGCACCGTCTCCTCGAGGAAATGTAGCTCATCAGATGGACATGAGTGCGTGCGATGGCAGTGACTGAATATGAGAATGTGTAGGGAGTCAGGGTTTTCTCTTTTTCTTTTCTTAAGAAGCGCCCCTATATTGTACCTGTCTTGTGCATTTCTAAGCATCTGCGTTGTGTCTCGCTTACTTGACCCTCCAGTGCACGCTAAACTCCCAAATTGGCAGCTGGACTGAAACCCTCAGCATACATCAGCCCATGCCTATTCATTCCCCTTCCCTTGAACTGTGATGAGGCTGTCCCTGGAGTGGAGCTATTTTGAGAGGACGACCGCTAGAACAATCACTAGCCTGGCAGGAGATGGACAGTGTGGTGTAGCCACAAAAGAAGAAAAGACATTGTCATTGAGGGTTTGAGTCCTGAATGTCAGAACAGCAGGGAAACTGGGTAGAGTACGTTTCTGCCTGCTGTCCACTATCACTCAGTTACAGGGAGTTACCTACTCGACTTGCCATGATCATTTGCTTTCCCATGGTACTGGTTGTTTGGAACATGCGAGGGAAGGGGGACAACAGTGCTCTGGAATAGTGTGGGGAAGAAGCGTTTTCCTCCAGCAAAGCTCCTTGCATCCAACCGGCTGAGAGGAAACTTATTCTCGGCTGTGCCCAGAGCCATGTTCATATTTACTCAAATAAGGCCAATAAGCAGATTTCACCACTGCAAGTCCTCCATTGTGCTGTGGTAGAGTCAGTGGAGCCTGAAGGTCAAGGACACCACCTCACAATTTGCATAATTTCCCAGGGCAGCACCCTGCCACCTGGCCAGAAGTTACAGAAACGCCACAGGGACTCCTCTCAGCTGACTCCCGCTCTTTCTCTGGATGCGAATCTCTTTGAAGAGCAGATGCAATTTTTGTATCCGGAGTTCTGCTTGGTCAGGGGCTATGTTAACTCATCTCTGAATAATCAGTGCCTAGACCAATAAATATTTTCTGGATGGATGGAGGATTTATTGATTACCACTTTACATATTGGTGCCTATAGCCTGGGCCATGTATGGTAAAACAAAACAAAACAAAACCAGAAAACAAAACAAAAAGCCCCACAGCCCTCCTCTGGCCCCTTATGCTGATTTTTTGATACTTTCAGGTTGTAAAGATGGGATTGCAAGTAAGTTTCATTTTGAGAGCCAACACCGGTCAGTTGGTAGTGGCCGCGCACTGAGCTCACGGAGGAAAAAGTGCAGCCATCGATTAGCAATGTCTGCCATGAGCCTAAGACAAAGAAATGGTGGCCTCACTCTTTTGCATTTGCCAATGGGTTTAGAGCTTTCAATTCTTTCAATTCAATTTTCTAGATGAATACCTTTCCAGCACATTTTAAAGTCATCTTTGACTGGATATAATGAGTAGTTAAGGAAGTTTTCCTTCCACTGGGGTATTTTCCTAATGTACTTCTTTATGTACTTGCTGGATTTGAAAGCAAATGAGGCAGGAAAGCCCTACTTGGTTTTTCTTGGGATATGCAATTCTTATTGGAAAAGAAAACCAAGCTAGGTGGGTGTTAATTTATCCCTAATGGTGTGTATATAATAAAATCTCTACCAGGACAAATTAAAGGATGGATGAAAAACAATGAAATCCATAATCTCTTCATTCCCAACGCTGGGGATAATCTCACTTTCATAGTGCCAAGGACATCCCAAGGAACTCAGTAGAGGGAAGAACAGAAATCATGGAGAAATGGCTGAATTTTGGTTAATTTACACAACTCTTTTGAGATATATTGGGATGTCTCCTACTGATATTTTCACAAATTAATCCAGTAACTAGAATACCTGAAGTGAAAATGCCCGAGGATTAACCTCCAGGGCTGGCAAAGCTGACTTCACCAGGTAGGAACGTCATCTTTTTTTTTTTTTTTTGAGATATCATTCATACAACATAAATTCTGCCATTCTATAATTCAGTAGTTTTTCATATATTCACTATGTTGTAAAATCGTCACCACTATCTAATTCCTGAGCATTGATAACACCCCTAACAGAAACCCCAAACCTACCAGCAGTCAGTCCCGATTCCCTCCTCCCCCACCCCTGGCAATCACTCATCACCTTGCTGTCTCTATGGGTCTGCCTATTCTGGACAATAGATAGAATCATACAGTACGTGGCCTTTTGTATCTGGCTTTTACCTAGAACCATACTTTTCAAGATTCATTGATGCTTTAGCATGGAACAACTCTTCCCTCCTTTTTATAGTTGAGGGGTACTTCACTGTATGCATAGGTCATATTTGTTTATCCATTCATCAGTTCATGGACATTTGGGTTGTTTCCACTTTTTGGCTATGATGAATAACGAGCTCTGAACACTCATGTGTATGTTTTTATGAGAAAGAACATTTTCGGTTCTCTGTGTGTGTACCTAGAAGTAGAATTGTTGGGTCACACGGTGATTCTAGGTTTGACTTACTGAAGAACTGTCAGATTCTTCCACAGCAGCTGCACTATTTTACATCCTCGCCAGCAATACGCCAATGCTCTCATTGCTCCACATCCCTGCCAACACTTGTTAGTGTCCAACGTTCAATCACAGCCATCCTAGTGGGTACAGAGTGGGAATTTCTTTAAACCCCTAGTTCCATCGAGCGTGGTCATACCTGGGCATGAGATGGTGGAAGTCCCCTTCTTATGTAAACACCAAAGAGAGCATCCTTCCCAAGGGAGATGTTGAACTTTAAGAACTGGGGTTGACTGATGTGAATCTGTGATCTCCAAAACACGCCTGGGGGGACTTCTTGGGTCACCCGTCGACCAACTTCTGCTTCACCACTGTCTATGCTGCTATTTTTCAATGACCAGGGCACTGGAAAACAGGAAGTGACATCAAATCAGTGACATTTGTACATATTTGTTGGTTCTACAGTTCTGTTTATTTGCATGCCAGGAATTGAAAAAAAAATGAAGATGAGGGGCGCCTGGGTGGCACAGCGGTTAAGCGTCTGCCTTCGGCTCAGGGCGTGATCCCGGCGTTATGGGATCAAGCCCCACATCAGGCTCCTCTGCTATGAGCCTGCTTCTTCCTCTCCCACTCCCCCTGCTTGTGTTCCCTCTCTCGCTGGCTGTCTCTATCTCTGTCAAATAAATAAATAAAATCTTTAAAAAAAAAAAGAAAAAAAATGAAGATGAAACTCATAGTAGTTTAAGTATAAACTCATAACCCAGGGCACGATACTGGCATGATGCCTTCTGAACTTCTTCTAAAATTGCTCTTTACTGATCAAATACAGTAGGAGCTGGAGTCTGGGAAGTACATGTAAAGCTTGCAACAACCTTGAATAGGGCTGGGGTGTACAACTATCAGCAGGGGAGATGAGAGTGATATTAACCAGGCACCAGATTTAATTCTTGTAGCCTTTAATTATTCTTCCCAGCCAGAAACAAGTCCAATATACTGACATTTTCATAAATGAAAAAAAAAAAAAAAGGAAGCAACAATGAACAAACATTGGCTCAGAGTAAGTAACAACGGAAAATAAGGACTGGATCTCAGACTGACCTAATATTGGGGGTGACTCCTTCCTTGGGAGGGATCGAAGCACCATGTGGGAATCACACTTCTCTCATGCATCTCTGTTGCATTTGAAATCACGTATATAGAAAATATTGGTTACCCACATTCAGTTTCCTTCAGAACTTTAACAAAAGGAGTTGCAGAAATACCGATTTTTAAAGAGGATCTCTTAGTAACAGTGAAGCAGCCAGTACCTTCTATACTCTTTATTTGCAAACACAGAATTAAGAAAAAGCTGGGAGTTACTAGCAGTCGCCCAAAGAAAGCAAGTTCATCTCTCAGAGCCTTGTTTTCCTGATCTCTTAAATGGGAATAAAACCTAAGTGGAATCTAGCTTTATAATGGTCATTTGTGACTTGTTCAGATGGAACTTCTGAAAGAAGTTCTGGGGGTCTTTTCACTTTTTGATCAGTCACTTTGGTGGCCTTGTGGGTCGGAAAACTTCTTTAGCCTGATGGGCAAAGGATGAGAATCAAGCTCCCTTCTGCATTCTGTAATAGACAGGCTTTTCTGAAAATATTTATCTATATTTGGCTCCAATTCAGTGCAAAAGGTTTTGTTCGGTCAGGAGAGATCATGGAATTGCTGAAGGCTGGCACGAAGGGTTAGTGGAGCTGTCTGACTTAGCAGCCCTGGTCTGTTACTATCTAGCCCCTGCATCAAGACAAGACTCATTAATGACCTTGGTGCTACTTTCTCCATCTGTAAAATGGAGAGGTGAAATTTTTGGATCTCTGAAGGTTTTCCACATCTAAATTATAAAAGAAAACCACAGAATGACTTGAGGGTGTGAAGTTATTTTTTTTTCCTCCGTGTGTGTGTGTGTGTGTGTGTGTGTGTGTTTTAAAACAAGAGAGGGGATGATTCATTTTTATTTAGCTCAATAGCAGATCAAATAAAAAGTCAACAAGGGCTTAAAATAAAGCAGGAGAAACAATGATTTGGACTTTAAAAAGAAACTCTTGGCCTCTAGAATAATAAAACCAGGGAACGGGCTTCTAAGGGAAGTTTGGAAGCTTTCATCACACAATATCGTTAAGAAGAAACAACTACTAAGTCACGAATGGGTCAGATCTTTCGATGGGACTAGATGGTTTGTTCCTCAAACATGTTATGTGGATGTCGGACATGCAATACTTCCCTGTAGGGGGAGAAATACTACACACTATGGAAGAGGAGCGACTCTGGGCTGAGACTGCCCTGGTTCAAATCCCGGCTTGGCCACTTGCTAAGTTTATCTGCTCTCTGTGCCTTAGTCCCCACATCTGTATCGCTGGGACACTATTACTTATTTTACAGGGTTGTTATGAGGATTTAATGCGCTAATCCATGCAAAGCTCTTAACATAATTTTAGGCACAACACAAGTCCTAAATAGAAATTAGCTATCATTATTATTATTATCTGTAAGGCTCTCAGCCTAAACAGAATGTTGTTTATTTTGCTGAAATAATGACATGACCAGGGGGAAACACTTGTTATCACCCATTAATCAGAAGCTCTAATTATTATGATTTGAAAACTAATTTGTACTTAAAAATGCTGCTGTTGGCAGACTCCCCTCTCCCCCCACATTAAGGCCTTTTGGGGGAAGGGATATAATATAAAGGACCCAGTAAAGAAGGGGTATAATAAAAAGGGCCCCTGGGGAAGAACAGTTTAGTCACCCCAGCAATCACAGTGTGGCAACAAGTTAAAGAAATTCATTCAAAATAAAAAAGAATTTTAAAGAAATTATTCATCTTTAAACTTAATAAGATGGGCTTTCCTTCATGTCTGTTGGGCTTTCAGGGGTTGCTGGGTTAATGACAGGATATGAAAAAGAAGCAGGAAATCAGCACCCACGAGCCCACTAATCTACTGCTGAAACCTAAACGGATTTTGATAATGTCAAGCCAAATGAGGAAGCAAGAGATTCGCAAGGGCGCCAGCTGCCAGAGAGCAGTCGCTCTGGAGAAATTCAGACAAGGAGCCTCAGGGGTTTGGTTCGTATCATAGTGGGATCCCCGTTCTTTTACTAGACCCAACTTCAGGACACTGCCTTCGGTAAATCAGCTGCTACTACCAGTGAGTACCGGCTGCCTTTTCAGTGTTCACACCCCCTCCTGGGGTTTCATAGGCTCCCCTCCTTCATGTCTCATCCGCTAAAGGAGGCAGCGCACGTGAGGGATGAAGTACAGGTTTTGCAGCCAGACAGAGCTGGGTTAAAATGCTGTCTCCAGTTCTTCCTTGCTGTGTGACCTCTAGCAATTTGCTTAACCTCTCTGGGCCTCCATTTTTTTTTTTAATGTAAAATGGAAATGATACTAGTAACTGTCTCATGGGGTGGGAGCAACAAATGGGAGTACACAAAGGAGGACTTGTACAGGGCCTAGCACATAATAATAGCAAAATAAATGCTAGTTAGTTGCATTTAATTAAATTTAAAAAAATGAAAAACTATAAGGGAAAGCACCTAGCTTTCTTTGTAAAGGATTTTCTAAAAGAAAAGCAACATTGTATGGATATGTGATATATCCGTACTTATACATGCACACATGTATATATGCGTTTATGTATCTGTATACCCACCAATCGAGGGAGAGTGTCGAGTTCTTCTGACATAGACTTAACTATGGAAACAACTGTAAAACAGGTAGTCAGGATCTGTTTTCACTACTGATTTTTGGTGGGACTCTCCACCTTCACACTGGTGCCCTCTTTTTCTTTTTACCCCTCCTTCGCTCCTACCACCAGACAAATAGGCTTCTCTTCTCCGTGTTCACAGCTTCTACCCTTAAGTGTACTAACGAGTCCAGCACCTGTTGCTCGGTCCTGTAATTGATCTGCTTACCTTCCCAAGTCTCTCATATTAGACACCGTAGGCCCTGACCCCGAATGCATCTTTGGGTTCTCTGTGGTTTACGCTGGCAAACCGTGGGTGATTTATAAATGTTTGTTGAACTGAATCAAGTTTTATTTGCCCATCTGATGGGGTGTTTTAACATAACCCCTGCGACTACTAGGTAGAACGGGAGCCTTAAGGAAGATTTATTTTGAAAAGTTGCATGTAAATTGACTTTTTCTCCTAAATAAAATGGAAAGCTCAAAAGCTTTACAGGGTAATTTACTATTTAAAGGAAACTGCCTTGTGAATCCTTTTCAAAAATCATGAGTAAACTCTTAATTTATCTTTTGTGTAAAACCTTAGAAATAAGTAAGCAAGCCAGGGGAGCTGAAATGTAGTGGAAAGGTCCTTAGATTAATAAGCAAAAGCCATGGGTCCTAATCCTGATACTTAACGACCTTGGACCTTTTGTGGAAAGGAATAGGGGTGTAAATGAACTCTTTGGTTGAACTCCCCTCCTTGCTACTAAGCAGCTGGCTGGTTTGAGGCCTGTCTAGCTCTCAAGGTCTCAGTGTCCTTGACTACAAGAGAGTGGTTTGGACCCACAGATATCTTAAGGGGCATTCTACTGGAGCCTACTATGTTCTACAGAGTGGGGGTGGGGTCTCTGTGTACGCGCTGCAAAGGGTATAATATAAGCGTGTGTGTGTGTGTGTGTGTGTGTGTGTGTGTGTTGCCTGCGGGAGGTAGCAGGGGTCAGCAAGTGAAGGAGATTTCACTTTTAATAAATTTAACATAAGTTACAGTTACCGTTAAAAGCTAGTGACTACTTTCAAACTAAATTCTCCAGATATGCAACCGAATTATGCTTTTGCAAAGTGGAATTTTCACTACTGCCCACAAATACATACTTTTATATATAAAATCTTCATTTTGAAATAATTTCAGGTTTACAGAAAAATTAAAAAAATAGCACAAGGAAGTCCTGCATATCATTCACCCAGATTCCATAAATTTAATACATATTTGTTCTATCATTCTATTTTTTTGCTGGAACATTGAGACTAAGTTACAGAAGATTGTTTTTACCTCTCAATATTTCTATGCATTTTTCCTAAAAACAAGGATACCCTTTTTTCAGAACCACCGCACAGTTCTCAAAAACAGAAAATTAACATTGATATAATGGTATTCCTAATTTATAGACCTGATCCAAATTTGCCAACTGTTACACTAACATTCTTTATAGCCAAGGGAAAAATCTTTTTCTATATATTTAACAAAACATCTTTAAAATGAGTGTGCAGAACTTCTCTAATTTTAAAAAGAACATAAAGGGAAAAAATGTGATGCAAATACTGCCTCGAAAGAGATAAAAAGGGAAGGTGGCTTTTGCACATTGCTGGAGCCCGTGTGGGGAACCGTCTCCATGAGTCCGTCCTGGGAGGCCAAGTCCCTGGGCTGGTGTCCAGGCGTGAAGGTCTGTGCTGCTCTCGAAGGTCAAAGAGGCCGGCACCCTGAGCCAGGCTCCCAGTCCCACAAAGCAGGATCTGAACCTGGGCTCTCCCTGGCCCTGCAAGCTATTCTGGGACCACAAACATGGCCAATTCCTAACAGAGTGCCACTGAGAGACAGGCAACAAGGTAACAAAGTAATTAAGGTTTCTATCTTCCGCGCCCTCCTCGGGGGACTGCCCTTATGAAGAACAGAGATCTCAGGAGGCATGCGGCACAGCGGAGCTGTCAGCCCGGGTTTGAATCCCAGCTCTGACAACTACTAGCTGTGTGCTGGGCTAACCACTGCCCCAATCTGGGTTTGTCTACTCATCTGTATAATGGGGTTGCTTTTGAGGATTAACCAGGGTAACATACGCAGGACCCAATTTGTGGTATATCTGCACCTTTCTACCCGGGTGTTGTGCTGCTTACACACAGCCATAACTATTTATTGCAGACCTGGAGTATAAATTTGTGATGGTCTAATTAAAATATAGGCTGCCTAGTGTAGGCACAATGAACTAAGAAAGGGCTAACAGGTGGGGTAGGACTCAGTGAAACAGGAAGTCCCTTTCCAGGGCAGCTGACGTCAGTCCTCAATGAGTGATCAGTATGTCTACAGACAGGGAGGGACCTGTCACATGAAGGAAGCCGCTAAGGACAGAGAAAACAAAGTCACAAGTTCATGTGCTCCAAATTCCAGGTGCTGATGTATACTCTAGCGGCTTCTCATGTGGACAACAGCGCAGGCTGCATTAGCGAAAAGCTGCCGGATTTTCTTCACTTAATAATGACTAATGGACGTCCCGAGCAATGACGTGTAGGTCATTCACCCATACGTCATGCAGCAAACATTTGTCAAGCATCTACTACAGCACTAGGTATTTTTGGTCAACATCAAAAGTTGTCCTACTCCCATTATCCCTTGTCCAGACAGCAGGGCAAGGTCCCGTGGACCCTAGGTGGGCTTGAATTGGTGGCATCAGGAGAAGAAGATTTAAACAGCCATTGCACAATCATTCACCAAAAGTCTGGCCACCACCCTTGGGTTCTGGCTAGTGACTGAGCATGGTGGCCTGGCAAGCAGCACGGAGTCCCGCCTCTATCTCCCTGAACCGTGGCTTCCGCGTCAAACTTTGCTCCCTACCTATGAGCTGCAGGACAGAAAGCGGAGATGATGACCACTTTGCCCTAAGAAGCAGATGCTTCGTGATGGTCCTGGCTGGTTCATCTCCAGCTTAAAGATGAGATTTCTGGGATTTTTGAGGCAACACTCTAATGATCAATTTTACAGGCTAGTCCACCTCTATAACTCCACGGAAGATTGCTCATGTAAATGTGAAGCTATTGCCTATTTCAGAAACATGTACCTAAAATTCCAACCAGTTAAGTAAGACTGATGTTGAGCAAAACGACAGCCTTCCATAGCCACATTAGGAGCTAATCATTTCAGAAAATGTTGCCATAATTCATTTATGGAAACAGCGAGACTATTCCCCAAACAAGTGATAACGGGAATGGACTCGTAGTCATACCAGGGAAATGAAGCCTCATATTAATACTTCCTAAACTTAACCGAACTCCAGAGGCACCTCGACATAAATCTGCCTTGCAGATTATTCTGCCTCACATAGTTTTATCTATTGCAAATAAAGTTGAATTCAGAATATTGCTTCAGTCATTACACCTCGTTTCCATTTATTTGGGAATCAGGAAGACCATCTGAGGGTTCTGTTTAACCAAGAGATAGGCAGAAAGATTCTCGTAAAGACATTAGATTCACTGCCTTACACTAGAGCTCATCTGAGTCACCAGCAGCCCATCAGCCCTCACCCTGCTGCAGGCTGGCTATTCTTCAGGAAAAGATTTCTATGCTGAGCGTTCGCTGCTCCCGTGATGTATTCACAACATCACACAGCAATAATGATTTTTATAAAATCCTTCAGCGCTTGGGACTACATGTGGCCTTTACATCTTTTGAAACCCCAATTTGTCACCTTCGATAAAAATGGCCAACTCTTTGCCACTAAGGGCGTTAACAGACATTTATATATCTGACCATTCAGGTGAACATGATTCTGCATTAATATGTAGTTCAGTTTATTAGTGTTATTTATAGCAGCTACAATTTACTGAGTGGTTACTGCTGGCCATGTAGTCTCCTGATACCTTTATGATTTTTCTAGTTTTCGGATTAGAGGATCATGAAAATACAATGACTTGCCTAAGGTCACATGGCTCTTATGCGGTGGAGCTGGGATCAGAAGGCATGCCTGACTGCTTCCAGAACCCACACATCTAACCACTATGCTAACTGCTCTTCAGATGCTGGGCTAAGTACAAGACATACAAAGAGGTGTGTATCCAAGCAGATAGCAGAGACCCCCTCCTCCCCAGCCCCGGTGGGTGTACCAGTCAACTCTGAAAGAGAAACGTGCCAACGCAAGTGAGGACAAATGCACCAGGGAGGGAAATTGATCATCTCGCTGTTAGTACCCATCTCAAACCATGAGGATGTCATGTCCAACAGAAACTGTACAACTTAGAAGGGGGTGGTGGGTAGCAATCAGAGCTAAAATCACCAAGATGAGGCGCTTAAGCACTACTCATCTGTAACAAAGGGAGAGTAAGATGGCCTCCAAAATGAGAGGAGCTGTTGTGCTGGTACGTAGGCTATTGGTTTATTTGCCAGTAGACGTGCCGTATTGTAATGGTTGGCTCAAACATAACTACCCCTCACCCTTCTGGGAACTTCACTGACTTTGAAAAAGCCCCACGTAGGGAAGTGATCATTTTGAAACCCTGGGCTGTGTTCATTGAGAGGCTGACAAGAGCCAGAGGAAGAATTATCAACCTCCCTGCTAATCTGGCTCCTAGTACCATGCATTAAGCCAACTAGTAAAAATCATTATGAAGTTTTTGCTGAAAGGGCAAGTGTAGAAAAACATGTTTCTAAACAGAATAACAGTCTTTGCCATTTTTTTCCAACTTGCATACCATCTGGAAATTCTGATTTTTTTTTTTCTCAAAGGGTAGGAAAGAAATGTGCTCCAGGCACAAATAAATGTTTACAGCTGAGTTATAAACCGAGAATGGTGGGGCTTAAAACAGACAGGCTGGCAGTGATGGAACACGAGCTGCAGTGAGACAAATAATGCTGTGGGGGACGGGCCAGCTTGTTCTTGCACATTGGCCCTTTGAATGGGAAGTCTTGCTTCCCACTGACCTCATCAAGCAAATGTTTGAGAAAGAGTCTTCACATCTGGGTTTATCCTAATTCTTAGAAGGTGAAGGAAAAAGATGAAGCTGAACGATGGTCTATCTTGACATTCTGAAGGCAGACTTCACCTTGGGAAAACACGACACCTCATAAGAAGTGGCAGTCCGGGGATGCTTGTTAAATGGAGCAACTGAGAGATGTCACGATGATGTCAGTGACAACCAATATTCACGAATCTCTTTTTAAGTGCCTGATCCCACACACTGTGTTTTATAAGCATCGTCTCACTTATACTGGATGCCAAGAAGATGAGGGGTACCATCTTACAGATGAGGAATTGGTGGCTGAGGGAGGACACATGACCTGCTTGTGTTCATGCAGCTAAGTGATGGAGCTGGCAGTTGTAACCGGCTGGACCAACTCTAGAGTATTCCATTACATAGGATCTGTCAATGGAATGTTATCAAAAACATGCCCATCATTTGGTCAAGAAGGAAAGGCTGATATATTGGGAGTTTGGTCTCTTCTGCCTCATCTCCTGTAATTTGTAGTTGCAGAACAGTCTGAGGAAAACAGAAACGGGTTTGCAAATGATACAGAGCAGTGGGCCAACTTCCATAATGGGTCAGCTAACAAATACTTTAGGCTTTAGTGGGCCATCTCGTCTCTGTTGCATCTACTCAGCTCCATTGTTGCAGTGCAAAAGCAGCCACAGGCAATGGATGACCATGAGGCTGTGCTCCAATAAAACTTTATTTGCAAAAACACATGGCTGGCCCGATTTGGTCCATGAGATGTTATTTGCTGACCCCTGATATAGAGGACACCTTGAATTTAAAATGAGTGATAGGTTTTGAGAATGATCCATGAAATTCTACTTGCGAGTTTATTCTTTCTTAAGATCAGTGCACAAATTGGCTACATATGATGTGCCCTTTAAAAGCTCTTGTATTCTTTGCCTCTGGGCCTAGCCAATCAAACTGGATTCCCTTATGTTATCTGACCAGGTCAGAACACTGTATTGAATCTTCGTTCTCAAGGCTTATCTAATCCCAGATCTATAGAAAAAGTGCTCTGTGCTCTTGTAATGAAGATGTATGAGTTCATTCCTTTTAACATAGAAATACACTCGAGATGGTGAGTGATTCTGGCAGTACGTGGGCTCCCTTTTCTTGATGTGAAACCCAACCACCAAACCAACCACGTTAAGGTTTAATTGAAAGAGAGAATGGAGAAAAAATAAACGAGGAACAACAACACATGGAAAAGGGAAGACAAAGCCCAAAGAACATACTCTCCTAACTAATTAATCAAGTGCTTTGTTTCCACTAACATATCAGAGTGTGTAGGCTGCCCTATTAGACTCCTTTCCAAATCTGAGCAATGCAAACACTCCTAAAGACCAGGTAATGAAATCTCTATCGATGTGCCATCTTAGATGGAACTCACATACCCTTGTTTTGCTTACATTTTAATTTGCTTCTGCTGGATACTTACCCAGTAATTGCTTAATAAGATTAACCTCCCCGGCAATGTGTGGTGTATCTTGATTAAAACATTATCGGAGTGAAGGATTATCGTATACCACAAAAAATGGAGGGGGTGTTATTTAATTAACTTATTGCCAATATATCTTGATTGTCTCTTTGAAACACTGGAAAACTAGTCGATTAGAATTGATTCAGGTTATCTAAATGTATAGAATTGGGAGTGGGGAGGAGGGAGGTCTCTGCGTAAAGAAATTGAGACCTGAGGTCACTTTTTAAAAAAAGACATAGGTGGGTGTGAGAAAACGAAAATCTTTCTAGTTATTTTTCAAACCAAACTTTACAATAGCTTAAGAGATCTGCTATCTTCAGTCATAAGAAGAGTACTATTTTGGTGTTCAGAAAGGAGATGTTCCCAGTTTTCTTTCAAGTTTAAGCAATTTTAAATTCTCACGCTTTTTCACAGAAAGTCCTATTGACAAAATTCATTGGACAACAATTTGGTCACCACTTCTCTGTCTCATAACTCATTTGGAAATGAACTGGCACTCTTACATGACTTACACAACATTTTCAAGAGCACGTTGCCTCTGAGGGGGAAATTCTGGCCTTTCCAAAGACACCATGGAAAGGGTTTCTTCATTTGTTAATTTAGAGGCACTGTACTCTTAGTTAGGACTTGTTCTCTGCAGGAATCTTCTGTCTTGCTGGTGTGGGATGCTCAGGAGGGGGTGGCAGCTGGAAACACAGCTTAATCACGAAGGCGCAGAGCGGCTGACCTTAATTTACGGAAGTGAATGCCTATCAGTGATTCTCTTTGGTAAAGGGTGCTATTTAAAAAGCATTTGTATGTAACTTCAGAATGGAGACACATATGAAATGTATCCCTGTGCCCGATGAGCAAATATGCATGTTCACTTTCAAATGTGTGTTCTGCGTTCTTCTCAAAGGACAAGGCGCTGCTGGGTTGTAGATTAAAGGGCGCTTACGGATCAAACAAAGCGGAGATCCCCTAAAGCAGCGTTTCTCAAAGAGCAGCACCGTGGACCTCTGGGGCAGGATGGCTCTGCGCTGTAGGGGCCGTCCCGTGCACTGCACGCTGTTTAACTGCAGCTCAGTCTCTCCCTGCTAAATGCCACTTTCATGTCCTCTAATTGGGACAACCGAAGAAGTCTTCGGACACTTGCCCAATGACCCCTAGGGGCCAAAAACACCCTGCAGAGAAGACTGTCATAAAGGAAATGGGAGTTGCAATGGTGGCAAGTACTGGAGGGGAATGGACTGCACATAAGAGGCCAACAAATCCGGCTCTGGGCTTTTTTGGTCAGTTAAGGCAGAACATGGTCCATTAAGGCAAAATACACTCTCCATTTTTAGGTCTAGTTTTAGTTACCTGATAATGGATGGCGTATAATTTCATCCTCAGATAAAACTTTTTCATGCTTGCTTAAAGGTAATTTAGTGTTATGATTAGGATAGATGGATGAGTAAAGCGATTCTTAAAGATTAGATAAAAAGACAAAAAAGTCACACTCGAAGCCATTAGGACAACTCTGGGGAGAATAATTTAAGCAACATTAGCATTTCAGGATGACTCACGTACACCTCTAAGGGAAGATGAATTCTGGAATCTTCTCTGGGGAAAATGACTGCGCTAAGGAAAACGCCAACATCTTGCCCAAAGATGCACAAGGCACAGACCTCAGTTTAAATTTGTACCTGCCTACATGTTTGATTCGGGGGAAAGTTTCTAAACCATCCTGAGCCTCAGTTTCCCTGAGGTGATTTCCCTCCCGTTAAAGCTGCTGAAGTCAGGCAACGCTAAGCCCGGCACACACCAGGTGCCCCATAAACGTTACTTCCTTTCTTGTCTCTGAAATATCTCTGTGGGGTATTTTCTGACATGTGGGGGTAAACTGCCCAGATGTGGTAAGAGGCAGAGTGGAAGAGCCTGTGTTTGGAGAAGCCCCTGTTGGTGATTTCCATCCTGAATTAAGTACAGCCCACTGCGTGCCCAGTGTGCCTCGTGCGCCTAGCTTTGCCATTGGCTGCTGTGGTTTTATTAACTGCCCCACGTCCCCGCCTCCCCGAAGTTCTGTTTTCTCTTTTCCTTCTTAGCACCTTGTTAGCGCCTACTTTTTTTTTTCCTGCAAGAACACAGTTGCTTGATTGCTTCAATAAACATTTCCATTGTCCCCTTTACTGTTCAGAGAAGAGGAGCTTTGTTCCCGAGTTGTCAAAACTCTTTTCTCTTCTCTCCCAAAGCGGAACAGCTCAGAATCTCTTTCACGCCAGGCAGCGCTTCCTCCCTGGGGAGGCTGCGTCTCTCCTCTGGGGAGAGGGCTCTGGTCTAGTGGCATGTGCTGCCTGCTGCTCGCGGCTCTCTTGACTAGGCAGGACTTTCTCCTGCTGCTGCTGCCGCTCTTGCTGCCGCTTCTGCCCGGGCCTTGGGAGGCTTTCAAGTCGCTCCAGATAGCATAGGTAGGCATCTTGCACTGAGAAGGCACCGTGCCAACTCTCAGTGACTCCAGCCAAACACAGCTAACAGACAGGAACAGCAAATGGCTTTGAACGGGAGAACCTAGGAAAGGCGATGATTTTGTTCCCCCGTTTCTTTTCCTTTTCGCGTACCTCCCAAGATGTGGATTAGAAAACCTGAACCCGTTGGCGGGAGCTCTGAATTTTCCTGTGACCTCAAGAGGGCAAGCAGCAGCTGTAACCTCACCTTTGCCTCCAGATGGCATTGTTGCCACATCATCGTTTCCTGGTAAGCCGGTCCTTATCCCATTGTTAAAGGTGTGTCCATCTGCCGGCTGCAGTTGCCAGTTGAGTCCGAGCAGATGCATGGCTGCAGGAGAGACAAAGTAATGAAAATATGAATAGATAATTCAGCAATGCACATGTCAAGGGGGAGCGCCAGGTGCCTCTTCCAAGTGATTGCCTTTTAAGGAAGCTGCAGTGCAAAACCGGCTTACCTCAGGCCCTGGAGATTAGCTAAATGCAGAAAGCAAGTAGACCTGGGTGGTTAGGACTCCTCTCCCTGTGCTTCTGTTCATGGCCTTAGGGGAGAGGATCCCGGATGAGCAGGTGGGAGAAACCCTCGTTCAGACCTTCTGAATGGTGCTACCAAGGAGGGGGAAATGCCCCTTTGGAATCACCATCAAGGATTCTCTCCATCATGTCCAGCGTCTCCCACACCGCGGACATGGTTGTTTTTAGCCTGGTGGTCGGGCCTGGGGCGGGGGAGGGGGCATTGGCAAGGATTGTTTCGCCTGAACTACTCAAAACGAGGCTATGCAAGTGGGACCTGTCTGCCGGTGTGGCCGTGGCTCCGCTGGGTTAGCAACGCAGCAGGTAGCGTCAGACCCACCCAGAAGCTTACCTTTCCATCCCAAGCTTTCTAACTGTTTCTGCTGCTAAGTGGATACCATTCAGCCCACTGTGGAAAGAGCTTGGGGGTGGTGCTGGAACAGGGTCCTTTCCCAAAAATATTACGGTGACACTGTCTTCTCTCTTACACCCCGCACCCACACCCGCACTTCACCACAGGCTGGAATGAGCCAGAGTGCCGAGGCGCGGTGCTAAGGAGGCGAGCCTGTCTGTCGGACGCTTGCTTTACTTCCCTGTGCACCGCACACCTCCAAACTCAAACTGCCTTCCTCCCGGTCTTCCTTGGCACCCTGTGCCAGCTCCCCACTTCCCAGGGGCTTTAGCAAGCTCAATTCACCCCATCTCCCATGGTTCTGGGTGAGCTGTGCTCGTGAGGACTTGGAGTGAAAGGCAAATCCCAAACACCTGTATTCTTTCAAAGTCCCTAGCTCAGAAATATGCTTCATTTGCAAGTAAATCAGGAGTTCATTCCCCTGCACATTGCCCATTCAAACAATAACGCAGGCACCGTGTCTGTCTGGCGTTTCAGCCGGACCCAGGTGGATGCTGTGGCTATGGTTCCCGCACTGCAGGAGAGAAAGGGCTGTTGACAGGGAAAGGTTCTGAGTATGACGCGGGATGGGAGAAACAATTAACCACAGGAAACGCAATTAACAATGCTTAGGAAATTGTTCACACAGCAATTAATTCTGCATGCCTACCACCACTTAAAGTCAGGCTGCATTCTATTAAGGTTAAAAACCTATCTTCAAACAATACAGCTCAGATTGATGGCCACAGATGAACGTGCCAGGGCGTATGTCTGCTTTTTTCCCTTACATACTTCCCCATCTCAGAACCACATTTTTGTCCCCCCCCCATACATTACTTTGAAGTGCAAGGCAACTCTTTGAGATGATAAACACTAATAAGAATAAGTGACATTTACTGTACACTTTCCGTCAAGGTAACACCTAATTTTCTCCTGCAGTTTATCCGTTATATGTAGGTCACTCACTTGAAGAGACCGGATTCTATTGCCTCAAATAATGACATATTTTCACTGTACAGAGGTCAGGAAATGAGAACTAATCGTGGCTGCTTCAAGATAACGATAGCTTCTGATTTGTAATTACCAGGTGAAGGAAGCCAAGGAATTAGCTATTTTAAAATGATTCCTTTTTTTAATGTCGCTGTTGGGTTCTTGGGGCTTGCCTGGAGCCCGCCCGCTGCTGCCGTGGAGGCGTGGTTCTTTCACGGAGGATCTCCCTGTGTTTTAGGACAGACACGGACAGGTACTGCAGGGACAGCTGGGGCTCGGACCTAACAAAGCTCTGATCTTTGCATCTACGGAAGGAAGCGGTGGGTCTATCAGGCAAGAATGGCGACTTCCTCAGTGCCCCATCGGTGTGAAATCTCTTTTCAAAGCCGTTCCCCTCTTCTAATACTCCATCTTGGCCCTCCAAGGTGAAGAACATACTGCGACCATCAACTCTGAGAGGACAGCAACAGACAATACCCTCATCTCACTGTGCAGAACCAGGGCGTTCATGAAACTGTGTTCTGTTTTCCAAGATGCTCGCCCTTCCCTTTTTGTTTTGGGTTCCATACCATCTCTTTATTAAAAAATAAAAAAAAAATGTATTCTGAGAACAAGACGACTAGAGATGGGGTGAGAAGGGTTAGGGTCAGAGTATACAAGTAACTGCTCAGACAGCTCCCAGAAGTGAAAAGAAAAATAAGAAAGGGAGAGGGAGATGGGAAAAGGGGAAAAGCCAAATCTGCTGAGCGTAAGCTCTGTCGTCCCAGCAGAAGTGAGGCAACAAAAATGAAACTCAAGTTCGGGCATATTTTCTGTTGTTGAATTGAACGTTAAGTAAATAAGTGAGAATTATATCAGGGGTATTACCACCTTCTTTTGTTGTTTTTGGGAGGGAGGCTGAAGTAGGCTTTTGTTTGTTTTTTTTTTTTTTCTTCCTCCTTGATCAGATATTCCTTCTCTCTTACTTGAATAAGAAAATGAGAATATCTTTCCGGCCTACGGGGATGGACTAAAGTGTCCTTAGGATAAAGACTCAGGGGAGCTGTGAAGTAAATGAGTTTCCTGACTAATGAGAAATCTGTTTCTCATTCTGCTACCGAGTTGCTCTATGGCTGGGGCTGACAAATCCATCTCTCCGTCCATCTCTCCCTTTACTTTCTGACAAGGTTTCCCTTTCCAGGTGGAATAATGGCTACTGAGGGCCCGGGAGAGGTCAGGCATCCACAACACCTCTGGAGATCTAGCAGAGGGTCTCGAATCTAGAAGACACCCCATACACGTTTATTAGAATGGATGATGACACACGGGGGCAGGTAAGAGGGGTCGGACTGCAGGACATTATACTCTCACAGATCAAAACCACATAGTACAGAGCGGTGAAGGGTGGCGCACAGCAGTGCTGGCAGCAACAGGGGCCAGTGTGCACAGAGGAGGGTCTCTCAACACCTGCTGCCGGTCCCTGAACCCTTTCTCTGGCCAGCACTGTAGGAGACGCTCTGCAAATATGATCTTCATCAAGATTCACGGCTTCCATTCACGTTGGTACTGTCCTAATCCCTGCTTCATAGAGGAAGAAACTGTTGACAATGACGTTTGATCACTCAGGGATTTCAGAATCAACGGAAGACGACAGGGTCAAGAGGTTATCTGCTCCATAGTTCATGGTGATCTGGGTACAAATTCTGGTTTGCAGTGGGGTCTCAGCAAACCTTGTTTCTTTCTTGAAACTCATGGCTGATGAATGACCGTCTTCTGTATTCAGCACCCCTTCATGAAGGGGTTCTGTCTCCTCATCATGTTAGATTCCGATGTGGCCACATGACCCGGCAGCACACACTCTGTATGCCTTTCTGCCCTCTGTCACGTGGTCAGCTATGGTTCAGTCTTGAGTGAAGAAAACATGGCTCAGGGCCATGGCGGACCCGTGAGAGGACACAGCATGAGTGAAGAAATAAACTGATAGTACTACAAGCCGCTAGGAGTTTGGGGTTCTTTGATTTAACAGCATAGCTGAGACTTCCCTGACTGAGACGTTCACTTACCACAGCACCCACTTACCTATGGGATGGACGTTCCACGACCCTCTCCCCCTCACCCCTGTGGATGCCTAAAACTGCAGACAGTACCAAACCCTGCATACACACCTATGATTAAGTTTAATCTATAAATTAGGCACAGTAAGAGATTATAATGGTAACTAATAATAAATTATAATGGTAATTAATAACTAGAACGATTATAAAAATACACTGTAATAAAAGTTATGTGAATGTGGTCTCCCTTTCTCAAAGTATCTCACTGTGCTGTCCTCACCCTCCTTCCTGCGATGGTATGAGCCAGTGAAATGTCTACGTGACGAGACGATGGGAGGCAAATGGCGCGGGCACTGTGACATCGCATTAAGCCACTACTGACCTTCTGACCACACATCAGAAGGAGCATCATCTGCTTCCAGACCACAGTTGACCACGGGTAACTGAACCTCCGAGAGCAAAACTGCACATAAAGACTACTGTGTAAGTAGAGTAAGACCTTCCAGACATCTGTGCATTCATTCCTTCAAGTTCTTTATTTATTCCATCAGGATCCTTCTAAAACCAGCCAGGAACGTTAGGACCGCTCCGTACTTGGGGTCACTACATTTGCTTCTCTGAACAGCAACAACACAAATAGCTCTTTAAATATTATGTCATAAAATAGCCAGCTGCGATCCACTCTGATTCAGACTTAGAAAGTCTCAAGAGTTTGGGTGAACGCAGCCTCATCAACTTATATTTTCTCCAGTGAGACACCTTGGATGCAGTGGGGTGGTCCCTTCTCTCACCCCCCACCAATGCTCTAACAGCTCATCCCCAAAAGGTCCTGCTCAGACCATCCTAGGGTCAGAAGTGAAATGAGTTTGGGAGGTCCTCTCCCTCATGTGACTCACCCCCACTGACAGCCAAAACACACAATTTATCATGATTTGGCAGGCTCTGCTCCAGAGAGACCCTCCGATGGAACAATGGGGCTCCATGGGTCAGCAAGGATGGAACAGGGAAAAGCTCCAAGTGGAAGTTCGTGTAATCCAGGTGGCAGCTGGGAAATCAGCCACTAAAAACATGACAGGCAGCCAAGCACTGCAAGTATCCCTCTGGCTAATTGGAGAAAACTTTCATCAAGTGCTGAACATGAACTAAGGCAGGATGGACAGACCACACACAGATCCCAGATTTCAGCAAGATAATCAACAGACCCACTTGGAGTTGGGGTGGTACTTCCTTCGCGAGGCGGCCTGTGTTTGTGCCAGAGGGGCTCTAAGAGAAATACTCCGAGGGGACCAAGTGAAAATTAAGGGGGAGGGGTCGGTTGCAGGTAAGAGAATCCCCGGCCACCGCAGGACAGGGGATGTAAGGCCCTGAAAAGTGGCAGCTGGAAATGGGGGCTGTCTGAAATAGTAATTAGGGTATGTGTGGGCCCTGCTGGGTGCCACTTAGAAGCTTCCATGTTCATTGGCTAGCCGAGGATCAACCTGACAAGAGAGTCAATCAATATGTCAGCAGCGCTTCCCAGAGAGCTGCTCAGCCCCTGCTTGTCAAAGAGGGCAAACACGGGCGCCACGGATGCTCTGTGTTTGCTGAGCAGGCCTCCAGGAGCAGGGGTATCTTTAAAGATCAGGCTTGTCGATACATAACCGGAGGAAGAGATTGGGCCTTCCCTTTGAAAATGGAAGGCTGGAGGCCAAGCAGAGCTTACGAAGTGGGAGGAGGGAGCCTTGCCTGTTGGGTCTTGGGGCTCAGCACATGGCCAGATTCACCAGATTCACGAGGGCCTTAGAAATGATGGCAAAGGTCCTTTGGAGACCAGGTAGGCTGGGACTCCCTGCCCCCTCCCCCGCAGCAGCCAATTTGGACAACAGTGCCAGGACTCCCAGGGGAAGTGGAGCCAATTCCAAAAGTGCCACTGCTGAGAGCAGAGAACCACAGTGGATAATCAGGGCTGAGATGCACAAGTGCTCACCCCGCACTTGCACAGGCAATCTGCAAAGGCACTTTCGCAAGCCATAGTGCAAATTAACACATGCAAATGAGCCTGCTCAATGATGACGGTGACAATTAACATTTATGTTGGCAATGTGCCAGGTGTTGGGCTAATTATGTTAACCCCATCATTTATTCATCACTTATCATTCGGCAAATGTTTATTGAGCACCTACTGTGTGTTAGGTGTGTTCTAGGTTCTAGGAATAAAGCAGTTAATGAAAAGAGTTCCTTGCTCTCACGGAACTTACATTCTAGTGGGAGACATAGAAACTACACACACCAGTGAAAAGTAGAGCATGAGTAGGGTTGGGGCTGCCAGGGCATCCCCGGGGGGTAATTGAAGTGTTTTTGTTCAGGTGTAGACTGGTCAAGGATGGTGTCTGTGATAGGTAACGCTTAAGCCAAGGCCCAGAGGAAGTGAGAAAGCAATTTATCACATCTGGGGGACCATGTTTGAGGTTGGAGTGGGGTCACTGGGAAAGGAGAGTACAGGGTGGTCGGGAAGGTGGGTGGTCGGGAAGGTGGGTGGTGGGGAAGGTGGGTCGTGGAGAAGGTGGTGGTGGGGACTGGGTGCCCCTGGAGGGACTTTGCCTTGTATCTTGGTGAGATCTGATGACAATGGAAGATTCTAAAGAGGGTGAAAGCCCATTTATTTCCATTCTCACTCTGTGATGTGGTAATGTAATCTACATTTTCTAGATAAGGAAACTGAAGCTTAGGGAGGTTAGTGACTTGCCCAAGATGACACAGCCAGTGTGAAATCTGGAATTTAAACCCAGACACGTGTAACTGCAGAGTCAGAGCTCCCAAGCCCCGTAGTGTCCTGCTAGTGACTTATTGAGTCCTCACTGGAGGCCGTCAGGCCCTGAATTCACTACGTAGCCAAGACTGAACAGGGCGGTGGCTACAGAATTCTGCTTACCAAATATTGTCAGGGCTCCCTCAGCAACAGACACCTCCCTTTGTAAGCAGTCATTAGTCCTCTAATAAATCTGTCCTTGGTCAGCGACCGGCTTGCTATTTAACTTCAAGGAATTGCGAATGTCAATAGGAAATAAATCTGTTTGGCAACCTCAGTTTGCAGTCAGGCAGGCTAACGATCAATATGCTTGGTGACTTTCTCCTTGGTCAGTTTGCTTATCATCCTTTGGGGATGTGGGAGACTACGGTGCCTTCTCCTCCAAGAGGAGGGGGCCCACTGCAGAGGATTAATGGTATCTTTTTTAGGAATGCTGTCAGTGTCAAAATTACCTTCTGCCTAAAAGAAGAGATAGAAACAAAACCATGTGGGATAACATTCTCGGAAATGCCTTAAGTCTTAAAGGAGTTTAAAAAATTTAAATCTAAAGGAGTTAAAAAAAAATCCCTTTCAGACCACTGCCTTGGTGAAGTGATTTCTCTTATTCTCCCCTCCCCCCAATGTATTGCAATACACTGAATGGAATGAATTTTCAAAGCACTGCGGGGAAGTTATGCCCACAAATGCCCACAAATCCCTTTACTAGTAATGGGATTTGTGTACCTATCTCCCAAGAATGCTCTGAAAAGTTACTTGCCTGTGTCCAACTTCCAGCTTCCAAAATGGTTACAAAGCTCCCGGCCCAGGAATGACACAGAAGAGGAAGGCGGGGGGTCATAGATAGGATACCAGAGTCCTGCTAAGGACCACTGGAAATGAGAAGGGGCTTTGGAGAAATACACCTGCATTCACACTTGTATCTGCACTCTCTTATCTTTCAGCCATGGTGCTAAAACAGGGATTTTGTGTCTGCTTCCTGATTCTAGTCCCTCACAAAAGCAGGGAGGCTTTCTGTCCCTTCCTGCATGTCTGCCATGAGAACAAGGTGACAGTTGCGTGAGGCAGCTCTGAGACCAGGGAGCAGTGTGTTCTCGAGACAAGAAGAATCCACATGGAGGGACTGGTGCATTAATCTATTCTCATGACAGGCTCGGGATAGTACAGCAAGTGGGAAGTGGTACGAGATTAATCAATTCCTGTGTTTGGAGGAAACAAATGGGGCTCCTTGCAGCTTCAGGATGCATGCGTCCCCCCCCCCCCCTCCCCAGCCGGGCTAACTCCCACCCCTGGGGGCCCCTTACACCCGCTGCTGTGGTGGGTGCGCTGCAGGGGGCGACTCCAGAGTCGCCATGGGGGTGTGGTGGCTGGAGTGCTCAGGTGACCTCTAACAAGGCCCTTTGCTCTCAGCATCACCAGGCTGATCGATACGTAAGACAGACATACACGCTCACAGCCACTGTCTTTTCCTTGTGCAGAGTCTCCAGGAATGTACCCTGGAGGACTGGCGATGCTGGTCAGGCGTCCCATTGTCCACTGAGCCAGCTTATCCTCGGGCAGATAAACACACGCCCGGAGCCATGCACCACACAGGCGATCATTTCCCACCCAGACTACCCCTTTCCTGCTGCTATTTTTCCCAGGAAAGAAATAAAATAAAAGCCTTTCTTTCTCTAAGAAAGGACCCATGTGATCAACATACCTTTAGAGAATGATAATATCGGTAGGTTTTATTCAGCAAATAAATCATGGTCTTGGATTTTAAGAGCTTTTGTGAGAGCTAAACACATCCCCACAATGCACACACATACACCTAAATGCATCTTTCTTCTCCCTCCGAAGCTTGTCATTCAGTGTTGACAACCCAAACAATATTTGTCTTTCTTTAAAGAACAGCAACCAGCAGCCCTGTTAAAGAGGGGGCCGGTCCGCAAGACTACTTACTACAAAGGAAAGGGAATGCAGGCTGCACGCGGTATGTGGCCACCGGAATCACAGGAAGCAGACATTATGAATGTTTTAGAGGATAAGATGTCATATCGATTGGTAGACGTGCAATGTGTGCTGGAACAAAGAGGGGGAACTCTCCCGTGAAAAACAGGCTTCACAAGAGGCAGTGGGCAGGGGGGGTCAGGGAGGTGGCAATTAGGACACTGGCCATACTCCTAGGACATGTTGCCTCCCTTGGTTGCAGGAAAGAAGGAAAGGTGCTTCTGGATTCATTCCCCTTCCTCAGTCCCAGGCAGCTCCCATCAGACTGCTTCCAGTGAGCCCTCTGATGGAAGTCTGGAGCCTCCAGACAAGCAGCCTGAAACTGGCAGCAAAGCCAGGGGTGCCTTGGGGAAAGGGGAAAAGAGGAACCATCTCCCTATCCTGGGTCTTTGAGAGAACAGACTCACTCCCATCACGGTTCAAATCTCTACGCCACTATTCATAAGCAGATGACCTTGTGCAAACGAATTGACCTCTCTGAGCTTCAACTTTCCTCAGCTAGAATAAAAAGTGAGCATTTTTGGAAAGTACTGGCTCAGTGTCTGACATTGGGTTAAGACCTTTACGTGCATTACTATCTTATTTACCCTTTGCAAAAAGCCTAGAGTAGTTACTATTATTATTCCCAATGTGTCTCACTTTTTGCTGGGTCTTGGGTCATTTTGTCACTACAACGAAAGCATCGTGACTAATATTTAATTGAGCCCTCCGTGTGTGCCAGGCACCAATTTTATCAGTTGTGTCTATTAATTTCCCATTTTGCAGATGAAGACATTGAGGCTCAGAGAGCTGGAGTAACATGCAGCTGGTAAGTGGTAGAGGTGGGACTTGAACTTGAGCGTGACACCTAACGCCTGAGCGCTGCCCCGTTTCAGCTCACAGGAGGACAAGTGTCAGCCCAACTCCAAGTACCAGTGAAGACGGGGGAATGTATATTCATCTAGATACTCTTCCCGCATGTGCCTGCATCCCCTTTCAGAGAAACTTTTTTGGCTTCTTTTTCTGCATCACATCAGGATGGCAGAGCCACAGTCATGATGGGCTCAAAGGTCATCTGGTCTGGACCTTGTACAGATGTGACCTTGAGCCTCACTGAGCTGAAATGACTTGCCCAGGGCCAATGACTGGCTAAGCCAGGATTTGAACCTTGGTCTCCTGATTGACTGGTGCTCTCTCTACTGTCCTTTTCCATGTCCTTGAAGACAGAGAATTCTGAGGCCTGTGTGCAATGCAATTCCTTATCAGAGAAAATGAGGGGACTGCAGCGAAGCCTCCTTCTCTCCCTCGTTTAAGGTTTTTATTACTGCTATTTGCTAGGGATGAGCAAAAACAACCCGTTTATAAACTAGTCAACAAAAGGGGCATCACGATCCTTCCCGATCCTGACCTCATTACATTGGGCTTCTATGACAAATTACTTCTACTGCAAAAGCTCATTCACAACAAGAATCTAAAATCACCATTTTTCTAATTCCACCTGGTCCAAGGACGCCATGGTCGATATAGACACGGCTCCCTCCTGCATGTGAAGTTGGCAATATTTCAGGAGTGAGAAATGAGTTAAAGAAATAAGGACGCTGAGCAAATCCTGTATGTAATTCTCATGTCAATTCGGTCATTTGTTCAGCAAAGCCAAATTAGGCACACGGGGAGGCTGCCAGTGTTCCTTTCAATTTTTAATTTTTGACATGGTTCTCTCAAGGATTTTTTTTTTTTTAACTCAGAAATAAGAAATCTTGTATTAGCAAATTGGGCTTGATCTTTCTCTTAACTGGTTTTTTAGTCAGGTGGATTTTACATGCCTACCCTGAAACATTTTAGACTTGATTCTAATGGAAAGAAACACTACATTAAAAAATTAGTTCTATCTCTCAGAGCCTGGTGACATGGTGGGAAATAAAAATCCCAGGAATATGGTAGTCCTGGTCCTCTGATATGTTTAACATCAACATGGTCAACTTCTTACTAAGAGAGCGCTTATCTGGAAGAAAAAAAAAAAGGATACCTCCTTTTTGGAATGCAAGCCACCTGTATCCATAAAAAAACCCCACATTTTCATCTGCAATTAGATAAATGACACAATTAGACTTATTTTGAGTTTGTGACAATTTACTTAATAGAGCTAATTTCAGGGGTTTTATGTGACACTCAAGTCCCACACATTTCTTTCCTGCTAAAGGTACATATTTCTCTCAACAGGTAGCAACATTGTAACTGCTGTGGCACTTCTGGCTTATACAAAGCACTGTGATGACAGCAGAAAGACGTTCGACATTGTTCATTGTTAACCTCCTTCCTCTCTTTGGCTTGTGCTCCCCCTACCCCCCGATCTCTGGAAGATCCCAATCCAGGTACAACCTAATTCACCTACAGGTGGGGGCTGGCGTCTCCTCTGATACCAGCCTGGGAGAGAGATTCTCCCCGACCTGCATGTTCAGAGCTCAAGAAAGATGAACGCAATTGTGAAGTTCCCCTACCTGTCTTTATTACTTAGCTCTTTCAGCTTTAAGTTTCTAACTGTGTTCCCTACTGGTCTTATCGGATTTCAGCGCCTCTTTAATACAGGACACTAATGAGGTAGGTACTTTCTTATCCCTATTTTACAGATAAAGGACTGAGGCTTATTGCAGACATACGATATGCCCAGGGTCGAGAGGCGCTGGTTATGGCTGTTGTAAACATCTTGTTACATCTGGCAACTCTACTGAGTTCCCCTAGTTAGGGCTAATTCTCAGAGGCACCACGGTCCTTCTGCAGCCCCAGGAACAGGCTCCTAACCAGTGTCCTCAGATCCTCTGAGCTTTGCTCCAGAACTGTCAGAAAGAACTGTTCAAGGGAACCACAGTTGGTTCTCTGGTTCTCGACTCAGAATGTCATTTGCATTCTACTTCTGATCCAACAGAAATAGAACATAAGCCACATATGTCATTTAAAATTTTCTAGTAACCACATTAATAAGTAAAAACAAATTTAACACTATGTTTGGGAACCCAATACATTCAAAATATTATCAGTTCAATATGCATCTAACCTAACAATTATTAATGAGGTAGTTTACTTTTATTTTTTATTTTTTGTACTATGTCTTCTAAATCTGGTTTGTGTTTTATACTTAGGGCCTATCCCAACACAGATGCTAACTCTTCAATGGTATGGTTAAAATGAAATGTGGTCCTTCTGAAACAATAAAAGTGTGTTAAGTAGAAAAATATTTTCTTCTGCTTCAGTTTCAAAATTTAAATTAATTACAACTAAATAAAACGAAAAATTCAGTTCTTCAGTCACTCTGAGCAAGTTTCAAGTGCTCAGTAGCCATATGTGGCTATTGGATAGAGTAGTTCTAGACTACTGTGGCTTAGTCGGGTTCTCCCAGGCTCATCTCCTCCTCCGTGCTCCCAGGATATTTTGTATCCACATCTCTCACAGCATTTATGGCTTTAGATGGTAATGCCTTATTTACTGATCAACCTGCTTCTCCCCCACCAACCTCTGGGTGGGGAGCACCTTGACGGGGGAGAGCAAATCTTCATCCCTCTGTTTTGAATTTGCCCCAGCAACCAGCAACCAGGTCTAAACACAGTGGTGTTCAAGAAATATTTCCTGAATGAAACAATGGTTTGAAAACTTGTGTTTAAAAACATCCAATTAACCGAGGTCTTACGGTGTGCCAGGCTCAGAGGAATAACGCTAATAGTAATCATCAATACCTATAGAATTCTTAGGCTGTGTCAGGCTCTCAATTACCACCTGCTTTTGAGGCATTTCTCACTGGATCACTACCCCCTGCCCCCAATAACCTTCGGAAGTAGGAACTATTATTCCCATTTTCCAGACTGGGAAACTGAGGCTTAGAGAGACACCTTGCCCACTCTCACGCAGCTGCTAAGTGCCAGAGCCGGGCATATGCAGACGGATCTGCACCCCTGCTGGGGTCTCCCTCACTTCAGTCTTCAAGGACCACGTTCATGATTCTTACGAAATCTGAGCTCCCAGTGTACGATCACGTCCTTACGACACTTAAAAATCTAACCTATGTAGCCTCATCCCCAAATAGCATCTGTGAAATAAAACACTTGCTGTAGTTATAAGCCTTTGTGATACATTAAAGTAAACATAACTATTGAAATCAAGCCAATTGCCCACACACCACACAAGGTTATCCTCTGTGTGTGCTGCTAGCGGGATGCCTACCGTACTTTGGGAAACGTGAACTTACAACGTTTGTCTCTCTGTCCCCATACGGCAAGCATGATTTGTGTCTTCTGTCCACTACGGTGGTCTAACAAAGGAGTAGCTGCAGAGGACAGGCTGGAAGGAAGGTCCCCATGCCTGTGTCGTATGTCTAGCTGTATAAATGCAAAATACAAGCCACGTCACAGAAGACCTAAACCCCCATCCCTCCCACCTTGTGGGTTTTTCTTCACTTCTTCAGGGCCAGAGGCCAAACACTGCTTCAGGGAGGCTGCCTCCATGGGGTCAGTGCTTCCTGCTGAGCGCTCTCCTGCCTTAGGCTAGGGGATGCCAAGCGAGTCTGGCATCTGCTAGAATCCAAGAGTGCCACCCTCCCCACCTGCCTTCTAGCCAGTCCTGTGGGGGAAAGGTCTCCGTAGCCCGCACTACCACAGATGCGTTCCTGGGCATCTCAGCTTCTACTTCACTCATAAATTCACCAGCAGCCACTGAGCACCTCAGACACTGCACAGACCTCGTAACAGCCAACACTAATACGGTGCTCACTGCGTGCTAGACACTGTTCTAGAAACTCTAAATATGTAGACATGAGAGTGTCATGTTTGGTAGATCGACTATTGTAGAATACCAGTGACTTTACATGGTCTAATTTAAATATACTAATCACTTAATACAACAGCTCTAGAGACAAGTACTTTTATTATACCCGTTTATAGCTGAAGAAACTATGGGAGAGAGACTGAGGAACTTGCTCCATTCTGTCAATAGTGGGAGAGCTGGGTTTTGAACTTGGGGACCCGGGCTCGGAGCTCTTAACTGCCATGCTTTCTGCCTTTTACAAAACAAGTGTCAAAAAAAGAATGCTGTCTTGTACCTGAAGGCTGGACTCTACATCTCAGGCACATGGGGTAAAGCACACTTTCCTGGAAACAAGAGCGTGATGACTAGAGCAGTTCTGGAAACAGGCAGACTTGGCTTCAAATCCAGGTCGAGGTCCTTGCCCTCATTCTCTGTGGGTCTCTGGGAAAGTGTGCTTTTTGTGTTTTGATCTCTCAAACCCTCACTTCCCTGATCTGCAAAACAGGAATGTTAAAACTCCCTCCCTCACGGGGCGGGGGGGGGGGGGGGCTGGGGTTTGTCCCACAAAATGAAACAAAGCAGGCAAAGCACTTAGCTCAGCAGGACACAGAGTTAAGCACTCAACCAGCAACAGTGGTTCTGTGGACTGGTCAGAAATAACGATGGATGCCCCTCTGGAGACAAGCATCGTTCAGATTCCAGATCGCTAGGTTCCGAGCAAAGAGTCTGTTCCGAAACTGGAGATGGCCCGCCTTCTGAATTAAAACTACAGAATCCGTGTAGGAAAACAGGGCTCATGTCCTCCAGGCTCATTTTATGGAAGAGGTTCCAGAGACCCAGAGGGGTTAAATACCTTGGCAGGGAGGCCATGCATCATTTTTGAGAAGCACAGATCCCTGATCCCATTCGCTTCCACCTTACTGCACTGACCTGAAGCTGTCCTTTTGGAGTGATGCTTTCAAGAGGAGCCTCAGACCTGCTGACCTGAATCATGTATTTCGTGCACGTGCGATGTCACTGGCAACACCAAGCGGTGGTTGGGAGGTGCAGTAGGGGTGGGAAAGGGAACTCTTAATGATTTCCACCAACCTTCTCCAAAGCAACCACAAATATACAGTCTAAGTAAAACCAGTGTGTTTCGTATGCTAATGTAGCTTCCAGAAAAGCCCGCAAACCTCCCTTTCTCTACTGAGATTGCCACCTTGAATCCTCTATGTTAATATTCTAGAGAGCCACTACATAAAAACACATTAAATGGCAATATTTTCTGCATTTAACCTGATATCTGCAAATTCAGGGAGCTCAAGTGATGAGTCTTGACACTGTAACAGCACAAAAGCATGTGCCGCGTGGGAGAGCTGTGTTAATAATCATTTCCTCATTTATTCTGTGCCCGGTGCTCAGCTAGGTTCTGGGCATGCAGGAATGACCAGGGCGCTGCTGCCCTCAAAAAGCTCACAGTCCAGGCCAGCGGTTTCAGGCTGTGGTCCCCCATTCCCCGAGAACTTGTTAGAAATGCAAATTACTGGGCCGCACTCCAGACCAGCAAATCAGAAACTTCATCAGGGGTGGGGCCCAGGTATCTATGGATCAAGAGCCCTGTAGGTGATTCTGGGGAATGCTCAGGTCTGAGCACCACAGGTCTTGTGTGAAGCAAGGCTGACAGCAGTTAGGGAAAAGGAACATGAAGGCAAGGGACATGCTCCCCTTGTCTATTTCCATGAGCGCAGAGAAGGTGAGCGAGCCCAGACCCCTCCCTCCTGGTGCACTAGGTCTCTGCCCCCATGCGCAGGATGTCAGAGACAGTCCGGAAGACGTAATATGGGAAAGAGACATCCAAGCCAGGATGGAAAGATGGAAAAAATGCCAGACCCAGACTTGGGCCAAAGCGAAGCATGTCTGCTCTCCTTCCAGTACCTGCTCTGTGTCCCTTCTGCCTGCCTGAGATGACCAGTTATGAGACAGGCTTGCTGCCACCTCCCAACTCAGCAGTGCCACTTGTATGAATGCTTTCCCGTCACACTGGAAGCTTCCTGGACTCCCATCCGATTCTCTCAGAGCTGTGCTTCCCAAACTATCAGCCACTTCAATAAAACTTAAATCTGTTGGAACTTGATATATGATTTCATCCATAGCCCTCCCTATAACAACTGCACATTTTCTACCACTGATGGATGTGTAATTATAGAGGAGATTAATGATTTCAGCCAAACATATAAACTCTAAGGGTGGAAATTTTAGGCATGAAGCCACGTAGGGCAGGGGAGATTTTTCTAGAGAGCAGGTATTTTGGACAGCAGGTCTGAGATGGCAAGAGGGGCAGGCTCCCCCTCTGCTCACTGATCAGCCCTGGCCGTGGAGGTGCTGATGACTGGTAGATGGGCCTTGGGGGATCTCTGCTCCGTTTGGCAGAATGACTCCATCCCCTTCCCTGCTATCAGGCTCAGAGCCACCCAAAACCAGATGATCCACTGGCGTAGCTGTGGTGGGGGCATCTTATTGTAAATACCTGTCTGTAAGCACTGCCAGGGCAAGGTGCTTTTGTCTGTAGTCCATGAGGCTGAACTCAGGAGTTTGAGCTATGTATGAGCTTAGGACCATTAGGGATTAGCGTGACCTGGCTTGAGTAGAAAAGGGAAATTACTGCAACGCTGTGCAGATAGCTCATGGAAGTAAAGGAGTAGCTGGCCAATCAAGCCCTGTCTTTCTTCTCTGTCAATCGGCTTTCTCCATGAGGTGGGAACAACGGCCACCAAAGAAAAGAGCACTTCATTTTTTTAATTCACTTATAGATATCCTAGGCAAGGACTCTGGTGGTCTTGGCTGGGGGTCATCACCTTCTTTGGGCCAGTGGCTGTGGCCCGCAAGGAAAGATAACACTGTGCTGGGGGCAAGGTCTGACTGCAAGGAGACATGAAGAGTGTTGAGTACGGACCCGACTGCCAAGCAAAGGTGCCAGATTAAGCCAATAAAAATACAAGATGCCAGTTACATGTGAATTTCCCATGCAATATTTGGGACATACTTAAACTAAAAGCATTATTTGTTGTTCGTATGAAACTCAAATTCACCTGGGCATCCCACACTGAATCTGCCAACCCCGTCACCAAGGGAACTGATGTGAGTCATTCAGGTTCCCCATGTTGTGTCTACCGCAAGTTGTTTAGCACCATGAAGAAATATAGAGTTCTTTCTAGAGGAAAGCACTGTCCATGCCCAGACGTACCCCTAAGCCCCTTCTCCACCATGTGCTGGGATGGCTCTCTGCCCAGATGAGAATCTGTAGCAGGCATCTCAACTTTCCGAAGTGTCAAAATTGCCTGACTCTTTGCTCTGTATAGTACAAGGGTTACTCTTTTTATTAACCACACGGATTCCTGGGTGGGACTTAAGGAATTAATCAGAAAATTCAACTAGGATCAAATTGTGATTCCACTCTTGCCAAAGCTCCTGGAGACATCTGATATGGAGAAAGTCAGCATGAGGCTAACTAGCTGGTCGGTGCCCATCTCTGAGGCTCGGCGTTGGTTCCTTCCTCTTGGCAGGCTCACTACAACCAGTTTGTAAGGTCTACTCCTCCTCAGTCTCGGCTAAAAATCTGGAACCTGAAGATCTCTGCAAGCTCCATTTTTGCCAACGGTGTTGATTCGTATAAGCATTTACTAAACTGGCTCTGCAGTCAAGGCACAGCCATTTTTTCTCTTCCTTCTGGAAGGAAGTTTATTACACAAAGTAATAGGTGATGTCTCCTCACTACCACATAAATCTGCTATAGTACCTGTGTGTTCAACTTCTTAGACAGCAAGAACAAACAATGGTTACTGAAACATTCCACACAGAGGAAAACAATAAACCAGAAACAAGGGCAAAACAACAAACAAAACTTATACGGAGATTTATTCTCTGCTAGAATATTTAACACAAGATAGAGCCATCCAAAGCTCAAGTTCTACTTTATTTCCTAAAGTAGGAAAACCAAACATTTCAATTTTAGTTTTCTTTAGACAACACTTTCTTATTCTGGTGATCGGGGGTGAATTTTTCAGCACCAAGTCTCCAGGAAAGAACTTGGACCCAACCAAGCTCTGATTTAGGACACACAAAGCTAGTGCAGGGGCAAGGTCAGTTCTAGGCAAGGTGTGCAGCCAAGCAACTTTCCCTTTGTGTTCTCCAATCTGTTCACAGAAGGGATGGTGCCTGAAAAACTTTGTGTAAATTCCATGACAGTTTTAGTGAAGTAAAAAGCCGGTCTACTGGCCTCTCGGCAGCATGTTTGGATTTAAGGAGAAGACTGTATTTCTTTCTTCTGGGAAAGCCCATGCACTTAGAATCAACTCCTTAATGAAGTGCCAGTGATCTCAGAGTTGACCTTCAATGTCCTTTCCACACAGCCTGTGCTTCATGCCATGGTCAGGAGCCAGCTCTCATCGGGTGAGGGTGACTTGGCTTTCTATAGACTTTCTGGGAAATGTGCTCCAGGGTCATCTCATGTGTGTGCATGTGTGTGTATGTGTGTACGTGTGTGTGTGTGTGTGGTGTAATTTCCTGGCAAGTGCATATGTGACTACTTTGTCCATGGGAGGGATTATTTTAATAAGTGGCTTTAGCTGATTAGTTTATTTTTGCTGAGATGGTCCCATTTCACACTCCTAATTTGATACCCTTATTTCATATAGAAGCTGGAAGCTTGACTGATCCTTGAATGGGTGCTGAGTGGTTCTATTTGGGCGTACTGCTGTATATTCTGGAAGGGTAATGATTAAGAATGTCCTGTTCACTACTGTACACCCAGAACCTAGCACAGTAAAAAGGCTTCTTTAGCTCCTTCCTTTTCCCGAGCACTGTGCAAAGAGCTACTTAAGAACTATCTCATTGACTCTTCACGAAACCCCTATAAAACAAGAACTACTATTGGGCTCATTTTATAAGGAGGAAACTGAGTCATGGGGAGAGACTAAGTATGCTGCCTCTGCTCACGTAGCTCGTAAGCAGAATGAGTGGGATCTGATCTTGAGCAGTCTGCATTCTGGAGCCCGTGCTCTCACTGTGCACCACAGCATAAATGCTTCATAAATTAGTGAGTAAGTGGATGACTAGTAAGTGTGAGATTAAAGGGCTTGGTGACAAAACCATGGTTTTTACCCTCAGTTGGCAGGCCCAGAATGCACATAAAATACTCTGAAAGCACCGTCCATTTCTGCTCACCGTCCTTTCGACTCAAGTGTGTGACCTTCCGTTTCTGCCGCTGGTCACTCCGACGTCACCCTTCCAAATGTGTGTTATTCTTACTGTTCTAGTACCTGAGCTCCCTGCTACGGGACTGCCGACTGCTCACCTCCACGTCGGTGGATAAATGTTTAGGGGGACACAGCTTCTGACTGCTATTTGCATTTCCAGAGGGGTCCTCAGCATTCACAGGAACTGTAGGCCAAACCCCCTGGTGAAGGGACACACTTCTTATTAACGTAGCTACCCTGCCCACAGATCCCCAAGAGGCCCACCTGCTTTTACCCCTAGAGAAGAGCCAAGAAATATAAAAGATCCAAACTGCAATCATTCTCCAGTAGTCAACGAGACTACTCTGATTTAGAAGTTGGTTTTTTGTTGTTGTCGTTCTCAGTTTACTAATCCACTCCCCATCACAGCCTGGGGAGGGGAGTATCACGGCCGCCCTCTGAGCTGAGATGGGAGCTGTCTCGATAACAGGGAGATCAAATCCCAACCTCAAGACTCACTGGTTAATTAAGCCTTCATTGCTGGATAATGTTACTCATTGTGGCAGTTATTCTAGTTTAAACAACTTCTGGGTGGTCTCTTCATGTTCAAAAACTTGCCTCCATCTTTTCACGTGTGATTTATACAAATAAGTCTTGAATGGTGGAATTTCTGCCAACCCACAGGACACGTGCTTCTCTAATTCTAAACCAAGAAGACAGCCTACTTGATCCACAAATTTGTTTGCTCTTTGTAACTCATGGCTAGTCAAGAGACAAGAGAACATGGAAGAAAAGTTGACCTGTATTCTACTCTGCTCCCCAATCAAACCCCATAGACCCAATACTCAGGCTTCTTTTTGCCACAGAGATTCCGATTTTCAGTTCCCATTGGAGGTATCTAGTGTTCTCACTGTCACATCATCTGTTCTCGTCCACTGCCCATGGGGAAGAATTACCCAAAACAAAACACACGGAAAAAAACAAAAAACAAAAAAGCAAAACAAAAAGCAAAAAAAAAAAAAAAAAAAAGGAAAAGAAGAAGGATTGTACTTTCCAAACCAATTTCCAGGAATTGCTTCTAAAGACAAATGTCAAACACTTTTCCACTTTAATCACTTTCAAAACTTTTAATGAATCTTCTCTTTTAAACAAATAATGCCATTAGCATGGATGCTATGCAAATGAAATGCAGGGCCTGTATTTGTTTGGCTTCCTTGAAATTGTTTCAGAAACCTGATCACATCAAATATTTTTCAGTTTATGCAAAACAGAACCTCTCAATACGTTTTTTTGAAGAGTATGTAGTTTTTCATTTGCATGTTGGTCCCAAGTGGTAAATTTACACTTTGAATGTAGGATTAACAAATTTCCATGTCTGAACTGCATTTTGAAACTTAATCAGAAAGAAGTTACTCTCAGATGCCAAGAGCTTTAAGAATCTGAAATCGAATGACCTTAAAAGTACCCGGATGCCGGAGTTTAGCACGCAGATGGCATCCGGGAAACCTGTCTTCCCTTAGGAATGCCATTTTGGTAGTTACCTGTCTCACATGGAGTTCCCTCAAAGACGGATCTCGGGTCATCTTGGAGAACTCAGGGATGAGAATACACTCTCTGCAGCCAAAAAACCATTCAGATTCTGGGATCGGCGGATCTCCCTCTAAAGCCCCTTTCCAAACTGCTCTTTCTCCGTCTGGCGAGCAGGCCGGCCCGTGCGGCTCTCGCTGTCAGCGAGCAGCGTCGGGCGTGAGAGAGCTAGGCTTGCTCACACTCACTGTAGCATCAACTATTTTTTTCTTAATTGTCCTGAGATCCTAGAAAGGAAACAAGCGTCTGTGCTGACAGAGGAGCTCAGCGTGAACTCTCATTTTTCACATGGAGCTAATTAAAAACTGAAATTAGTTAAATATGGAAATGACACTTGCAAGCACTTTAGTAGAATTCTGGCAAAATCCCTCTGGAGTGCTGTGACATTACCTGCTGCTTCGAAACTCCCCAACTGAATTTCACAGTTAAAAGGCTGAGCAAAGGGAAAGTTATTATTGAGATTTCGGATTCAGAATGTGTCTGTAAAACTCCAAATTAAATTTCACGGCTGGCCCTTGAGTGGCTGGCGATATGTAACGCAGGCCAATGGAGTGGGCCGCTAACAATGTCCCTGCAAGCAGGCGCTCCAATTACCCCTCTTTAGGTATGGTACTGTGGGTGGTACGGTGCGACAATCAGAAGGCTAACGGATGTATTTCTCTTGGAATCTGACTCAAGGCGCTTCGCACACACACACATTCCGACCAAGAAGAGAGGCTGGACTCACGCAAGGCTGTTATAATGGGCCTGATTGTGAAAACGGAGCAGGTTTCTTAGGGGTAACCAGACACACTTTGTACGTATGAATTCTGCTCACAGGTTGTATGTGTGTACGTGTACATCAACGTGTATAAATGTGTACGTACATATATGTATGTATGTGTCTCCATCTATCTCCGTCTACATATGCCTACGTCTAATAGGCATTTCACAGTTTTTACTCATAATTGCAATACCCCATCATGAAGAAGGGAGCTCAAACAGCTTCCGTCTTAGGGGAAAGTGAGCATAAGCAGCCTTTCTAAATGGGCAATGGTGAAGAGGAACCTTCCAGAGTGGGTAGGAACAGCACCGTCCGGGCCACTACGTCCCCCTTAACAGGCAAAAGCAGCAGCATTTGCTCAGGGCAAATTACGGTGTTTGTCTAATCTGCATACAATTTAATTAAACCCGCCTACGTGTCTGATGGCCCTGGATCTGTGGCAGAGTATTTGGGAAGTCCAGGCACTCTCCAAACAACTGGAGTGTTGTGATTTTATTGTTTTTCTGACACCCCATCCATTTGCCCTTCAGGCATTCCCTCCCCCTGGACCCTGGCCACGACTGAGGCGGGCACCGCCGCGTCCCTGCCTGGGCAGGCCAGTGCGAGGAGCCCGCTCGTGCCAAAGCCAGCCCCGCTCCGTGAGTCGGCTGGCAGGGAGCCGTCGGCGGGCTGGGCTGCCAGGAAGAGTTCTCTGGCAGCTCCGGCGCTCATCTTCCCATCGCACGCGGGCTTTGCTAGTCCGAGGCCTGGAAATCATTGCGGCTTACCCAGCTGGATGGGTGGAACGCCGCAGCTGTACCATCAGGCTGGCTTATTTTTATTGAATTTTGAATATCCAATTTCAAAGCAATTCAAATGAATTTGCCCAAGGCCTCGGATCAGTGTGGCTGCTGACACTCTCTGCAGTAGGGTTTCGAAGTTCATATTTCTAAACAAAGGCAAGATTACAGAAGCTTTCCTTGTCAGGACCAGCGCCTCTAAAGCACCCTCTCTACCAACTCTATTAGGTCCCATGCTGACAGCAGCGAAAGCCGTTCTGCTAATCCAGGTCCCTCACTAGTCAGGCTGTGGTGGGCAAGCAAACTTTCTCCGCTGACGGAAGGAAGAGAGGGGAGTGCGGTGGGGGATGTCTAATGGGACGCAAAAGGATGCAGGACACAGAGGCTGGCATGCGCAGGGTTGCTGACAGAGCGCGGGCTGGATAGAGAAGATGCGCACAAGTATGGCCCTGAGCAGGCCCAGTGCGCAGAGGTGACCTCAAGGTCAAATTGTGCCCCCACATCCTGCCCTTCGAGATGGCAAATAAACACAGAGAAACCCTATCCACGCTCAAAGGTAACCGAAGTGACACGGGGAACCCTTCCCCTCCTGGAGTCTCTCCTCCAGCTCCAGAAATCTGTCTTCCCTCACCACCCCCCCTCCATTCTAAGCCTGCTACACCAGTGCCTGGAAGGCATGGCTTTTAAATGCACAAAACGAAACATAACTCCCGAGGTAGAAGACTGCAGAGTTGTGGAGAAAAACGGGCTTCCTGAGAAAAAGCCCCTCGGGCACCTCCAGCCCGGGGAGGCTCCACGTTCCTAGCACAACCCGCTCTCATTCCTTCCAGTATGACTTGGGAGACATTTAGGGCTTGGCACTCACTGAAAACTGTTTTTAAGAAGCCTTGGGATGAGACCAATTCAATAACTACTGGTGTTCACAATCTGTGAACTCCACCCCTTAGGGGTTAAAAAAGAACCAAACAAACCCTGAGAGCAAAGAGCAAATGGGGACTTGAGGACTGGGAGGGACCCCACCATCACCTTCCCAGGAGCAGGGCACCTGTCGGCTCTTGCTCAGCAGCGCACCCCAGCGCCAGCAGCGTGCCGGGCCGTGAGGAGGTTCTCACTGAATGTTTGTGTCTTAGGTCACCCGGGGTGCAATGTGGGTTTCAGAGTCAGAAAGACTCCTGATAGGGCCACCATTTTAACTGACCCATAGCATTGGATAAATTCCCAACTATAAAATGTCTTTAACAATAGTACCTGCTACATAGGATTGTTTTAAAGATGAGATGAGATGTAATAATAAAAAAAAATTTAAAAAAAAGTAAAGATGAGATGAGAAGGGGCGCCTGGGTGGCTCAGTCTGTTAAACGTCTGACTTCGGTTCAGGTCATGATCTCAGGGTCCTGAATTGAACCCCTGCATGGAACCTCCGTGTGAACACCCCCCCCCCATGGAACCCTGCCTCAGGCTCCCACCTCAGTGGGGAGTCTACCCCTCCCCCTCCCTCTGCTTTGGCACCCCTCCCCCGCTCTTTCTCTCTCTCTCTCATATAAATAAAATCTTTAAAAAAATAGAGATGAGAAAATGAACAGAAAAGCTACCATTTCAAAGGGGTAGACGTCAAGCCCTTCCTTTCTATGTATCCAACTGGATGAGTCACAAATCTTTGTACTTGATAATGTACGTTCCCTCTGCATCCTTCTATGGAGGCTGCCTTTTAAACAGGAAAGAAATTCAAACATGTAGGAGAACCTCTGTTTTTGAAAAATTTTGTAGTCCTTCAAAAGAGATTATTTTGTCTGCTCGATGCCGTATCTCTTGCGAACCTCAAGTGTATGCCGTAAATGAAGGAGCCGCGATTTTCCTTAAAGGACTAGTTCTATAGACTCGGACACAGAGTAAAGACACAGAAGCCGAAACGTAAAATAAATAGCACCAGGATAAAGCAAAAATCCCGAAGATCGAAGTAAAGGAAGGTTGCAGATGTCAAGAACCCAATGGCTGGAGGGGGCTGGGGGAGCTGGGTAGATGCTTCCAGAAACCAGAGGTAAGAACAGATACCCACAGGTCACACCCCTTCAGTGTACAACCCAGCCAGTTTTTAAATCATTTGCTCCTTTGGGCAAACAGTGCTGCTGGTTAGTTATCCAGTAGATGTTTTTAATTACAAGCTGAAAAAGTCATTCCGTAGCCCTGAAACCAGTGCCCTCATGCCTAAGAAGTGCTTTTTAATATTTATACATCTAAAGAGGGTTTGCCCTTCCAGACATAGAAAATCATTAGGAAGGCTTCTCAGGAGGATGTAACTTTGGTCAAGGTCATGCACAAATCTAAACTCCAGATTTCTGCCAACGCTTGCCAGTAGGTGACACTTTTGTGCCACAAACCATTTCGAGTCCGCTTTCGACTTTATTTCTAGGTTATCAATTTTTAAATAGAAGAAAGGAACAAAAATATGCTTGTGAGACAATTCTGAGCATATAAAAGTTGAAGAAACTTTTCTTTTTTTCCTCGTTACTTGGCATATCTATTTAATGGAGCTTTTTTGATTTTACTTGTTTCTTCCAGCACGGCAGATGAATGGGCGAACCAAGGAAACTGCACTCAAAGAAAAGTCTTGTAACGGTTCTAACTTTGGTTTGGCATGTCACCTCTGTTAACGATATCAGGGAGAGGAAATATTCCGTCAAAGCTGTGAGCATGGAAGGAAACAGCCTGGATGGGGTCCAAAGCCACACAGTATCTTAGCAACTTCGGAAGTTCAGAAAAGCCAACATTTCAGTTCGGGAAGCCGGCTGGTGGGCGCTCCATCCTACCCAACCACCAGTCACTGAAAGACACACCTTAAGGTGAAAGTGGCCATCGTTTTCAGGATCTGCTACCCAAGCTACCAAAATCGAGTGGCTGGCAGAGGGCAGGTGACCCTCTCTTGTCGAGAAAACAAAACGAAACCCTCTGCCACAAACATATGAAAACTGTGATAACCGGGTATGAACATACTATGATTGAAAAATGCCTTGTAGGAGCACACTGCCCTCCTCCCTCTGACTCCGCAAAAGCATAACATGAACGTCCATAGGAGGAAAAGAAGAGCAGGAATCAGGCGCCGTCTATTCCATGAACTTCCCTCTAAGAATGGGGTTTGTGCCTTTGTCTCCTGAAGGGAGGGCTTTTTGAGAATTCTTTGTCACTTATCTCTGGAGAATGAGAGACTCCAAACACCCATCCATTAAAGAGGTCTTGGGGGACACTTTATACCCTCCAGCTGTGTCTTTTGTAGCTAAGTGGTGAATGTGTGTTTGAGTGGGGCAAGGTCTAAATCAACTTATCCGACCTCTATCCTCAACATTATCCCCCAAATCTGATACTGAATGTTAATCTGAACAATCTAATCCCTGACCACTGTCAACCCAGCCCAGCGTGGGTCCTAACCCTCAGATGACCCAGCATGTACCTGCTACAAGAGCAGAAATCCCTGCCCCTTCCTAAATAAAGCCCAGCTCAGACCACCTGCACCTGGACTGTTCCTTTCTCCTAGGCAATTAGATCATCAGGTAGGTGAAACGTGTCCTTTCCAGTGAAGAGGAAACTTTTCGTGCCCCTCACAGCTATTGTCCATAAAACATCATTCAGTGCCAAACGGGAAAGTGCATTAAATCTAATTCTACTGTCTCCTAACTTTTCCATGCCACACGTGAAAAGAACTTAGGAAGTACATTCTTTGTCACAGAACCTTCAGCATCATCCAGTCCTGCTGACATGCACTGAGGTCACACATGTCCCTGATCAGGCTTCATTATGAATTATAGGAACAGGAAAGCTTCTTGTAGCTCCCCCACATCCTGAGACTGGCCTCAAGTGACTCTGTCCAGGACAGAGCAATATTCTCATCAATTTCACGGAGTCATGTCTGCCTGGTGTCTCCGTCGTCTTCCCACCTGCTTCAGTCGGTGGCCAAACCTGGACAACCATCCTCCAAAACGTCTCTCTCATACCTGCTCTCCTCTTGGGCTGCCCTGCTTCTCCCCTTGTTCTGTCCACACTCTCTGCTTCGTGGGCTTTGAAACGGCCTCCTCAGTCCCCACCACCTCTGGTCTTGACCCGCTCCCTTCAGGCTGCGCTGGGCCCCCGGACGGCCCTGGGCTACTCAGAATTCTCGGCTGGTTGCACATCACGTCGGAATCCAATCCAAACACACATCTGTATGGCACGGAAGGCTCTTTGTCATCGGTCTCTTCCTTCTAGTTCCATCCCCATTGAAACTCAGCTTCCTGTAATTTTTTGGTTCAGTGGTAATGGGCTGTGGTTCTACCACATCATACTTTCCTGGGCTTTAATCTCTGTGTTCTTTATTGCTGAAAGGTACTTCTCCTCCCTCATCCTTCCACCAAACTCCTATGTACCCTTCCAGGTAGAAGTTAAATGGCCCTCCTCTCTGAAGTATGCCCTGATAGCTTTAGATAAAGTCCTCCTTTTCCTCTCCCTCCTCACTGCACACAGAGCACACAGTATGGTCTCCTGAGTGTTGTGTGTAAGTGATTGTCAGCACCTCTGCTTTTCCTCTTTGTGTGATGAGGGTCTGCTGGAGGGCAGGGACCTGGGCTACCCATCTCTGCTTTGCTGGGGTCTTGGCACCTTGAGAGAAGGAAGGATTCAGGAAACGTTTGCTGCTCAAATGGATAAAGGACAGAGTCAGTTCTCAGGAGGTACCCTAGAATCCACTCAAGCTTGAGAATGGGGTTTAGAATTAAAATACTGAGATGGGGGTTCTCTTACCTAAAAAGCCCCCAGCTGCCAGACTAGCTCTCTATTCACAACTCAGTCGCTTCCTCCTCTCCCCTCCCCACCGTCCAATTCCTTTCTGGGACTCCTGGGGCAAGGATCCAAATAAAACCGCCCTGTTCCTCCCAGGGTGAGAATGTCCCTATCTGCAGTTACTCCAGCAATCAAGAGCCCAAAGTTGTCATCAATGAAAGAGACCCAAGAACACAGGGCAATCTGATCCTTTTCTCCTCCAGGCTCTGTTTTCCTGGAAACACTTATTTCTTTATGAAAAAAAAGAAAGAGGAAAAAAAGCTCACAAGACCATGTTAAAGCAAATGCTTAGAAAATATTTTTGAAACATTTGGAAGTAATTTCTATTCACAAATTATCTCCATTCACAAAATGAAAAGGCAAATTATGTGAGCTGGATAAATTGAGAAAGAGAAGAAATCAGACTTAATGCTGGGAGCAGAAGAGGAATAGGAAGGAAGAAAAAGAGAGAAAGACTAGTAATTCTGGCATATCTATAGTAAGTAGAATTTTAAAAACACTGAACGTGTATTACTTCCTGTGAATGTTACAACTGCTGGTAGGCAGTTAATTTTTCCATAAGGCAGAAGAGAAAGTTGAAGCTAAAGATAAGTCTTCCATCACCCATCAGTGCGAGAGTTGGGGCTAGCAAGTGAGAGGTATGGAGGAAGAGGGAGAGATGAGAAAGAACATGATGGAAAGATGGAGAAGGAGTAAAGACAGCTAACATGTCCAGAAGACAGTGACAGGAGGGGCCTGAAGATTCACCTGACATCAACAATGAATGGCAAAAATGGCATGAAAAACTCTGAAGCCATCCTCTGCTTTGTGCTCATGAGATACGAAGCGTCTTTCTCAAATACCCGTAACTGAAAAATATAGAGTAATTATTGAGCCAATGGCGCCTCTCGATTCTTAGGAAGGTGAACCCACGGATGGTTCAGAGGCTCCAACCTTGGGCTGAATGCTTCTGACCGTCCTGATGGGTATCCTGCTTTCCTTGTGATAACATCTTTCTCTAATCAATAAAAATTAAATAGCTACACGTTATTCAAAAGCAATTTGCTAATCACATGCTGTAAGAGACCCACCAGTCACAGGTGGAGTGGGCAAAGTTGAGAATACAAACAAGGCCAAGTAAACGAGTGGAGAACTTTGGTAGAATTCAGATCATTGCTCACTGGCCCACCACAAGCTGCCCGGTGCAAACGGGTTGGCTCATCTAAAAATGACACTCCTTTTCCTATTACAGGCCAGCACACTCTACAACTGTCCTCTTACTTAGTCTGAACGATAATTCTGCAGGAATGGGCATTATTATCCTTGTCTTAGAATGATAATCTGAAGCTGAGGGGGTTTAAATAATATCCAAATTTGAATCCAGGCCTGAACAGATCCAAATTCACATTCTTACCACCTCAGTCCCCCGTTTCTAAAATTGATCGTGAATCGTCTCTACTTTTTTTCCTATAGAGGCCCCTCTAGCTGGGTCAGGATAAAGTGAGTGAAGAAATCCTGAGGGCAGGAGAAGCAGCTGCTAAACATTCAACATAGGTATAAGGAACATAAGCAGGGTGCCTGCTAGAAGGAGCCCCAGGCAATGTTGGGTACCATCCTGGGCTGGCTCAGCCTGGTGACCCTACGAGGGGCACTCTAATCCCTTTTAACAATTACCGAGCACTTACTGTATGCCAACCACTGCGCCAGAAGCTGTGCGGGCAACATCTGATTTAATCTTTGCAGCTACTCTTGGAGGTGAGCGCCTTTATTATTAATATTTTACAGATAACACAACAATCTCAGAGAGGTTAAGTAACTGGCTCAAAGTCGTATGGGTGGTAACTGGAAGAGTGGGGATTCCTACCCTATTCTCTCTGATTCCGGAGCATCTGCTGTTAGCCACTAAACACACTGCTTTCTTCACCCCCCCGTTGAGAAGACACTCGGGGAAAGCTCTCCAGGTTAAGAAGCAGTGAACATGGTTTCGGAGTGTCAGCTCCACAGGATCTAGGCTAACCTGCGAACTGGAATTCAGGAGGTCTGACTTGGAAGACACTCCTGCCCATCACTGATTGTATTTCTTTAAGCAACTTATTTGATTTGCACCTCAGCTTCTGCATCTGTAAAGTGGGAATAAATTGAAGATAACCCATGTTCTTTGAAATATTGTAAAAACTCCCTATAGAGCTGCTACACTTGGGAAGAAAAGTACAGACTGAGGTTAATAAGTCAGCTAAAGTAATGGATTTATAGAAATTAAGAGGCTGAGGAACCTTGAGGATGACCCATGCCCAGCGAGCATATGGTTAAGTACATGGATGCTTTGCTGGCTGTGGGACCCTGGGCAGGTCACTTGACATCCCTGAGCCTCAGCATCCCTATCTGTGAAATGGAGATAAAAACAGTACGACCCCGCAGGTTTGTTGTGAAGATGAAATGGGATGATGTAGGCAAAGCCCAGTGACCTGCACATACTAAGTGCTGCATAAATGCTCTATTTTGGTGGGGAAACTGAGGCCCTAGCAAGGTAAATGCTTGTCCCTGGTTGCACTGTGAGTTAACGGTAGAGGAAGGAACAGAATACAGGCCTCTTGGTTCATGTTACTTCTCCTCAGCTGTGCAAACTTAGACACATTCCTTAAAATTTCTAAGGCTTAGTTTTACCATCTGTTAAATGGGGACAATTCTTCTCACCTCTATCGATAAGGATGTGGAGGGGAATTAAATGAGCAATTCAAGTAAAGCCCTCAAGCTGAAGCATCTTGAGCGCTCACTGAATGTGAGCTGCCATAGCTCTTCCTTCCAGTTGGATTTAAAAGAGATTTTATCTTCAGGAATAGGAATGAGAAGAATCTTTTCCTTGGGTTTTTTTTGCTGAGTCAGAGAAGGAGTGGGAAACACCCACCACAGAAGAGAAGCAAGTGTCGAGTGGACAAAGCCCAAATTAAGGGAAGCCGCCCAGCAGAAGTCACTCACGGTAACCTCATCTCCCAAACTAAACGGACTTCTCCTGGAGGCACAGCACCTGGAGTAAGCGCCTTAGTCCTCTACGTGGGATTCTTTCCCTTTCTGGTTCTTCTAGAAACTTCTGTCAGCTCAAATCAGAAGCACTGCATTCGTTTTCTGCGGCAGTACTGACTGTCACTGTATTTGGAGACTGCCCGGTTACCGGCCACACCGTTGTCATTGACTAGCTGTGTGCCCTGGACAAGTCCTTTCCCTGAGCCTCTGTCTGTGGTTGTAAAATGTGGACAGTAATGCCTGTCCACCACATGAAATCATGAGGTGCCACACGAACATGAAGTGTTGCTTGCTTTGTGTTACCATTTCATATTCGCACTATCTGCCTCCAGTCTGGAGGAAACGAGACACTGGTGTGACCGCCTTTAAAGAGCCAAATTTCCCTCCAAGTCCCCAGGACTTTATTGAAGAGGGAGCAGCCTTCTTTTCCATGTGTGGCCCTGCTACCGAGGAGGATGTCAGCAAAGCACGGGACAACTGTAAGTGGCTCCGAAGGCTGTTTCATGGCGAGAGGGATCCGTTACGGGCTGTTTAGCCAAAGCAATGCATGCAACGCAGGGGGACGCTGCACCAGACCATACGGATCAGTGCCAGGTACCCGACAGCCGCCAAGGGCCAAAAGGCCCGTGTGAAAGCGGCGCTTCTGCCTCGTGAACTGCCTGGCTGTCAACAGTTCCATCTCCTCTTCCTTCCTCAGAGCCCCCCCCCCCCGCCCCCACCACACCCAGGGGTGCCGGAGCAGAACCAGGGGCACCCATGAGACTGGGCAGGACCCCAGCCCCCTGGCCCCTGCTTTTGCCTCGAAGGCGTCACATTTGGGTTTCTGTATGTCATCCGCCTTCAGTCTGGGGAATTGCTCCTCTAAGGGCGAGTTCCTCTTTGAAGTGAACTTTTGAGTAAGGATGATCTGCTTTGCGCAGATGGTTCTGCATCTGAATAAGAGGAAACCATCACGCGGATGCAGAAGGAAGTGTTTTGTGTTTCTTAGGCAGCAAAGAAAGCTTCTGAGAAACAACAACAACAACAACAACCCAAAAAAAAGAAAACCACCCACTTTTTTTTTTAAGCTTAGGGGAAATCCACGTATCCACCCTTATTACAATGAGCAGGAACCATGTAATACTGGGGATGTACGTGGCTGTGGTGACAGCGTAGCTGGTGGCGAATGTGAGGACACGGGAAGAACGCTAGCACTCAGCTCATGTGGTCGTGGTGCGATTGAATGAGAAAATCCCTCTACGGACTGCTGAGCACATAGTAAATGCTCAAAAATACCACCTGTCGTCATGACTCTGAAGACGCCGGGAAGGATTCTGAGAAATCCTGTGTTTTATAGGTTGAGTTGTCTCCCCACCACAAAAGAGGCTGAAGTCCTCAATGCCACCGTCCGCGAACGTGGCCTTATTTGGAAGCAGTTTTCTTTGTCAGTGATCAAGTTAAGTACGATGAGCTCATGAGGGTGGGCCCTAATCCAATACCTGGCTGGTGAACTTAAGAAGAAGGAAAATGTGGGCACACGCACGTGCAGACGGTGCCGTGGGAGGACGGCAGGTTTGCTCCCACAGCCGAGGAACTGCTGGAAGCTGGGGGAGAGGCCTGGGGCAGACCCGGTCAGACCCGCATGGCTCAGCTGAGTCTTTACTCGCTGACTTCTAGGCTCCAGAAGGGTGAGATAAGAAATAAACTTTTGTTACAAACCACTCATTTAGTGGTACTCTGTTATGGCCGTCCTAGCAAATGGAGACACGCCCTTTCAGAGTGCCCCCATGGACAAGCATATACAAGAGATATCTTAGAAGTAGCTGTTGTATCTATTTTCAGAAAAGTAGAAACCTGAGTGTAAAAATCACTATAAAAGGACACTGTTGGTTTTTGGATTTATCACACAATTCCAACCTTCTTTTCTTCTCCCTTGTTTCCAAGGAGTCTAGAGAGGCTTTCCTGGCTTCCTTTGAAGCGAGGGACAGCCATGTGACACAATTCTGACTAATAAGATACAAGTAAAATCCTCCTGGTATGTGTGTGGGGAGGGGGGAGGGCATAGTTTAGGCTTTCCTAGATAAAAGGGACAGAGATCTTGAATCTTTCTCCCCTCTTTCTTCCCCCCTTGAAGATGGATATGATGCCTGGAGCTGCAACAGCCATCTTGTTACAGTGAGGCAGCAAAACCAAGAGGAAAAAACCCTAAAATGCTGGGAGGGGCAAAGTGGAAAAATAGGAAGAGTTCATGTCCTGGATGGCAACACTGAGCAGCATAAATGGTGCCAGTTTCTGCCAACCTTGGATATCTAGCTAGCTAAAAAAGAAAATAGCGACGTAAGCCACTGTTAGGATTCTTACAGTTGTCAGTTTATGATAACTTGTGGCTGAATGCCTCCCCTAACCAAAGTGCTATCTTGACTGGCTGTCCTAAGCAGGGCTGTCAGCTCTCCTCTGACTTTCAGTTTTAAAGTGCATTTCATTTATTTCCTACTTCTTTCTGCCTGTCCCCTCTTCCAGCAAGCCCCGACGTAGAGAACTGGTTAGGGAATGTGTCATCTTTCTGCTGTCAGGACAAGGCTAAGGTGCAATGGACCAGTGTTTGCATGACCAGAGGGACTCAATTCGCTCTTCTCTTGGGAGCATTGTCATTAAGAGTAGTTGCAAGGACTTCTGGAGGTTGGAGATGCATGAAGTCAAAGTCACCAGGCACGTGATTATAAGTTGAGCAGGAAACATACAGATGAGGACATGGACTTGGAAGTTAAATGGACCTGTGTTTAAATTCCAAATCTCAACTACTGACCAGTGTGTGACTGGGGGCAAGTTACTCAACCTCTCTGAATTTCCTTCCTTAATTATAAATAGAAAAGTTAAGTCATTGGGAAGATTAGATCAGATGTTGAATGTGAAGTTCCTAGACACAGTAGGTCTTTAAGAAATGGCTGACTTCACTGTCCTTTGGGGAAGATCTACATTCAGGGATACTGGTCATTACACCTCTTCAGCTGAACCCTCTTCTCAGAGCACAAGTTTGACTAGTTCATACAAATAACTTCTCAGAACCTAGCACCACAGCTTGCCTCCATGAAGGGGACTGGGGACTTGGAGCATGAAAAAATAGCACTAAGAGGAATAAGCAACACAGAGCCCAAGCTGACCCACAGGGGGCAATAAATAGGTCTGAGATCTCATTTTAATTTTGGTGGTAAAAGGAGAAAAAAAATACACCCAAAGACATGATTATAAGTTAAGGAGAGCGAGATTTCTCAACCTTGGCACCGCTCACATTTTGGGTTGGATGATTCTTTGTTTTGGTGGGCTGTGCCATACATTTAGCATCTCTGGCCCCCTACCCACTAGCCACCAGTAGTGCCCTTAGCGTCTCCCAGTCATGACAACCAAAAATGTCTCTAGACACTGTCAAATGTTCCTAGGAGTGGAGTGGGGGTGTGCTGAGTCAGAGCAAAGGGCAATAGAACGCTGATGTACAAAAGGGTCTCGCTGGGTGAACGTTACTGGTGTCGACAGGCAAGTGGTCCCCGATGCACTGTAACCCTGCATAATGTAAAAAAAAAAAAAATAGCAAAAGAAGAAAGGAAAGAATTTTGCACATCTCAGAGCCCTGACCACCTCATTAATGAGCAAAGGTCCAGGCGACTGGTTATTACTCCATTGAGACTGCAGAACAAGGAGTGATAATATTTGGACTATTTCATCAATCTGTGCCAAGGACCTCTTCAAATCAAGTCAGCTTAATGGGTAAAATATTTGATATTCTGTAAAAAGACCTAGCGGGTTCCAATCCATCCTTTTCACACAAAGCACTAGTACAGCAAAAAGGATCACAGGGAGAACAGTTATGAAAAGGACGGGGAGCCCGAGAAGGAGCCTCATCCCTGTTTTCTAGCCACACCCCCGACTTGAATGCAGAAGGGCATCCCTCCTGTTACACGGGCAGCATTTGCAAAGCCCTCGGCTCCTCCCACACACCCAGACTATAAAAGATCTGCTGATCGGTGTGGCTACAACATAGGGTCATTTGCATTTTACTCTCATTCTCCACTACTCCCAGGGATTTTTAGAGGGTTCTTCCCCAAGAACATCCCTCTTATCTTTCGTCATTTACTTATCAAAACACAGCCTTAGAGACAGTGGCTACTCATTTACACTTCTCTCAGGACCTTTTCGGGAGCCCTTGGTCTTGAGATTGTAAAACACTGTTGTACAAGACTCTGTTGTATGTACCACGGAGCAGTGAAGAGGGCAAAACTCGGAAGAAAGGCTGTTCTGCATGAAAATATTCATACACATTATTTCATTATACACTTGAGAAATGACAAGTTGGTTTGCAAGAATAGTGTAAGATGTTCTCTTACAATTTTCCCCATGGTTAAGAGCCTGTTCACTCTGTTCCAAACTCCACTTTAAACTTCTCCTGGATGTCTTACAACTCTCAACCAATCTTTGAGTCCTAAGTGCAGGTTTCTTTCTCTTTTAAAGAGGCTTTCAGAGTGTCGCCAGCTATAGGAATGCTATCAGACAATACTGTAGTATTATCTTGTGACTGTTCTAACTGGCTGGTTAGTCGACTAAATTTAAGTGCCATTTAAAGTAACTCTCACATTTATGATTGAGCTTTGGGCTTGTTGGGGCTGTATGGCCCCACAACTAATCATTGCACAAGCATGACATCCGACCCCCCATCTCCCTCCCTGGGGAGGGTGCAGGAGGACTCTAAAGGCTTCAGGGGTGGGCTCATGGGAGCATCGTAGTATTGCCTCTCGTGGGGTGACGTGGAGAAGGCAGAGATCTAACATCTGCCTTAACCCAACCAAGCTTGGAAAATGGTTGCTGTTTAGCAGTCCCTAAAGACCAGCACCATGGCTTGGGGTCAAAAACTGGACAAGAATGGGATGTCCAGCCTTGTGGCTGAGCCTTACCTCCTGCTCCCTTGCCGCAGAAACGAGACAAGAGGTGAGAAGTAGGAGAAGGAGAAACAGAAAGCACAGAGACGTAATTATCTACTAAATTGAAGCTCATCCCCACAGTTAATCCAGATAACACCTTTGGGGCCTCAACTCTCTCGGTTAGTTTGGAAGCTAACTCTAAAATTCCCCAGGTAAGCACACTGTTTTATGCTTTACTCTGGGCACCTAGCATCTGAGAGGGTATTTCACGCACTTCAGTCAAATGTTAAAGCATAGAAAATAAATGGAGACTTCGGCGTGGTGCAGAGGCAGGACGGGGGGAGGAGGGTGCCCGCGCGTTCCCTGATGTCTGGCCCTCTCGGCCTGGATCCATAAACCCACAGCCGACCTCATCCATCTGACCCTTCAGCCTCGGTACAGTGACGCAGCCTCATTTGCAGAGACACAGGCAGCTGCCTTGGAGTTGAAACCTGCTCTCACTGTGACTATGTAGCAGATTTATCATAATTTCAAACCTGCCTCTAACCAGCTGATCAAAAGGCAACTTTCTTCTTTGAAGATTTTCATTTGTAAGCTTCAGTGCCCCAAATCAAAAAGGGCAATGGTACAGACTCCCAGGTCCACATTCTGCATTTGTCAGGCAAGTGCCTTCAAGTCCCGGAGTGTGCTTTTCTATTTATAAGTGGGTATGCTGAGTTTCAACGTATAACCTGATGCCTCTTTTTGGTTCACGAAATTTGCACTACGTATGAGCGCTGTTATGGAGGCATTTTGCTAGCCTTTTGGAGTTCAGTTTTAACCCAATTCTGCTCTCCTTTTTCTCCACAGACTTTCATACAAAATCCGGAGTGAATGCCTCAGAAGGGGTCTTGATGGGTTTTATTGGATCAAAGGGCCCTCTCATAATAAAGAAACCGCACAGAGATTTACTGAGTGCATTAAAAAAAAAGAATGGCTTCTTGCCAGGGCTGGTAGAATTACACGCCAATAAAAAAAACGTTTGGGCCAACCATGCTTTTAGAAAAGTGTGTAGTGATTTAAAGATGGTGGGTTAATTTTTAATTTTTCAGCTCACCACTCTTGACACTACTCGTTTATAGATCCAGGTTAGAAACCTGAAAGATATACCAGATATTTCTGTTTTCTTCATCTCCACAGTCAACACAATACAAATCACATCGCAAATCTGCCTTTTCTTCTTTGGAAGAAATCTCTCACAGATGTACTCTGTTTCTCTGTTTCCATGGCTCCCCTTCTAATCTAGGCCCTCGCCAATCCACATACCCACTGATTATGGTCAGAGCCTTTGGATAAGACTTTCTGTCTTCTGTCCCATTTCTCAGTCTATCCTGAATCCTCAATCAATTAGCAAATAAATATTTATGGATCATCTACTAGGTAACTGACAAGACAGCATGTCATAATTTTATATTACATTCCTGCTTATGAACTCTAAGTACCTCCCTATAGCCAAACTAACCAAGTTAAATCTTCTACCAGACTTCAGGCCATCCACCATCTGGTCCTGTTCTACCTTACCTCCTATTTTCCACCACTCTTCACTAGGCAGCTCTCTCCTCACTGGCTGAGCCCCTCAACTCCCCTGCACAACGCCCTGTTAATTCTGGCCTCTCCCCTCCCCTGCTGCCTACAATGCTTCTCAAGCCATTCCCACTTCCACTTCTCTACATCCTTCCAGGGCTGGGTTGGCCTGGAACTGTATCCCCCGGTCATCCTCACCTCCTCCAGTCCTTGGGTTTCTCCCTTCTCTGAACTTTAATAACCTAATTCCTAAATTGCACCTTAGCATCTGTGTATTTTTTTCTTTTGGATGAATTCACAAACAGCACGAGTATTAATAGATATCAGTATCTGCTTTAAATGTCACATAGGAAGACTATGATAAAGGTACCATCATCATCAAAACTGTTATCAACCATTTCTTACAGTTGAGAAAAATGAGGCTCAGGGATTAAATTGACTTTCCCCAAAGCATGCAGCTACTAAGGGTTGAGATGGGAACCTAGCCAAACTAAATCCAGGCTTTCTGCATGGGACCTCTCCGATGGCCAGCTGGCCCCTAAAGTGGGGAACCACTACACCCAGAAATCAGGTTCCCCGATCCAGGCGAACAATGACGCGGGGAGTATGAAGTTTCAATGAGCCATTATTTGGGTCAAGAAGGAACAGAGACTGGGGATTCTGCGTTGATAGCACTTGCAAAAGCAAACCTATCTCAAATTGAAATCAACTCTCCTTCTCATGGGTGCCCTTCTATACCCAAGTCCCCAAACCATTCTCAAATCCTCCTGAAACTCATCTCCCGAGACCCCATAGTTTCCTTGGCTGCGAAGGGGCAGGGAGGGCCCAATTCAGTTTCTCGACCCCCACACCTCAGTCCTGAAAAGAAGGGAGGCCAGAGTGTGCCTGTGCTGACTTTGAGTTCCTGTATTAGGAAAGTCTCAGATGAACAGCTGAGTTTGCTTGAAATTAAACAATAAAACTTTGTGCAATCTTCAAAGTGAAGTATACCTGTGCGTGTTGATGCGCATACGTGGGTGAAAATAAGATAGCACCCCCCCCCCCCAAACCACATGGATTTCTCCATCCCTGGCTTCCTCGCAGATTTGAGCAGGCACCCAGGTGGAACCTGACTCCAATTGCGGCTCATTAGCACAGACGAATAGAAGTTTAAGGGAAAATGTGTAGTAAACAATGCTAATCCTGGCTTAAGTGGGAGAAAGTGACCTTTCTCCCTTCCCTGAAACAAATCGCTGTCTCAGGCTGCGTGGGCCCGCTTTACTATTACCCGTTAATACGGCCGCAGCCAGAAGCAGCAGCTGTGGCCCCGCGAACGGGCTCCACAGTCAGGCTGAACATAATCCCTCGTGTAATGAAAAACCTATTTCTATTTCTGAGGCCTCACTACTCTTCATACTGAAGAGCCTTGTGCCTGTCACACATTTATTGAAGCTTATTACTCATCTAGGCAGCAGGGCCCAGTTAGTATTTGGAATTATACTTTAAATCACAATTTTTCTATTATTTATTTTAGGATTCCAAGGCTGCGGTGAAGGCATGTCAGTGTTACTCCTGATGCGCTTTCAAAGGCATTAAAGCCCCAAATCAAAATTCTTTTCTACGCAGGGAACCTTTCTGCATATGTGGCAAACCTTCAGTCAAGATACGAGGGTCCCCCGGTCGCCCTGGTGGGCCAGAACCTCAGGACTCTACCATGGTCACGTGGCTCAGGTTTTAAGTCCCTCCCTACTCAGCATCGGAGTCATCTTTCCGGGGCCACTGGCTTTCCTCCCTCCTCTCACATCATGCTCTTTTCTTCAGCTTTCGAAGATAAATGGATAGAGTCTCTTAGGATGCTGGGGCCAGGAGTGTGAAGAGACGGGCTAAAACTGTAGCCTCATCATCCAGTGGAAAAATAAGAACTGGCTTAATCTAAGTCAGAGGATTTTCTGAGCTGACCACGAAGTCTGAGCTTCCGTTTATTCTCTAGGCCAACGGTGAGCACGTGGTTCCTTCTGGTTCTGTCGAAGCCAGTGGAAACTGTAATTGTCTCTCACTATTCATCGGGCCCCCTTCTCCCTTTATATGCCCAGGAAAAAAACCCACACACATACCATATATACTACAGTTACTCAAAGGAATGCCTTCCCCTATTTTTGTCCCTGGGCACGCGCGCTTTTTCTCGTGATCCTTGTTTTCCCCTCGGCATCAACAAAGATTCTTTGCCGTTGGGGTCTGCATCCTCCTTGGCCTATCCCATGAATGAAAATCAGCCAAAATGTGACAGCATTGCACAATGTCAGGAATCCTCTCCACTGTTTTGCAATGCACACCTAGTCACTTTTCACGTCTGGAGTCCTTCTCTACGTTTCCACCGAGAGAGCTGTCAGACTAGTCCTGCAAAGAAAACCCCTGCTGTCTGTCCATCTGACCTGGTAATTGGGTTTAGCCCAGAGCCAACTGGGTCCACTCTGGGTATCTTCTCCACGAGCCAGGTTTTTTGGTGTGTTCTGTCATTCTGTCCCGTGCTACGGTGGGAGACAGAGGCACAGGGAAGTTTTTGGTCTGGGGGAGGCAGTAGCAATGTGTGATCAAGAAAGAATTATGAAGGGCGTGGGCAAATGAGCCAAGGTACTCAGACATGCAATTATGAGAAGAGTTCAGGGTTGGCTTCCATATGATCTCTCTCTCTCTCTCTCTTTTTTCCCTTCATGTTTTGACAGCCTTCTCCCTGGGTGGGGTACACAACAGCTTGTTTAATAAACCCCTTAGTCATGCCAACGTGACAGACGATTCTTTTTCTTCCTTCAGGACAAATTTAGTCACAGATACTTCAGTTGGGTCCACTCTCCAATTTGCCTCTGACATTAAAACAAGCCATTGGTATTTCACTACAATACAGAGAGCACTGCTGGGTCAGCTGACCTTTCCAAAGGCTTAATTCCTGTCAGTTTTGAAGAGAAGAATAAAATACCATGCAATCGGCATCCACATTCCCACAAAAGAAATAGAGATATTTTCTCCCAGACAGAGCCAAGACCACGAGCCCTTGGGTTCACTTCTGCCCTGACCACCCCCACCTAAAGAGCCAAGGCAGAGAGGTGGGGGCTGGGGGGCAAGAAGTGGGAAAAAGTTGCCATTGGCACACCAGTATATTTTTTAAAAGTCTAAAATGAAAGGAACTGTAATGTATGTATATTGCTTTTAAAAAATTAAACCTGACAGAGCAGGATAAATGTGGGCTTGTTCCAAGGATACTGAAAGGTAGGCCGTATAGAAGAGGGGATAGGAGGAGAAGAAGCAGCGACGTCCACATCTGTGTGAATGCAAACACTGTGAAAGATTTAACCTCTGGAAGCAGGGTCGGAAGCTGGTTTCCTTAAAGTCAGACCAAATGTACCTGTCAAAACGTTTCATTAACATGTATACATATTGGGGGTGCCTGGGTGGCTTGGTCTGTTAAGCGTCTGCCTTCTGCTCAGGTCATGATCCCAAGGTCCTGGGATCAAGACCCACATCTGGCTCCCTGCTCTGGGGGGAGGTTGCTTCTCCCTCTCCTGCTCCCCCTGCTTGTGCGTGCACGCTCTCTCTCAAATAAATAAATAAAATCTTTAAAAAAAGTGCATAAAAAATGTACACATATTGCAGACTGTTCCTGACCAGAACATTTGGGGCAGGATCTGTGGGAGTAGTGGTGTGGGGGCACCACTCACACACATGTCAAATAGGGGGGCTGACCTCCTGTTCCTTCTTTCTTCTTGCCCCACTACCCTGCCCTACCCCTCTGACCCCCCCCCCCCCCCCCCCCCCCCCCCGCTTGGGTGAGTAGTAAGTTGCTATCAGCTTGGGCACACCCATGTCCTATCTGAGACCAAGACACGCCCAATTAGGAATCAGGAAACCTTTCCAAATATTAGAAGTTCATAATCCACTGAACTTGGTTGGGAGCTAAAACTGTTGGGTCTTCTCAGATATTCCTACTGGACCATCCTTTACACCATGAAGATAGAGAAACAAGGCAGAGAAAGGATGTAGTATAAAATAATTCTCCTCCCTCATGTCCATTTCTGATCAAGATTGAATAGAAGACTTTCGAGAATGCCCTCACTTGATTAAAAAACAAATACACTTGCTTCCTGGCTTCAAGGGTCATTCTAAAGACAACACATCTGAAGACAAAGGTGATTTTTCTAAGCCTCACTTTCAGTGCTCCCCTAGGAGCCAATAGGCACATTCATTCTTTCCTTCTCTTACATCATTCGCAGTGGCAAAGACTGTTGTGGAATTACATGAGTTTCAATTAGACCCAACAGAAGATAAACCAACCTTAGTGAGAAATGATTTTGTAGGAGGTGATTTTCATGCCCCCCCACCCGATACACTGTATTTGAAATATAGATGGATGTTCAACATTAGACCCATTACTCTCATCTATTAGGCAAGGGCCTGCTGTGTCTATAAATTCAATTTCCTTTATCATGGTGGCTTTCTGGTTTATTTGGATAAATGTTGAGCTGTCCACTGTTATTTATCTAAGTAGTTCATGAGGGAACCGAAAGTTTAATGATGTAAGATGAGGGGGTGAAACAGCACCTCCAAGCAATTCTCAAGGATTGCTTTTCATCTCATTACCTTGGTTGGACTTATTGGTTCAAGAAATCATGCAGAAGATTATGTGTCATTGGAGGTGCTGGGTGTCACTTTCCCCCCATTCTGGCATCTTCTAATTGTTCCATGTTTTATCCTGCTCAGCAGATGGCGTCTCATAGCTGGCATTGCTCACGAGCATTTCTAATTACTCTTTTCACAGCTTCTTATGCCTTTTCCTTTACTTTTTGTCTTAACTTCAACGCATTCTTTCTGGTATGTCTCCTCCTCCTCCTCCTTCTTCTTCTTCTTCTTTTTTTTTTTTTTGGTAAGCTTTACAGTTTTTAAAGTAAATTCAAGAGGAGATAATGTCTTCATTTGACAAAAACAGACTAGCTAAAAATAGACACAAATCTCCTCAATTTCTTATTGTGTAATGGTTAGACCACTTCACATTTCTAGGGAGAAGAAAGGATGTCTGACCATTTGTTCATACTGATGAGTTAATAAAAAGCTTTTTAGTATAAAACTTCTGTTCCCTGATGGGTCTGGGAAAAATGAAACGCAAATGTCTTAACATCATGGCACAGGTCGTTTATGCAAAACATAACCTACCTAGGCTCTCTCAGCTTTTGTATTAAGTGCACTATTTTATGGGGTTGCTTATGAGACCCTGGGACTAGGAAGAAATTTTGAGTAAAAGTGTCCTAGATTCTGAGGCTGGTCAGCAGGTTTCAGAATACAATGTGACTAGCCAATCACTTGCCTAAAGAAAATTTCTTGTGTGACGGAAAAACATAAAATGAATAAATTTAATATACCTTAAATTAATAAAAAAATGTATTATAGAAAGACACGAAGTTGCACAAAGATTTTTCATGGGGGAAAAACATCTTTAACCTACAAGTCTTTCAAGAGCAGAGAGCTTTCTCAAGGAAGTATACTAAATTTCTTATTAAAAGAAAGTTTAAACACATGAATTCTAATTGGCTGAATGCCCTAGCAGTCTACGTTTGTAAAAATTTGGGGCCTAAGGTAGCCTTAAAACCAGTTTCAACAATGCTTCTAATTCAAAGGCGCACCAAACTTCTTTGCAAGATGTCATCTTGTTTATCATGGCCTGAAGAGCAGAATGCATTTGACACACTGCCACTTACTTTTCCCTGTGGAATATAAGCAATTCTAATCTAAACTTCATTAACGTGCCTCTAAAACGCTCATGGTGTAATATAAGTAAGCAAACTGATAGGATTGCATCATGACCGCAAAGGCAAAAGCAAGGTAATATGCCTTTCTTTTATAAAGATCAGAGTCCCTAGGGGAGTGCCAAACATGTTTGTACAAATCTTCCCACAAATGACCTAACTCCACCGAAAACCCATCCCAAGGGAAAGGCCTTCCCTAACAGCTGTGAATCAAGTCATGATGAAAGAAAGGCAAAGATTGGAGGCAAAGCTGATCGTCCCTTCTTATCCGTAGCTTTGGTTTTTAGGGAAAAAAAAGTCTTTGAAAGATGATACATATTATGTGTTATATCAACTTCTCTTTCCAAGAGGGGAGGGCAATATTTTCTTCGGCAAAACTCTTTTCTTATCAACACGTAGCTTAGGACTGCTGTATTTTCTGAGACAATCTGATATTTACATATTTATTTAAGGCTAGAAGTTGATAATAAAAAAATGAAATTAGTGGAACATGCAATGCATTATCCTCTCTTTTATGGTAATATTAAATACGTTAATGTAGTTGATGGACCATTTGCTCTCCTAATGCAGAGGATCTTAATATGAGACATCAATTTAATAAATGATTTATTTGATGAGAAAAGGGCTCAGGCAAAAATTCTGAGTGTCTATTCTTAACAATCAAAATGTGAATTTTCTAGAAAGGAATTTTCAATGAAGGGCACAAGAAGTATGATTTAAGGTGACCTTAAGAAAAATACGAATGCTCTAAAAGTTCACTTCAGGGTCAAATTTCTGTTGTATGAGGCTACACAGCTAAGTAGCGCATTTCAGAGCACAAAAGATTCTGCATGGCTTGTGTACACAGACCTAATTCACCATATAATAGTCCTTTTCTCTATTTGGTGCCTTGTAGCAATTGCTTCATTTCTTAGCACTTCCTCATTTACAGGGAAGCAGCCAACAGACTTTCAGATTTATGCCATTATTTGCTTCTTCACCTTGAACTCCAACTAAATTCTGCTATACTTTTGTAATATGAGTGCCAAATGGTGGCCGTATGCCAGACACAAACACTTCCCAGTTTCACTCAGCTAGCTCTTGATTTCAGGGAATCACAGATTCCTGCTAGAGGGCTTAAATGTGGTGCTTACACATCCCCCCTAACTGTTCCGTTGCCTAAATGCTTTCTAACTTGGAAATGCAATTTGGGAACAGAGGCAATTACAACATCAGGGAACCAGAAACTTCCCTTTACATGAGGGAACCAGTGAAATTAGGGCTTGAGGATTCTGGGTACTTGATAATGTTGTCAACAAACGATCCAACTCAGCCCTAACTCTAATCAGCATTTATTACTTCAAAAGATATTTATCGATGCTCACACGGTGTGAGGCACGGTTTTGTAGATACAATGATCCAAGAACCTGGTTTATACTTGGCGATGGACCTGGTCTAGGAGTGTGGTAGCCAATATAATCATCATAATGAGCTTCTATTGTGTGCCAGGTACCATCACACTTCACTGATGCTAACACTCAGAGGTTTTCATCTTTTACCTCTCTGAAACCAGAACGCATTTTATAACTGGTGTTTCCATATCATCGTGGCTGGCCAGGCAGCACACTGGGCTGCTGGTCTGACTATGCACTTATCTAGTCACATGGGCGTACATCATTCTCACTGGTCTGCGGCTACCTCTTTCCAAAACTACAAAATAAAAATTATAAATGTTAAGTACTTCTCAGCACTTTGGGGATACACACAATAATGACATTTCTCATGCTTGATGACATACATTTGAAGAAAAGTTGTATACATATATAATTTCAGCCAACGCCTGAAACATCTTTACAAAGCTGGAGCTATCCCACTGTTCTGGATCAGGAAACTAAGGTACAGGGAGATTAAAGAGCAAGCCCAAGTCACACAGCTTTTAAGTATACACATCGTAATTTGAACTCAGGTCTCTCTGACACCAAAGCCCATGCATGTGCTTTGCATTACATCAAGCTGGTTCTTTTCCTTTCTTTTCTTTTCTTTTCTTTTCTCTTTTCTTCTTTGTCTGTCTTTCTTTCTTTCTTTTTCTTTTTTTTGAGGGGGGAGGGGCGCAGGAAGAGGGAGAGAGAAAATCTTAAGCAGGCTCCATGTCCAGGTTTGGTCTCACAACACTGAGATCATGACCTGAGCCGAAATCAAGAGTCAGATGCTTAACCAACTGAGCCACCCAGGTGCCCTCAGCTGGTACCCCTGCAGTTGTGTTATAGATTAAAACGTAGAATGAAATAATCCTTATTTATAGTACATTAGAAGCTGTATCCAGAATTCTAAATCATGCAACAGGTAAAAATAAACAAACGCATGCAAGACTTAAGAAATGAAGGATTTAAAGGCTTCCTGTGGAAGGTAAAGGATCTGTGCGCTTGGCGACCACCCTAAGTGATCCAGTCAAATAAACCGAGCATGTGGAGACAGACAAGATAATGTCATAGCATCCCATTACTGCTTCTGAACTGATGACTGCTGGAGAGGTCACTGTCACGAGAAATTTCAGGACAAAGGCCAGAATGGTGAGTTACGGGATAGATAGGTGGTGGACCCTCCATATGCATTCACCCAACACATGCTCCATGGAGCCACGAATCACAGCCACGGTGCCTTCTCGTCAGCAGATCATACTGATGCCCTAACTCCCTGTCGTGGTCCTTGAGGGGCGTGGGGATGTAGCTCCTACTCAGTCTTCCCTGGTTTTGCATTAAGATGGTCTACAGAGTAAGGACCAAGAGTCGCTTCCTCTTCCTCATCCATGGAGCTTGCCCATGAGGGTGGGAGAGCCCTGTTTTGGATGACTACCTTGACTTCCGACAGGTGCCTTGTAGCGGAAAGCAAAGACACCTCAGCTCGGTAAAAGAACTTCCCTGAATGTCAAACACGAGATACGCATCCTGCCACATGGCTGCTAGGTGATGGAGACCTAGCTAATGACTTAATTTACTTTCCATAAATTGACAGATCCTCTGCAATTGGATGTGCAATTATAAAACGGGAGCCCCACTGCCGAAGACTCACCAGTGTGTCAGCGCTGACGGGACTTCATTATCTGGTTAAGAGCACATTAGCATATCTCAAGTCTGTTCCTAACATCAGAACTGACATGACTGGGTCTCCTGACTTCTTTGTGGGCAGTTCTCTTCTTCTCTGTGGGGCGAACTACAAGCTTTGACCATCTGGGGCAGGGGAGTTGGGTGGAAATGTTACTTGCAGGATTGCTCAGATTTCATCACCAGCCTTTTGCGTTTTAGATACTGGGAGGTAAACCCATAATGTGGAATTCACACAGAGGGCAAGGATTAGCATCTCTCTGGATAGTCAAAGAACGGTGAGTCTGAATGAGAGGGCCAACATTTTTTCTCGGCTGTATCCTCACAAAGGATGCCGGGTAAGTGTACTGTTCTCATCATTTTTCTGTCATTTTCTTTATGTTTTCCCCAAATCTGTTCTGTTCAGCGAGATGGGAATACACAAAATAGCAGTTCTGAACACAGGATTCATCAGCAGGAGTCTCAACATATCAATTTTCAAGTGTAGCAACTTTAAACACATTGTAGGCTTTTAGTTTCCATAGAAAATAATCTCTCATTGTTTTCAAAAGAAACTGAAAGCACCCCAAATTACCACACTTTTAACATCCTGACATGTTGATGGCCCGCGTTCTTCCCAGATCAAAGTGAGAGTGGCAGAAGACAGAGCGCTGAGCAGCTTACTTAAAACATAGTATTTCATATTTGGCAGGAATTACTGTAGTGAAAAAAGACAAGGTGACTTTCTAATATATATATGTATTTTAGTTTGGCAGAGATCTGAAGAGCTAAAAACTAATTTAGGATGACATAAACGCTCTTATCTTTCCCTCCACCCCCTTCCCATCCCAACCATGAGAAGAGCTTTTGACAGAAACTCAGCGTATGTTCCGTATTGTCTTTAACTCGCAGGTGATAGTCTCAGTCCTGTGTCATGGCGAACCGCTGTGTGGACTCTCATCTCAGAATTTCTAGGACTATTTGGATTTCAGCAGTGAGGTCATCCATCACAAGCATCTTTCTTCCTTGATGTGGGGCAGCCTGCTGAAGAACTTTGGTGCCTTTTAAGGAAACTAGACCTATCCAACCTTAACCTCGGACAAGACGGCAGTGATGTCCTCCAGTGAACCTGCACCCTTGCAGCCTGTTGGGAAACCCCAACAGAGAAGGCACCAGGGGCTGAGGCGCCTTTGAAAACAGGCAGTGATTTTGCAGAGAAACCCGGGGTAACTGAAGATCGAAGACGAGGGAGTACGTGGCTAAGTGTGCAGGCAATTCCACACCACCCAAGAGTTGAAGCGCTGTTTCACGCAGCCTATTAGGATGGACATTTGAATCCTTTGGAAAGTTTTCAAAGAGAAAAGTGGCTTGCTTTTCCTACTTTTTGGTCTGGATCAGAAAGTCAGGTGTAATTATTCACTACGAAGAGGGGTTGCCAGCCTCAGAAAAAAATCACCTGCTCCATTTACAGTGGACATAGAGCTGGACTCTGAGCCAGACTGGAAGCAGATTTCCTTTTCTCTTCTTTTTTTTCTTCTGTAAATGCGGGGGCACTCTGAAAAGGTATTTTTTAGGAAAAGAACAGTAATATAATCAAAGAGGGGTTAGCAAACCGTGGCCCGAGGGCCAAATCCAGTCTGCCACCTGTTTGTATGTTTCGATCAGCATATGAGCTAAGGTATAGTTTTCCATTTTAAATAGCTTTTTTTTTTAAATCAAAAGAATATTTCATGACATGTGAAAAGTACATAAAATTCGAATTTCGGTGTCTATACTTAGAGTCTCCTGGAACACAGCCACGTATGGCTGTGGGTATGGTTGCTTCTGCCATAAGACGGCAGAGTAGAGCAACTGGGATGAGACTGCATGACCCGCAAAACCAAAAACATCTATGATCTGGCTCTCCACAGAAAATGTTTGCTGACCTCTGTAACCGAAGATACTTGGGAAAACAGCAACGTAAGGAAAGGCTAGGAGACTGAGGAAGAGAGATGGTTTCTCTCCACTGCGGGAATCATCAGAAGATGGTTTGGGAAGGAAAGGAACTAATTATTCTCCCTTGTTCATGAGGACAAAATCAGATACAGGGAGTTGACGTTACAAAAGGGATCATTTAGAGCTCATGCAGTATTTGGAAATAATCAGGAGAGTAATCAGGAGACCAAGGACCTAGTCTTACCCTTGCAACTAGCCAGCCACGTGACTACAAGCACTCTGGGCTCCAGCATCAACTCCACGAAATGACTGTAATACACCAGTTTTTTTTAGTTTCTGCTAGAGTATATGGTGGGGGCTGGGGATAGGGTTCAAATTTAGTAATTACATAAAGGTGCTTTCACTGAAAAAGCCGACAGTTCTCAGCAAATGAAAGTTGCCAATCAGTTATTGTTATGTATACGACGAGGATAAAAACACAGTAGAGTTGGCATAAAACAGGTGAGAAATTCTATATTGGTTACATGATCCAGAAACTGAGGGATCCAGAGGGATTTCTGGTGTTGCAGGCAATGAAAGCACGTGAGCTGCCCCAGGATGTAAGACAAGAGGGGAAGCTCTCTTGCGTTTCACAGCCAGTACTCCCTAGGAACCATGTGGGCCAGGGGCTGAGTGATGCACAAAATGGTCCCCTAGTGGTTTATGCTGCTTTTCAGAGTAATTTATTCCAAGATGTTATGTACACTGGAAAAATCTGGCATCGGAAGAATCTGATGGAAGAGTGTATCATAAAAGATCTTTGTCCCCGGTTGTGTCAGGAGGAACCAGGGGATCTTTCCTGAGTGGTAAAGGCCTACGTCTTCCAATGTGTGCAAGGGTTGACCTTAGTCTTCTTTCACACTCACTCACATGCTGGATGTAAGGAAGAACTCGTCATGGGGCCGAACTATTCCAGATTGCTCATTTCTGGAGTCTTCTCTCCACGGGTTTGGATGTGTGAGGAAGATAATTTGACCTATTTGTCACAGCTCCTGGCAGGCCTGAGCCCAGGGCCTATCCATAACTATCTCGGGGCTGATGCTTCAGTTTCAGGACTTGTCATGTTCTACTGGAACACGGAGTCATGTATGAACCAGAATGGGCTCAGGTCTTAAAAACTTGGGTCTCCGTAACAGGAGGGCTTTAATTTTTATGTTGCCCTTCTGTCCTTCCCTGATGGCTTGTTTTCTCGGTGGGCACAATCACTCGTTGCTCCCAACAGTACTTTTCTCTGTGTTTCTAATGCACTGCTTATGCCCCTGCAGCTTTGTAATTAATAATATACTGCTTTTCATCTTCAAAGTGATTTATACACATTAATTAATCCTCGCCATACTTTGGAGTTTCTGCACGTAAATAACCATCATGCTTCTGGATTTTACTTAGGAAACCAAGACCCAGAAAGAAAACAACTTTGTCAAGGCAAAGGAGAAAAGGATCATTGGGTCAAGATCAGCATTCAAGACAGTGACCCCTCCCGGTGCTTGCAGAGCTGCCGTCACCTCTGGAGAATAGCCCTGTGGCTCCACACTCACCACCATTCCTGCTGGGGAAACTGGCCCCTACCATCGCTCATTTTGAGTCATAAACTATGCTGTAATACTCCAGGGTTAAAGAATAATCTTACCTAAAGCATACATAATAGAAAATGATGGATTATAATCTAATAAACCATCCTAAAATGCTCAGGTCCAGCTTCCAGTAGCCTCCAGACGGAGGATAAATATGTTTCCTAATCCATCATTTACAAGTTACACACCCAATTAAAACATTAAACTCTCACTATATGGTTTCCCCATTTATGTAATTGCCCTACAGAAAGCTATTATATTTTAACTATCAAGCTCAATACATCAGGCAGTAGCCATCTACCTCTCTGGCAAGAGGAGTACGAGGTACACTGGGGAGGGTACTGGCAGAGGTGAGCAGTGCCTCAGTTTCTGTGTCTGGGCTCCCCATGGTGCCCACCAGCTCAACAGAACATTAAGCCTGAGAAGTGAGCTCACGGACCCTTTCTGATGTTTCTGCCACAAAGCCAAATCACGCAAAGACCCTGAAGGCAATTCAATTTGCTTCTACCAAGCCTCCTTGAACAGTTACCTGGGGAAGTACACGAAACTACCACTAGTGACACAAAAGAGTCTATGCAGGCGATTGAGCGCGAAACAGACACCCTCCGCCTCCCGCAAGTCAATCCCTTACTCCAGCCTTCATCAGGAGCAAGTGAGAAGCAGACATGACTGTAAATGAGGGTACGTGGGGGTCAGACCTCAGTCCCCACGTGGGGCTGGGGTTTACAGCACCAAGGCTTTTGCAAAGTTCCAGGTAAACACGGTACCTTTCCCCAGAGTGTCACTTTTCTCGCTTTTGGAGGGCATTCCTAGGAGATGTGACTGGTAAAGAATGTAAAACGGATTTTTCTGTATTACGGTGAGCAAAGTGATCTTATGGGAGACGGTGAAAACTTCACATCAGTTTTTGGCTTATGATGGCCTTGGGCACAGCCCCAGGTCACTGGGGTCGCATGGCCACCCGCCCTCGCCATCAGGCAAGCTTGGGTAGAATGGTCTAGGAAGTCCTGGACCAATTCCTTCCCTGGAAGGTACCACACCGTCTGCCTGAGGATGAAGGACGTGTGGACACCCCACTGCTGAGGGAGAAGGGTCAGCATCAGAATGATCAGGATTGCCTTTTTTTTCTCAGCATAAGTATTGAGAAGAATTTTGGAGTCGGCCTCTTTCTGCTGGTATTTTATAGGCTTGCTTTGCAACATGGCACAGCCCAACTGGGGAGGCCTGTCATAGCTGCCCTGAAACCAAGCTGGAACCATCAGGTGTTTCAAATACACTTGAGCAAACATCACGTGGCCTCTGCCTGGGCCAGGAGCTCTGCCATTGGCAAGCTCAGTTCATACAGCGGCAACACCGGGGCTCTCTGTTGGGGCCAAGAGCTGTGAGCAGGCTTTGTGGCCAGCCCAGGATGCTCACATGCGTGTGGTGCCCTGTCCCCGAGCTCTTGGCACCTGCTGCTTGCCACAGTTACAGGGCTACACCCCATGGATGCAAACCAACATCCTTGGCATAGGAAGAAAGATACCCCAGCAACTTCACCAATCTGCTACCCTAAGTTACATCCTGAGTCCCCAGAAGCACAGGTGGCATGAGAGATGAACCTGATTCACGACTGTGGTGCAATTCGTGACTAAAAGGACAGAAGTAAAGGAGAGGATGTGGGCAAGATCCACTGTGCATGGGTGACTGGATTCCATACAGAGACCCAACTGGGTGTTCTGACCTCTCAATGCTGTTTCTGTCCCACACATCTGGAAATAAGCGAACTACTCAGCTAGACGTTAGCGTCAAATCAAGATGCTCCCAGACAAGCTAGTCACTATTCTTCTTTAAGTGTTTGGCTGAAGTTAATTCATATTGTATGCATTTTAGAGCATAGACCTGGGTTAAAATCCAGGGACAGAGGAGACTAGAAGGCTACTTTGGGAATGAGGGATGGGTTTGCAGAAACAACAATTTTCAGCTCGTCTCCAAGAAAGAATACGGTAGGGATGCTTACTTACACGTCTGGTAAATGGTATTTACGATCTTGAGAAAGAAGCTCATCAGATTGAAACACATTTCAGGAGACAAAAAGCACTCTCTCCCTCATCATTGTTTCCATCTTTCCGGAGCCAACAGGCAAACCGTACAGACAAGAGAGGGCTTCTCCATTCACAAGCCCACGGCCTCTGCCCCACCCCCTCATGGCCAGGGTCACGGAGTGGGCTGCCTGGACTTACCTATGAAATACGCCAGCAGAATTGCCAAGAGGAGGGCTGCAGCGATGGCGGACAGGGCGGCACATTTCCAACTGCAGTATTTAGAGGGCTTCTTCAGCTTGAAGGCCTTCCTGGAGAAGGTATTCCGGGGCAGCAGGCGGGGTGGTGGCGTGTAAACGGTTCCTGAGGTCAAAGGGTATCCCGGAGAAGAGCTGCTAAACAGGGGCGTGCTCCCCGAGGAGGTCTTAAAGAGAAAGTGCCTGGCAAGGGAAAGGGAAAGAGTGAGCACGGACATGGGCTGTTCCTGGGGAACATCCAGCTGCTTTTTCTTTCACTCTGCTTTCCATCATTCGAGTGCAGTCCTAGTCAACCGCTCTACCTTGTCACGGACAACAGGGCAAAGATTTCGTTTGATGGCAATAGAAATTAATTCCACAAACTCTCAACATTTTATGTGTTTCCATATACGTCTAGATTTTGTCTTCCACAACAATCCTGACAAGTATTCAAAGCAAATATGGACACTGGGTTACTGTGTGTCACTTGGAGATGATGGTGATGACGATGACACAAAGCAGCGTCATGTATTAGAACTTAACGTGTAAAGTCACTAGAACCGCATTGTCACAACTACTTACAAACTAAGTATTCACATATCCATGGATTTAAGAGACGAGAAATCAGGCTTGGCGAGGTCAAGCAACTATTCAGGGATGTGAACTCTGAGCTCTATCTCATGCTGAAGTCTGTGCTCTTGAGTGTTCCCTCAACTGTCTCTCCTGAGCCTTCTTCCTGGGCTGTTTGCCCCCCTCCATCTTGCTTCCTGTCCTGAGACGGCCTCTCTAGCTCACGTGATCCTGTTTTTTTCTTTGGCAACATCTTTGCCTGCCAATGAAACAAGGTGCTCTTGGTCTCTTGGGCTACAGTGTGACAATAGGCTTTAAGGGGGTCTACGGTTGACACCTCATATAACCCTTCCTCGGGGTCAGGGGACTGTCACTGCAAGGACACTTCAAGGACCATAAATCCTCTGACAGATTTTTCTCTCTCATGTGTTCCATTTATGAGACTTCAAATGTGACTTGCCACACCTTGTTTCAAATGATGAATTGTCTTCCAGGAAACAGATACTGGACTTTAAAGCACGGATTAAGTACTGTCTAGAGTTTGAGCAGCTGGAGACCGGAGACTGTGTCTCCTTTTACACCTTGTTCATTTTTATGTTCCCAGGACCCAACTCAAAGTTAAGCATGCATGGGAGAGTTTAGTGAATGAACGAATGAATGAACGAACGAATGAATGAATGATTGGAGTTCCCTCATGTTTTGTGAATTTAAGATTCCAAGATTCCAAATGTCATACAGGTTATCTCCCTCCTCTTCAAGTCTGCAGTAGGCACAACTATACTTACGGACCTCATACTATATGTCAGTTACGATGCTAAATGTTTCACTTGCCTCCAAACCTCACACCAACCCTATATTATTACAGTTTTACAGATGAGAAAAACGGAAGCTCAGAGGCAGCAGGCAGGGTCACTGGGGCTACCACTCCCACCTGACTCCAGGTCCTCCAGGTCGACCTCGTACACCACACTGCCCCTGCGTGTGGGACTCAGCAGGCGATCCCGGCGGGATTCTGAGGCAGGATCACTATTATTACAGATATTTGGATCTTGGCTGCTTCCAGACAAAACCTTGCAAGTATCTTAATCCTTGACAAAGACCAAACAAGCCTGAGATGGCTGACAATCGTGTCAGAAAATGAGTATCTGATGAGTGAATGATTTAACACAGCTAACATTAAAACAAACAACTGATAGTTAAAAACTTTATTTGTACTCTAAGTATGTTTGATGATCTGAATAAAGGCGAGAGGTTGGATTCCATAAATAAGCCTTTGTATTCCTTGTCCAATAGCACTCTTTTAATGCTCTGGATGAAAAGCGTCTTTTGGAAGAGGTGGCAGGAGGCAAGTGTTTAGAAGCAGCGTTTTGGAGCCATGTTCACCTGGACGGGAGTCTTAGCAGTTCCAGTCCCCGACAAGTAAGCTTACCTAAGTTACGCAATGCTGTTCTTAAAAGCCTCCATCTCTTCATCTGTAAAATGGGGGTAATGATGGCCCAGGTACCTCATGTCACAGCATAGGTGGTTTGTACAGATTACGTGAGATCATGTAGGAAGGGCACTTAACCAAAGGTGTGTCTCATAGCAAGTACTCGGTGCATTACGAGTAGCTTTTATTATTAATTCTCAGAACAACATAAGGAGCCTGAAACATGAGTTTTAATTTAAAGTCTGACAAATGTCAAACAAACACCTGAAGAGTTCTCCAAATCACTACGTAATAGTCCACTGCCTTATAATTAAGCAAGAACATATGTGCACCAGAAAGCCGGGGTGATGGGAAAATGCTGGAATTTGATTTAGAACCAGCCCAAATGTACTTCTTGAACAATTTTCCAAGAGCTGGTAGTGAAAATAGGATATCGAACTAAAACCAAGAAATAGACACTGCAGGCCATTATTGATAAAATATTTAGAAATACGGGGGCACCAGGTCTCACCCCCACAGAGATCTCACTCTTTCCCATGGCTTCAGGCGGCCTATGACTCAAGTCTCCAGGTGTCCTTTTCCAACCAGTTTCCTCCCTGAGGTCCAGACTCTCATTCCAGCTGTACACTGGGCATCTCTCCCTCTCTCTCTCTCTCTCTCTCCATTCCACAGCTGTATTGCACCAGTTGCAGCCAAGCACAGACTCTTTTCCTTCCCCTCCCCGTTCACACTCTTCCTGCATTCCTGTTACTCCCAGGTGCCTAAGAAACTGCAGCCACTTTCCCCCTCCTCCTTTCCCCTCACCTTCTCCCAAACACTGGGTGAAAGAATCCTATGCATTTTATTTCTGAAAACCTCTCCCACCAACCCTCCTCTTTCAACCCTTCTGCCACTTTTCTTCTCAATCACAAATGTCATTGTGCTCTGCCTTAGAAATCCTGCTGAGCCTCCAGTACCCACAAGAAGAAACGCAAATCTCAATACGGCACCAGACTCTTTACAACAACTACCCAACTTTTTTACCCTTGTCTCTAACCTCGTTCCCCCTGCTCCCTGAACTCTGTGTTTCAGCCACACCAGAAGACGCATCTTTCCTTAACGTGGCTATTCCTGCTGTCATTCCTTTGGGAATGATGTGCAATGCTTTCGGGAACAGCTGTTCCCGTGCTTTCCCACCCACCCCACCCCTGCCAACTCCTACTCACCTCCCAACCTCCTACTTGGGAAACCTATTCCAAAAGGTTTGGAATCTATGCCATCCTCTATCACTTTTTGCACTCAAGAATCTTTTATACACTTGGATATCTCTGTATCTATCTACCTACCTACCTACAGCTATCTATCTATCTATAATGTGTTTGTCCCAGTGCCTGGCACCTGAACATCAGTCATATTTGTGGGCAGAATCAGTAAATTGGAAACAATGTTTTGGCAACATCAGAGAAATCACAAGATGAAGATTAAGAAGTTTAAATTGTTTGAATGTTATTTTTAATGCACTCATTTGTAAGAAATAATAGAAGGAAATGATTTTTTTTTTTTTTTTGGTATGGGATTCCTTCCTGAGATCCTAAAATTCTCTCCTGACAACTCAGTCTATTTTCCACACTTCTTTCTAAACAGGAAGTCAGATTATGTCACGTGTCAATATTCTCTCCTCCCCTCCCCGAATCAATCGATCGATTGATCAAGGTTTCCAATAACACATAAAATAAAGTCACAAGTCCTTTCCATGGCCTGCAATGTCCTGCCATGATCTGCCTTCTGGCCACCTTTCCAAATGTAGCTTCTACCACTTTAAGTCAGTTAACTGTATCAGTTAACCCGTCTTCTTAATATTCCTCATCGTATCACAACCAACACATTTTCACCTAAGGGCCTTAATACATGCTGTTCCCTCTGCCTGGCAATACCTCACAGCTTGTTTCTTCACATCACTCACCACTCTGCTGCAGTGTCACTTTCCCGGGGAGATCTCCCCTGCCCTCCCCCTGCTTCTTTCTCTGTCGTTCTCCATCCTGCTAGAACTGCTTTATTGTCCTAAATTTTTAAAAAAGATTTTATTTATTTGTCAGAGAGACAGTGAGTGCACACAAGCAGGGAGCGCAGCGGGCAGAGGGAGAAGGAGAAGCAGACTCCCCGCTGAGCAAGGAGCCCGATGCGGGACTCGATCCCAGGACCCTGGGATCACGACCTGAGCCTAAGGCAGACACTTAACCGACTGAGCCATCCAGACATCCCTATTTTTCTAAATTACATGTGTATTTGTGTATTTTTTATTATCTATCTCCATCATTAGATCTAAACTTCTATGACATTTAAAAGAAACAGGTATTTTGTCTCATTCATTCAACACTGTACCCTGACATTTAGAAAAAAGCCTGGCACATAGTGGGCACTCAGCAAATCTTTGTTAAATGAACGACTTACAAACTTTCTAAGGCCAAAACCATGACTGTTAACAGGACAGCACTGTGAACATTTTCAATTTTAAAATTAGGATTCCTCCCACCATGTTGACTTCTGTTTTCCAGATTGCGCATATAGGCAGATGTTCATATTTATACATACAAGCCCAGATCCTTCTACAGGAAAAACAAACAAACAAACACCATGTACTTTTCAGCACTGCATTAATCCTAGCAGACAATAGCTCTCGGCCTTCTCTTTGCTATCGTGGTGTCTGTGATGATCCTAGCTAAATGAAACTCGTTTGGTTATCATATCCCTTTTTTCTAGTTTCTGATGCTTAAAATGATTCAACCAAAGTACCAAAGATAATGTAGACTCTTGTTTCTTCACAACACAGCTACACCTGCAGTTGCAAATCTTTAGAAGGTTTAATTCAGCAAATAAATAAATAAATAAATAAATAAATAAATAAATAAATAAAGGAGGTTCTTAAGAAGAGATCTTCAGAGTGTGTCCCATAAATACCTGCTTTGTGGTCACTGGAGTTAGAAAAGGACAACTTTCTGGCCTCCAACCAGACCCAGTGCTTGGGTCCGGGTATTTATTGGTTAAGAAGCTCTCTAGGTGATCCGAAAGTATCTTGAAGTTTAAGAAACTCTACCCTAAGCATCGTGCACCTCTCAGATGTGTCTGATGGTTAGTAGATGTATCTTTTTAAATTCTATGCATCTAGAGAACACACTAGATGTTGAGTTGAATCCTTTTAAATGAGAGTTTTGAATGCTGATGTCTTTAGAGGTGAAGTGTCAAGAAGTCAAGAAAGTCAACTTACTTTCAAATGATTCAGCAGAAAGATCTCTAGATCTCTTTATAGATAAGGCAAATGCCGCAAAATGATAGCAATTGTTGAAACCAGGTGGTTTTCTTAGTTTGTATTACTCCCCCAACTTTTCTCCATGTTTGAAAATTTTCATAATCACAAGCTGAAAAAAAATGCAAGCTTTGATTCACCCAAGGATTGCTGTCACATGCTGCAGGCGGGAAAACAAGGTAAATAATATGAGGCAAGACCCACAAGGTAATGGTCTGGCCAGATGGTAACTGGGAGGACCAAGGCGGCTTAGGGGACTTCTGATTTTTCCTTGAACTGGCTATTAAGACAGCTTTTCCCCCTGAGGGGCCTGCTCAGTACGCTCTGATGAATCATTTGTGACGCCCCAACTGAACTTCCTCCCAGCGGTGGGTCATGGAAGTAGCTCAGCTCAGGACTCCAGGCGTCAGCAAAAATGTGTAGTTTCCAAATGCACTTGACATTTTTCAAGCACAACTCAATTGCTCTCAGAATTGGCCACTTGTGCCTGGGAAAGGAAAGGCAAATGAGGGGCCCCCAAAGTGCTGTCCTTGGAGTTTGCTAACACTCAAAGGGATAGAGAAAACCAGTCCTTGATATCTTACAAAAAATAAAAGAAGAGCTTGCATGCTTCTTTCCCTTCCTAGCCATGTGGGCTTCAGTCCTAGCACCCAGCATCCTTCCTGGCCCAGGTTAGGGGCTCCGGATGGCCGTGGAATTGATCAGTAAGGCTAAGGAAGGGCAGTGGCTCTGCGTCCTCAGCTCTGGATCTGAAGTGCCAATGAGTTCTTAAGAATACTGTGATCATCACTTCACCTGAAGCTATCTTTTTGTTAAATGTCAGGTTTCCTCACGTGAAAACAAAACTATGTAATAAAACCTGGGAGAGAAAGCATACCTAACAACCATTCTCCCATGCGTTTTACATGACAGCAAAGACATGTATTTGAGGCAGAATCTTGGCAAACCAGGATTTTGCTTACAATTGGCTTAGGAAATTCAGGGCACACATCTCCTCTGATTAAACAACCATGGAAAATTTTAAAAAGACGTCTAACAAACAAGAAACTCACGCAGAGCATCCATGTAAGAAGGACCCCATCAATTCAAAATACTGTGAATTTTTATTTTATTCTTATGATACAGAAGGAGCTTGACTAATCTAGGGTGGAAGTATTGAGAAGTGGTAGCTGGTTAAACTACTTGAGACTCCAACAAAAGATTGCTTTTCCTTTTTTTCTGAGTCAATCACCGGTAAACTCACTTATTAGCCTCAAACCCTACCAAAGAAGGGAACAAACAAGAAAATCCCTTAACAGCAAGCACCATTTCTCAGGTTGCAACCAGTGGGATCCTAAGAGGCAGTCTCCCTATTTTCTATTGGTTTGGCTTTATTCCCAGGGGGAAATCCCAGCAGGGCTTTGAAACAGCAATGCACTACACAAATAAATGCACTGCCTTAACTCCAAAGGTCAAGTTTTTGTCCCCACCCCCACCCCTCCCTGTTCTTCTCTCTCTCAATCTATTTCCCAGTATTTCCTCACAGCGTACATTCAGTAGCCACAACAACTAACGAGGAAGCGCAGATGAGTTCTCTCTTGCTCACGAAGTCAGCTGCAGGAAACATTCTCCTTGAAATCAAGCGAAACTATTGAATGGTCTCAACACAGCGCCCTGCGCAAAAAAGCAGCTCTGGTTATCAGAGAAACCAGGTGTTGACTGTTGTTCTACCGAGAAAATTGACCTCCCCAGTAAATAAACTCACAGGTATTCAGAGTAGTGGATGAAAATATTGATACACAGCCCATTAATCCCTAAAAGATTTTTAACATCATACATGCATTTGCTGAAAGTTGATAAAAAGCCAGAGAAGGGATAGAAGCAGAAATGCACCTGGACTGGGGATGGGGTGATCAGTGAGGGAGATCAGGTGTGCACTGGAAAATGGGAGATTTCATCACATTTTACTGGTCCTGGCTCTGCCCTTTGAAGCATCAGGTTTATTGTCTCTAAAGGAGTAAGTTTAATAAAGAGGCAGCCCATAAAGGGTACTGTAGCATGTAAAGTTACTGTAATTAGGTTTTCAGGAGTTATAATAAAACATTTAGCTGGAGAGAGGTTAAATAACCACCACACTTTCTGGCATCATTATTATACTCTCCAGTAGGAGAAGGAATGATGGTGGTAAAGGGGAAACTCGATGGGTGGGCTTCTGAGAGAGACAGAGAGAGACCTGGGGCCTGGAGAGAGAGAGAGAGAGAGAGAGAGAGAAACATACAGGATGGGTTGGAAAAAGCAGGGGAGATCATGAGAAAGATGACATTGGATATTGTACTAAGTTATTTTTTAACTGTTCTGTCTTTATTTTCCTACTTGCAAATATAAAATGTACACATGATAAAAAAATCAGATAATAATTCAAAAATAGAAAAATTCTATCCTAAGAGAAAGACTAGTAAGACATTTGATGTTGAGAGTTTTTTTCCTTAAATATAAACCTTCTTTTATTCTTACTATTTTCGAATCCAATAGGATCATACCAAGGAGGCAGTATTAAGCCTACAGATCCTGGACTTGGACAACCAGGATTTGGGTCCTGGCTTCTATTCTTATCACTGTGTGGCACTGGGTAAGTTACTTACCCTCTCTAGGTGGCCTTGCCTGTAAAGCGAGAGAATGTTAGTACCTTCATGGGCTTGTTCAGGGGGATCGGGTGACTTTATTCATATGAGATGCTTAACATCGAGCTTGACATCCAATGAATGGTCAATAAAGGTAGCTATTAATCCCTTGAAGGCAGGAATCATGTATATCTCGGTCTTTACTAGAACTCCTTGACCTAGCACAGTACTCAGCTCATTTAAAATATTTGTAGAATGCATGAGCCCCTCTATTTAGCACAGTGACTGGAAAATTGCAGGCATCCCAATCCCCTAAAAACAATTTTATCAGGAAGGGAAGGAATTGAAGATATTACTAATGTGCTTGTTCTCCTCTTCCAGTTGGGAATTTGTGCTTGGGTTGAGAAGTGAACTGTTGCTTTTAACATAAAACTTTAAAAATGTTTTTTAAAAATTGCTACTTCCCAAGTTTGAAGAAGAAGCCAGTAACCCAATTAGTATAATTAAAAGCCCATTTCATTTCACGATTCCCTAAGCTTAGACTCAAACCAATTTTGATGCAATGAAAAATAGGCTTTCAAGGTTTCTGATCCCTGAACCTTTTAGATCATAGGGGACCATCACTACATTTGCATATGCCATGAACAACAGGAAAATCCTCTATTTTGCCCTCTTCAAAATTTGCAGTCATACCAAAAATACTCACAGCTGGAATAATTAGCAACTCAATTTATTGCCTTCCGTTTTTTAAATAGAAGCTTCGACTCTTGATATTTAAATAGTGTCACACTGTGATATAACATAGCATTTTTCATGGTAAAACTTCTTTTTTTTCCCCCATGAAATGATATACTGCTCAGTGTGACAGGCAAGGTCTCTGGAGGTCACTAAAGAAACCTGGTGTTTTGTGAGCAAATCCATTTCAGAGTCTTTGGGATGAAATGAGAAGTCTTTTTTTTTTCCCCTGGAGTTGTTAACTTGTTGACTTTTTTCAAGTTAATTGGTAAAAGTCTTGATACAGTAGAGGAAAAAAACAAAGACTTCTGACTTTGACTTCAAACTTGACCTTGAATTCACCATACACTATAATATGGGAGTGTAGAGACAGCCATTTCAAATAGACTTGCATTTGTGTTCACCGGCAGCCAGAGGTAGATGAAGAAAGAATACTCGCCATCAGATACAATCAACGAGCAGAATGATTTCTCCCATCGAGTTTATTGCCTGTACCATTCAGAGAGTCAAAGAATTTTCGAGCTGGAAGAAACCTTAGGGCATGTCCCTTTATCATATTCTGCTTCATGCTACCACATTTGTCCTGTGTGCTTGCCTTGTCTCCCCAGTCATTTACAAGCTTCTCAAAAGCAGCTCCTATATCTTTTGCTTCCTGCTATCTTTCTTTGTTCATAGTAGGTGCTCACAAACACCTACTGAAGGAATACAGCGATTAAGGAACAGTGGAAACGTCCAGGCTTTGGAGTCAGGCATATCTGAATCCAAATCACAACTGCACCAGGAACTGCATTCCACTGGGAAAGCTCATTAATCTCCCTGAGCCTCAGATGCCCCTTCCAAAAAATGGGTAGAGACTAGTATCCTCATTACAGAAGTGTTGGAAGGGCTGGAAGAGATGGCGAATACGATCTGTGAGCACAGAGGCGGACCCTCAGGAGGCGTCTAACACATGCAGCTACCATGTTCCCTTTTTCCTCTGAAACAATTCAAAGTCTAAACTATGAAGTCATGAGCCAACCAGTATTTACTGAGTGTGGATATGTATCTCATGGAGCCGACACTTTGGATAAAATGTTAAGAACTCATCCACGTATGGAATGACTAATTGGAGAGACGGACGGGATAAACAAAACTCAAGCCCACGTAAACAAACAAGTATGTGAGAAATGACAAATTGTAAGAAGTGCCATGAAGGAGAAAGGGACTAAGATAGAGAAAATTGAGACTATATTAGTACGGCCATTCCTCTCTGAGGAGATGATCAAAAAGGGGAAGTCTCAGGATAAGGGGTCAATCACCCAAGGGCGATGAAAAGAGCATCCCAGGCAGAAGAAACAGTATGTGCAAAGGCTCTGCAGTAGGAAAGTGTATCCGGCACATGTTTGCTGCTCGATCCATTTTCAGTAAGTGAATAAAAGAATGAACCAATCTAGATTTTTTTTCTATCTGTTCTCAGATCCAACACATCTATTTATCCTGCCGTGTCCTCTTCAAGGGATGCCCTGTCACTCTGGGTTTCAAGACTTTGGTAAACAAGATCATGTTCTCATTACGCCTGCACATGGCTATTTTAAATCCTTTGCGAAACCTGCATCCTTCTATTATGAGGAGACTCTGGCCCATTTTAATGAGAGCCTCCCCATTTTCTTGATCTTTTAAGTTGGAATTCTCAACTTTTCTGTCATTCTTGAGTCATGTTAGCTATAATCGCATGGATTATTTCCATTGAGAACTTGCAATAGTTTTCAAAAATAGCGATAATGCACTTTTGATTAATTTCTAGGATTCTACTATGATGCCATGCATTTTGTAGCCCTCCCCTCCTCTCTTCCCACAGCGACCCAATGGACATGTATGTTCAGGCATTAGTTTCCAGTAAGCTCAGGGCCAGTTCTGGTTTGTAACCAGGAGCTCAGAGATAATCTTCGTACGAGCCTGGAAGGATTTTTTTGGTAAACGTACTTGCTCCTTATCTGTCTCTTCTCTGCCCACCTACAGAGCAGTTTATCTTCATAGGTTTGGTATCTCTGCAAATGTAAAGATTTCATGGTGCACTTTCTCTTCCAAATCACTTTTAAAAGAATATGAAGAGAAGAGTTTTCATCTCTGAAAAATCTTGTGTACACCCTCCTCCACCCAGGGAAGAATCCGTTTATCTCTTTCCACCCCCCTCCCCGCCTCCCTCCGTAACAAAGGAGTCCTGTCTGATACACCTGTCTTTATTTCCTTATCTTTGGTGCTTCAACAACTTCAGGAAAGTCTGATGAGTTGCATTTACCTCATGCGAGGCTGAATGGGGATCATGTTGACAATTCCAGATGGTAACATGCGGCACCCTTGGATCCATTTATCTGTATTAATCAAATCACATGTACTGGTATTTTCTGTAGTGCCTTCAAAGTTAACCATTCCAGAGCATGTTTTGGAAACAGACATTTTTTCTTGGCTTTTTTTTTTTTTTTGGAAAAGATTGGAGCAAGAGATGGATTCTCCAGCCTAACTATCTTATTGCCTCTCCCTTGAGTAGACTTTTCACACCAAGGGGGATACACTGATCCTCTAGTTGTTTACCTTTAATTAATTAATTACTTAATTAATGAAATCTTTTTCCTACTGAGGTGAGATTCACATAACATAAAATTAACCATTTTAATGGCATTCAGTGCATTTACAATATTATACGACCACCACCTATATTTTGTTCCAAAACATTTTCATCACCCCAAAAGAAAACCCTGTACCCAGTTAGCAATAATTCCCATATCTGTTCTCCTACTCCTAGCTCCTGGTAATCACTAATCTGATTTCTGTCTCTATGGAATTTCCTAGTATGTATATATCCTATGCATGCAATCATACGATATGTGACCTTTTGTGCTTGGCTTCTCTCACTTCGCATAATGTTTTCAAGTTCATCTCCACTGTAGTATTTATCAACATTTCATTCCTTTGTAAGCCTGAATACTATTCCTGTGTGTGCACGTGTGTGCGTGTGTGTTGTTTATACAAATATACATACGCCACATTTTGTTCATCCACTCATACAGTGAGGGGCGTTTGGGTTGTTTTCATCTTTTGGTTATTGAGAATAGTGCTGCTTTGCACATTTGTGTAAAAATATTTGAGCATTTGTTTTCAATTTTGGGGGGATATACACAGGAGAATTGCTGGGTCATAGGGTAATTCTATGTTAAACTTTTAGGGGAACTTTAGCTGCTTTCTAAATGTCGAAAATGATCGACCTTGAACTCCTCGGCAAGGTCAAATTCTGGTCGGCCCTAAACATGTTGCCAGTTTCCTTTCATCCTACCAACGTGAGGAGACTGTTTTTGAAAACTTCGAAATTACAGAAATAAAAAGCACCATCAGAGTTCCAAGTAGCAGTAGTCACAGAAAGAGTAATAACACTTCCGATCTTACAAAATATTTTAACACGCCAAGTCAACGGGTTCTCATTTTAGGAAAGAGGTTTCGGAGGAAGGCTACTAGGGTTTATATCCTAGGAAAGGGATCTACCCATGACATTTTTATAAAAAAGTTTATATTGTTAGTACATATTCTGAGCATGTATTATAAACAGTACTTACTCACCAGGCCCAAATATTGCAGAACCTGATGAATGAATTTGAGTATAGATGAATTTCTAAAGTTTTGGTGCTCAGAGAGAAATTCCGTCTTATCTTAGAAGGCAGATTCAGAGAGTTCTTCTCTAGTAAGGGTTTGAAGAAATCCTAGGTTTCCTACTTCTGTTGTGAGATCAAAGAGGGTCTGAAATATAAAATCTTGAAGTATCTTCTTTGGATCACCGAGTATATTCGTGTATTACTAGCTTTAGGTAAAGAAAGTATTTCCTGATATTTAGGAAATACTGGAGTAAAGAAAATTTAGGGGATTACTACAAGATCCTCACAAGCCTTTACTATCTTAAATATCCCAGTACTCTACATATAACATTTATCATTCTGCTTATTTGGTCACACTAGTTTTATACCCACCAACTTTCCCAGGCTTAAAACTGGTATTCCATGGGGGTATACTTTTGAGAAAGAAAATTCTCATTCATTTCTATTTTTGAATGAGTATACTAAGGCCCAGAAAGAAATTAAAAACAAACCAACAAAACCACCAATAATGGATATTTCCTAGATTTTCGTAGGTTCTTAAGACCTAGTCCCTTGGTGGAAAGAGGGAGGAAAGCGAGAGGGAAAGAAGGGGAGAAGGAAGGGAGGGAGGAAGATTGGAGGGAAAGAAGGAAGCTATATTATGACATAAAAATGAAAAGGGACAGATGAAGTATTTTATGGGATTTCTTCAAGGCTTAGAAAGAAAAACAAAACTGATTTATTGGAATTCTTGCATAGCTAAGAATAATCCTTGAGAGGGAGAGAGAGTCTTAAGCAGGCTCCATGCCCAGCACATAAGCCTGATGTGGGGCTTTAATCTCAAGACCCTGAGATCACGACCCGAATGGAAATCAAAAGTCAGATGCTCACCCCACTGCACCACCCAATGAATCCCAGGTGTGGGAACCGGCAGAGGAGAAGGAAAACGAGACAAAGAAAGAAAACTACTACTCATGTTTGCGGCTTAGAGATTTGCTTCCACATCAATGCTGTGCAGAGATTTCTAGCTTTTAAGTTTGGAGCTCTGTGGCTTTTATTTATTTTGAACACTCAAATAAAAGATAGTTATCTTTAACACAATTTCTTTTCCCATTTGAATTTACATCAGACCCTTTGAGACACGAGCCAGTATACAAAGACCTATCAGCGTGTTCACCCACATTTCTTTCTATGCGTAATATCCGTAGGTACGATGTTTTCTTCTTATTTAGTACTCTTCTTGAAATGATATAAAAGCTCTTCAGGGATATTAATTAAGCTTTACAGCAACCCCTGTGACACGTCTGCCTGCCTACATATATCTGTTGGACACTTAGAAATTAATGCTTTGCAGAAGTGTGCCATTTAAGTGTGTTTGTAGGCCAGCCACATAGCCACTGACAATGCACTGAACAGATCCATACATTTCAGTCGTCAAAAAATGCCATTAAAAAAGGCAACCATCATTTAGCATCAATGCGTAAATATTGCCATGGTGCTTAATATACTCTCAAGCAGGTCCTGCAGTGTCCCTGTCACAAAACAAGTCCCAGGGAAGCAGGTCCTGAAAGCTTGGCTTTCTTGAAAGGCTCCCAGCTTCCTAAATGCTGGGTTTCCTAGGGCCCCAGGCAAGGCTTTTTAAAAATGCAAGTGTCAAGGAAAACTGTCATGCATGTTTGCCTTAAGTACCTGAAAAGCTTGTCACTGCCATCTTGGAAGTCTTGACGAAGACACAGTTGGACATGCCGAGGCACGGTAAATTGAAAGCTGCCTGACAGGTAGGTGGCATGTTAGACTAACAGCCAGGTGCCCGCCTCCAGGCATTTTCTTTGCAAGCGGCAGAATTAAACAAAACTAAAGGAGAGTCTCATCAGGGGAGGTGTCTTTGCAGACATTTCAGAGGCGTGGACTTGAACTGGGGTCCTTTCCGGCTCTTAGGTTTTGTTTGATAAGAGCTTAAGCGGCTACATGAAAAGCAAAGCACAGTCTGAATTTCTGTGAGGGCAGTGGGAAGTGGGGGCGGGGAGAGCAGTGGGTGGAGAGGGCAGAGGCCAAGAAGGAAGAGGTTCAAGGTCAGGGTTAGGCTGGCATCACACCTGCTTGTTCTAGGAGACTGAGCAGGTAAACTGTTGGCAACAAGTGGGGTTCGGAGCCTGGTAACCTGGGTAGCCTTAGGAAAATGATTTGTTGAATCTCGGTTTCCTTGGGTAAAAACAACTGAAAATGTTGCATAGGGATACTACGTGCATTAAATGGGCTCGGCACATATTTGCCACTAGGGAGACCCTCAGTAAGAGCTGGCTTTTACTGTTCTGGAGAGAACTATCAGTGAATCCCATAAACTGCCTCCTTGGAGGGTAGATCTTTCCTCTGGTCCAGCCCCCTCTTCCTTCCTTCCCTTCTCCTTTCCTTTCTTCAACATGAGATCCTTTGGTTAACTGCTATGAACTTCTATTTCTTGTCTTTCTGGTATGTCAGCTGATGCTTTTCCTAATTCTCGCCGCAAATGTGACCATAACACACCTTTGCAGGCTCCCGGTCCCACACAGAGCAGACCATAAGGTGCTTCACTGGGCGCAGAAGGTGGCCCTAATAAGGGTCACAAGATCTTTCTAGAATTGTCTCCTGAGTTTCAGTCCAGCGGATCAGAATGCTTGCACACTCTTGCTTTTCTGGCCTCATTCTCTTATCTCTTCCTGGAGTGCCCTTTGGATGGGGTATACCTTTCCATCAAAATGGGAATCAGACACCATTCCTGCCGGCTAGGGTTCCCCGACCAGGTAGATGGGGTGTCCCCTACCACCCTGTGTTCCCATACCACCCTTAAGGCCATATTACAGTGTTTTATATTATTATAATTATCTACTTAGCTGTCTTTCCCATAGACTGTAACTGTTGGGGCACAAGGACCATGTCTTTTTCACCTTTACCCTCAACACCCTGCATGGTGGTCAGCCCCTCATGGAACCTCCATAAATGCTGGCTGCATTAAGCTGAATTCCTATGAACATAGCTGGTAATGGGATTACCACCGGGAGGTGGGAAATACAAAAATCCTTGTTTAGCATAAAATCGGAGTTGCAGATAAACTATATAAATTTGGCCTGAGGCCCTCTTATTGACAGAACCCTCACATACTTATTTCACGAAAGGGGCTGCTTTCCTTGCTGGATTTTCAAGCCCTTGATCATAAACACTCTCCTATAATAGTTAGAACAATAATACTGCTGTACTAGACATTTCTCTTGGGGACTCAGAAACTTGACTAAGTCATCTTAGATATTCGTATAATATCCCCGTTAGGTGGATAGAGGCAAGGTAGACGGGGAGAAGAGGCAAATTTAAACATTGCCAAATTATAAATGAGAAAACGAAACGCAGCAAAGGTTAGGTATCTTGAATCATGGAGGCCACACTGAGGCACAATTTGGGAATGAAGAGAAGGGCCCTACAGCTAGAATCACAGGAAGTGAGTGAGTCAGATTTTCCCCACAGCTATACCTCTTTCTCACACTACACCTAGCACATTAGAAGGGGAGTTGAGTTCCTAGAGTATTCTAGTATTATTTGGTACATTATTTCTTGAAAAAGAAAGTTCTTTCAATTCTATGTTTAAAATCCAATACCGTAAACTTCAGGGCTCTTATTTTAAGCCCATAAAAGAAAATTCAGCCCATTAAAGAAGAAGGAATAAAGAGAGATGGTAGCATTTGAATTGAAATGCACATAATTTGGCATAATCTATCAAAATTTAAAAGGCACATTCTATATACCCTTTGATCTACCAATTTCACTTCCAGGAATTTAACTCTTGAACATAATCATGTAAGTATGCAAAGGAAGGTATATACACAAGACTCTTCGTTCCAGTTTTGTTTGTGATAGCAAAAAATGTGAAAGTGACCTGTGTCCATAAAGAAGAGACTGGTTAAATAAATTACAACATTCTGGAGTATTACACAGACTTTAAAACAAGAATGAGGTAGGTCCATATAAAATTCCCTGCAGTGATTTCCACCTTATTTCATGAAGTTAAAAAAGGAAGTGGCCAAATGGTATGTATAATATGGTCTCATTTATATTAAACTTAAAAAAATATGCTCGTACATCCATAAACATTTTGGGAAGCCCAAAATAATAAACCTTCCAAAGAGATTTCCTGGGCAGGGAATATTACTTTCCATTTTCTATCCTCCTAGCTGGTGAATATTTTTACCAAGAGAAGGTCTACATTTTGTAATATAGGAGTGGAAAGACCAAATCTATTATAATATGTGTCTTAAATTCTTGACAATTCCTTCGTGGAAGGAAATGGAGAGAAGATTCTGTGCGGGATGAAGAGGCAACAAAATCCCCTAATCGTGCTGAGAAGAGCGAAGCGCGGCGAGGTAGGCTCGAACCGGAGGCCTACTTGATAGCACCACGTGGACATTCAGAGTGGGAGGCCTCGACCAGTCATCTGGGTCTCACCCCCCTCATCTATGAAATAGAAATTGGACTATAGCAGGTAATCTTAACATGGATCCCAGCTTGAAAGTTCTGCCTCTGGGCTGCCAAATGATTCCCACTTCTCTTAAATGATCCAGCCAACCTAAATCGCCTTTACCTCGATTCCTTCTCCCGGTCTGCCTTCTGGTGTAGCGGTCAGAATCAAGAGACCAACTTCCCAGGAGACGGCGTGTGCTTATTTCTGTATTCTCGTCACTAGATCCTTTCTTCTCGGTCTCTCTCTTTGACTCTGACTCTCCCTCTCTGCCTGAAATCGCCTTTGGCTTTAGTTGTGTAGCAAATTCTACAATTCCTCTTTCCCAAACTGAATGGTACCGTGAACTGGAAGATGCATATTAGAGGCGGGACAGGAGGAGGCTGCTCACTGCTTCCCTATGTCTAGACGAGCCCAACAATGGTGAAGACTCAGAAGACAAGGTGTACCCAGACACACGTGGACAGTGTCCTTGCAACTTGTCTCCCAGCCACATCATTGTCATCAGATCCTACATGGGTTTAAACAGATGTGTGCTACCTTTTCCCCTAGGGCACTGAGTTTGAGTACTTCTAGTAATGCCAGATTAAATCACAGGAGTGTAGATAGTGATGGGCATAATTACTGACATGAGGACGCACCGCATTGTAGGACAAAACTTTTTGTCTAATTACATGTAGAACTACTCAATTGTTACCTACACTGTGGTCCATTACGGAGTTGACTGACCCCTGCAAAACGTCCTACCTAAGATTTTCACCATGAAGAGGATAAAATGCATTGCTGAGAACAGGTGCTTGAAGCATGGAATTAAATGTGTTCCATTCATGGTTTTATTAAAAAAGCAAAACCAAAAATTGTCCAAAGTAATTCAACTTTATAAAGGTAAAACTGCATCCCAAGCCATTTTCAGGAGATGGGAAATGCATTGAGTTGTTTTGAGTTAACTTTCTCATCATGAGCCCTCATAAAGAGCACTGGTTAGTAAGACAATAAATGAGCATGTTTTAATTAGAAAATGTGGAATCCAAGCAGTTTTGCAGGAAAGACGATGATAGCTTCAAAGAGACATCAGGAGACTAATAAAAGTTAAAATGCATTAAGTGGCCACAGTGAACTCAAAGGTAAAGTCGTGGGATGTTTGAGAAGTGAACCAGAGAGGGCAATGAATCAGAAGGGGATGGAAATTAGTCAGTGGAACTTATTCTTTCTACTTCACATTAGAATCAGCTGTAAACCCCCTTCTGTGCCCAGGCAAGTGAGATAACCTGATGCCCTAAAATTCTGCCATTCCCCCATCCTGGCCAGAACTGTGTGTGCCCAGAGGAGAAAAATCACTATCATCGGGCAATGTGAGAAGGCAGTCGGGATAGGGCAAAACTAGCATTGAACTTGATTTATTTTTTTAATTGATTGATTGATTGATTGATGGCCTGCCAGCCTCCATTTTATGGTCTCCTAAAATCATGGTGCTCAGTTATGACCATGCCACTCTTCCTGCTATGCTTCTCTCTATGGGTGCGTGATCCAGGTCTAGCCAATCAGCATGGTCTGTTCTCCAGGCCTTGGGGATTGGGTCCATTGTGGGTATGTGACCCTCGTTGGCTTCAGTGAAATTTAATGAAGGGGGTGTTGTTGAAATATCAGAAGATATCCTCTTTCTGTTAGGTTTCTAAGCTATGAGAACATAGCCTGTAGTTCCCACAAAGATCTCCCAAAAGAAGGCCTGCTTAAGAACGATGGTGGGAAAGACAGAAAAGTGAAGCTAAGGGACAGATTCCTAATGCCTGAGTTTATTTCCATGAATCCAGTTCTTCCAGAATCTTGATTCTGCCTCAGGCCCTTCATCTTCCCACGTTCCCTCTTTCCCACATGCAAAAAAAGGACAATAATATCTATCTCACAGGCTTCCACTCACATAACATGAAGTACCTATTAAGATACTTGGCACGAAGCAGTTATTTAAGGGATGATGACACCTAAAAGCAAAACCAAAGAGAGCGTTCAGTTGTCTCCAGGAAGTGAAAAGATATCTACTAGGGCCACAATTTCTCCTCACACGGATTCCGAAGTCTAGAAGCTGGAGAAGGCGATCTTTGCCATCTCCTGCCTTCAGTATACTCCTGGAGGACACTAATATACCAAGAGAGAACAGCCCGAAGCTGAGGACAAGACACCCACAAAACCCGGGGGTACAACGCACTGTGCCACTGCCACAGGGTTCTCATATTTAGTCTCATTTTACTGATGCCAGGGTGGGGTAGATTTCCCCATCAAATGCTTAAATAGGGCCCAACATCGCCTTATGCCTTCTTAGCCATGTTCCCTAGTAGAGAAAGTCTGGGTTGATAAGAGATTAAAAAGTCACTAAGATTAAGCTTTCCATTTAAAATTCTTATCTAAGCACATACCAGTGCAAGAAGAGCGGCATCTTCCACCTTCTTCCGATTGCAGAATTCTAAATCCATTTATTCAAAGAATTTTAAAAAATGAGCTTTTAACCATCCTATCATTGGTGTGCAACGTCTTTACAGGAGGACTAATTGTGGAGAAACAAACTTACGGATGTTTGTACCCCACTGAAGCTTTAACAAATTGCAGCACAATTTCAGTACAATCTCACAAATAAAAAAGAAGTGCTATTCATTCTCTTTTGAAATGCAAGGCAAGAACAGTTAAAACAATGATGAAAGAAACTGGGGGCATTGGCTGATTGCTCAGTCATTCTGGGTAAGAAGCAATTCTTTCAGGGATTTAAAAATGCACAATTTGGAGGGCGAGACTTGTGGTTAGCATTGCCATGACCTCTAAAAATGATAATTTGCAAACATGACTCATGAAATAGCCTGAAATCATTTGGTGGGTTTCGGAGGGAAGAAAGGTTTTGAGAAAAAGTTTCTTAAACCCTCTCCTATAATCAGAGGATGCAGCCCCAGGGGAGCGACCTGGCTGAGAGCCTCGTACAGGACTGCAGTTCCGGGGACACAAAACTCCACATTACAAAGCAGGCGAGGCCGAGACTAATAAATCAAAGGAAGCTGCAGAAAAGTTGCAGAGCCTACTTCCCCAGCCTGGGAGAGCCGAGAACGCCTTATCTGGCCTCTGTGAAAAGAAAAGGATCATTGGGGAGCCAGATTTAGAAAAAGACTTGGCTTCATCAAGTCTCTCCCTGTCTGAGCCAGATAAAATGTCCTCTGGGAAGGCTTCAGGAAATGCCCCAAGGGAGTGACAGCTGATATGAGCTGAATGGGTGAAAGAGCACAGAGAGAGATGGAAATATTTGGCTTTTTTTGACTGCAAACTTAACCCAAGACAGTTACAGAGACTTGGGGCAGAGTCTTGCGCTTACGAGGCATGACCACGAGGTGGCCTCAATCCCTAATTGGGTCCCCATCGTTCAGGTGGCGAGGGACAGTTTTTGTCAAAAGTTCTCTTACCTAGAACCTTAGCTGTGGTTAACTTACAAATAAGAAGTTCAAGTACCCAAAGCTTTAATAAACTTAATAAGGCTTTAGTTTTATAGCGGGAGCCGAATTCGAAAAGGACATCCTCTCCTTGGATACCTGCGCCTTCAAGGACGCTTCCCAATTTGCAAACCACGCCAAAAGCAGGCTTGGAGTGCTCTTAAATAAGATGTAATGCTTGTTTCTTTCTTAATGCACCTTGTAATTTGCACACGTGCCACGGCACTTTATTTATTTTCTTATTAATGGGTTTGAGTGTGTTTAACACCACAAGCCGTGAATTGCAGAGCAGTAGATCAGACTAGGTTCTCTTTATTTTCCTGCCAATTGTCAGAAAGTGAAGGGGGGTACAGAGGTGCCTCTTCTAACTGGCTTTCTCTCTCTCCCACCCCACCCCACCCCACCCCACCCCACCCCACCCCTTGCCTCTATCCAACAACCAACCCCTTGTCTCCATCTGCCAAGAAAAAATAAAAGACACAGGCTCGTTTCTCATTGGAGAGCTTGCCTATTGAGCAGCTCAGTTATTGAGATTAATAAGCTGCCAGTTTCCAAGGAAGACTACGAAAACTATAAAATTAAAGTGCACTGCAACGTGAAATGCTGCTGGTGGCCAGGCGGGATCGCCGTGTCAAAAAGGCAAGGTAAAGCTATAAAATAAGGCTGAGCTTGAAAGGCTAACCTAAAGGTCTCATTAATTTCCATGTTGCCTCTGATGAGAATTTAGAGGGGGCATAATGTTTTGCAATACGGAGAAATCAAGCTGCCTATTGATTCGAAAAGTGCTTGCATTTGGTTCACCCAGAATGAATTCAAGTTTTCAACTTCACTTGAAAACGTTAAAAACAACACACACACACAAACCCAAACAGGTTACCTTGGTTTAATATTCTCAAGATCAAGCTTGTCAGTGATTCTGTCAGAAAATTAATCCTTAGGTAGAAAAATCAATCTGAGAACAAGTCTGGAATAGTCTTCAGGCTCAGTATGGGGAGGATGTTTCAACAATCTTGCTGCTTCTCTGTGAAAACCTTATTTACTAAAGGTCTTGTGTCTTGATTCCCAAATACGCACTACCAAGAAAGCATCTAGATTAGGCTAAGATGACTTCCTCATGAAGACAAAAAGTGGGTTTTCTGAAATTCTGATACCAAAATTAGATTTTTAAAATGCCGCTCATCAAGCCCAACGTGCTCCCTTCTTGAGCAGAGCCCTTACACGACGTCCTGCTAACAGGAGGAATCATGGTACTCTAAGTATGACCAAATGGTCAGCCACGGGGCCGCTAGCTGTCTGGCTTTCTCCTATTAATGTGGCAAAGCTCGGGTTGGGAGAGAACAATTCTACACATGGTGGAGCTAAAGAGGTGGCAGGGCTTTTCTTTCTGCGTTGTCAACTTGATCTCGCTTTTTATAGGATGCAGCGTATCTGTTATCATCTCACGGGGACCCTCTGCCGCCTGGGGCCATGGAGCAGCGAGGCCCCACGTTGACCACAGTGGTTACCGCCAATCTCAAAGAGCTGCAGAGAAGAGTCTCCTTACCTCTTGCCTGGCTGATAATTTTGTCAATGACTAAGTCTATATCCAGTAACAGGCTGGAATTCAGCCCATAGATCATTTCTTGCCTTATGTCACTTATAATGCACTGACTTCACCATTTCCATGACCTGGCAAATTATCTGTGGTTTGCCATCAGAATAAGCATAGTTTTGTTTTGTTTTTCTAGTTCCAAAGGCACTATCGCGTGGTGGTTAAGAACACGGCATTTGGAGTCAGACCCAGTTACTTAATTTTCCCGAGCTCTCAGCTTCCCTTTATTTAAGATGGGCATAGTAACATATACCCAACAGAAGGGTTAAGGGGTCAAATGGGATCATGTATGTAAAAACTAAGTGCCACAAAAACGATCTGGTAAAGAAAAATTGTGATTTGCGGGCATATATAATCACATAGAATAACTGCTAAATTGAACAAAATTTCCAGAGAGTTATTTTTAAAAGAGAAAAAAATCAATTGCTGAGAGCTTTGAACACACTAAATATGCTGTTATTTGTAAATGGATGAATTTTCATGTTACATCTATTATTTTGGAATCAAAATATTTAGAATCCAAACAGCTACACTTAAGTCTCACTGCATCATAGAGTTGACGTGTCTGAAACGGCACTTCTGTTTTCTGCCACAAAACTCGTTCCTTCTTCGGGAAATGGCATCACTATCCAGCCACCCTCCCAAGTCAGAAAATTGGTCATTGTACTCTTACCTGCCTAAGCCACACAGTATTCACTCCTACTGATTCTACCTTCGAAATATACCTAACATCTCTGAATGTTCACCGTCTCGCCAGACGGGGAGGAGAGAGAAAGATATGAGGGCTACACCTGTCCAGCCCCCAGTGGAGGCCTGAGCACCCTTCACCTTTACCATGACAACACTCTCCAAGCTGGACCTCTAGACTTGCTAAACCTTCCACCTCACCTCCAGCCTATTCGCCATATGGCAGCTACCAGAATTCAAAACAAAACAGTATTATTTTATTGTTTTATTCTCCCATTTAAAATGCTTCAGTGACTTTTCATTATTCTTGGGCTAGAGTCCAAAACCTTTCACCCAGCGCAACGCTCTTCAGCATACTGCCCTCACCTGCCCTTCTAGCTTGCGTTCCTTTCTTGGCATCCTGGTGTTTCTTTCCCCAGCGGGTCATTGTTTTTGCCATCTAGAACATTCTTTAAGTCTAATTAACACTTACTCATCCTTAGGGCTCAGCCTAAATGTCAATTTCTCACGCACCTGACTTCTCTATACCTCACCCAGCACATGTTACATCTGTCGTCGGGGCGGGGGGCACGTGTCTAATCATTTGTTCACTTCTGTCTACATCCAGCCTGGAATCGCCACAAGGGCAAGGACTTTGCTTTTTTTTTCCTCACTGAGGACTCCCCAGTGCCTGGCATATGATAGGTTCTCACAGATATTTCTCGAATGAATGATGGATGGCCATCTCACAAAGCAACTTGCAGACCTGTTTGTAGGGTGAGGATCTGGATGCTTAAAACGAAGGCTTCTGGAATGGAGGATCTCATGGAGATTTCTTAATGTATTTATTTTCTGTTCCTCTTCTGTCAAAATTTATAAAGATAGAAAAGGCATTACTGAAAAAAATATTAAAGCTTCTGGTATTTCAGGGAAAAAGTAAAATCGGAGGGAAGTTTTGTCCTGCTTGGGAATTCTCTTCAGTGACCTGCTGCTAAGAGATTCAGAGAGGGAAGCCTGCTTCAGCAGGACACACAGATGAAGGACAGTTCGTCATCGAGCTACTTTATACTGCTTTAGACAAGAGACGCTGACTTCAGAAACTCCCCAAGGACCTGCTGGCCAAGAAGATCCCTGAATTTGCTGCTCTCAGGAGAGGAAGGAGTAGAGAAGTGGTATTAACCATGAATTGCCCATGGATTTTGTTGTAAGACCTAAGTAGGCGGAGAGAAACATGGCGATGGAGTGATTCTGTGACACGCCATGCTGGAGAAAGACAGTACGGACTGCTTGCAATTAGTTCCTCTGCCCTGAGTTTGTTCTTCCTTGGATTATGTTATGGTTTATACATGAATGGACTGGTTTTGGTGGTAGAAATTTATATGCGTTCGTCTTTTACATGATTCACAATGGTACAGAACTTTCCTTGTAAGACTTTTTGTCTCTGTTACATTCCAAATTCGTACAGTCCTGTTTTCAGGCTACGCCTCCCTCATCAGCACCTTTACTTCTACTTGTCACAGAAAGAAATGGAAAAAAAGCACAGTCCAGAGAAGATGTAACATGCCTCATTAAGACTGATGGGAACATCAAAAAACAATGCAGAGAGGCAAAGGTTTGTTCCTCACAGGTCTAAAGAAACACGCTGGACTTGGCTTAGAATCTCTGGGGGTGGTAGAATGCCTGCTCATCACCTTCCAGAATTATGAAATTCTTCCATCACACCCAGAAGTCTCTATTAGGGAGAGTAGAGGTGTTGGGGCTGTTTGTAAATTTCCACTGCGTTTTCGAAATTGATGACTACATCACAATCAGCCTCCACAATGACCTGCCTTCAATGGTTCTCTCTCCTGCATGTAGTTAATCAATCCTTATTTGGTATAAAAATAAGAATGGGAATCCCAGTATGTCATCATGCCCCTAAAAGAAGAGCTCCAGACCTACAGTTTCTCTTGTGCGTAAGAAAAGGATCCGATGAAACTCAATGTTTTAGCATTTGAATGAGTGAATTTGTTCAGTTCTACAGTTTCCAAGACTATACTAAAAAAAATAGTAGGGAATGGGAACAAATAATATGCAATCATCTTTGACGTCTTTCTACTTATCTATTAGGCAAATTCTTATCATCCTTCCAAAACCTAGCTCGAACAGACCCTCAGCTGTGAAATGTTTCTGGATCATTCTGGGACAGTTAATCACTTCATCCACTATACCGTCACCTTACACTTCCAATACTGTACACACTGCACTGTCCTTTTGTTTATGTACCTGTCTCTTCCTTTAGATTGTGTGAGCTGTAAGGGCAAGACTCACGTGTTACTCATTATCTTCCTGGCACCTAACAGAGCGCTTCGTATACACAAGGGACTCAGTAAATATTTGCTAATAAGAGACTGAATGAATAATATTTTTCAAAGAAACACAAAGCCCAACAATTCTATTAATTACTGCTGACGTTTTCATACATGAGACCAGATGCACATCCAAGTTATATGTATTCATGAATTCCACGAATGGAATTTCAAATATCTGCTGACTTGCACACCCTGTGTTTGACTTCTGGTGATAGTGCGATCCCAAGGGCCTTACATTCTCTAATCTTTGGCCCTTGAATGCGCTGATCAAAGAACATCCAGATGTTGCCCTTGTTTTTTCCTCCTGACTGACTTCAACATTTTGGCAATCCTATCTACTCTTCAGACCTTGTATTTAACTTGCCTCCTCCAAAAGCACCAATGAGAAGCCCTAGTCCTTGGAGAAATGACAAATATCCAAATGTTCTCAGAAGGACTCTACAGATCAGATACAAATTCGAGGAAAGCTTACTTCAGAAAACCAGGAAGGTGACAGGCTTGGCTCTGCTGGTCCTCTCTACCAGATCCTTGTCAAGATAACACCTGACTGCAAATGGTTTTATAAAGTCAATCTCGGAAGCTGGGAGAGAGGAGACCGTTCATGCAGCATATGCATTCTAACCACCCAGGGGAGAATCTGTGTGAGGACAAACTCTCTGATGGTGTTTGCCCATAAATATAACAATTAGGGCAATAAATGTAGTTTTGTAGTTACTCACTCATCAGACATCTTGCCATCTTATTTTGTGTGTGGAAGCCAGCAGAGTTCCATCCACTGCGGCTCAAAATGTCCCATCTCCCTGAAGCCCTAGACCTCTTGCAAGTTACTTTGCCCCTTGATACCTAGATTGTCCATCTTTAAAATGTTGGAAATAATGGTTCTTTCCTACCTCACTGTATTTCTTTCAGGCTCTCCTGAGATAATGTGTATAAAGAATGAATGCCAGCCATATACAAAGTGCACAGTAAAAACTGGTGATTAATGACGCTGGCGGTCCTCTTCCTTCCGTCCTTCCCCTCCTCTTTCTACAAGAGCTACTACATTTCTCTTTCCCTTTCTCCTCATCCTTTCCTTCTTCCATCTAGTCCACTCTGTGTAGCTTTGATAGCCAGAAACTCTTTTTCAAACAATAGTCTTTTAATGTAAAAAGAGGCTAACGCCCAACAAACTCTACGGCAGAAGGAGGAAAAAGAGAAAGTCTTATACAGCCTTAAAGATCACCATCAGCTGTGAAATATCCCGAATCCAGCCTCATGGACCAGCCTGCTTTCAGCCCGGAAACTTTCTGGCAAGGCTGTTTATTAACAGGTTATTATATCAGTGCATATGTTTCAATATATCTATTATATATAACATATACATATGGGTTCTAATTTTACACATTTTAAGCCTCAGAGATTAAGACTATAGGCATGGTTAACAATAACCTATAATCGTCAGAGAATAAATTTTATTAGAGTGACCACAGCGACAGTGATGCACAAGTGATTCGAGATCTTATTAAAAAAAAACCCCAAAAATATGATAGTAAGAAACAACATAAATGTTACGGCTTGTGTAGCTGCTTCCGGCTGCGTGCAGAAAATTCACTGGCCATTACCGGAAAATAGCAGATTCCTTTCGTCTTTCTTCAAACCTAACTTATTAAAGTTTAAAAACTTCAGTGAGAACTTTTTGAAGGGTCAGAATGAATTATCCCCTTTCTCTGTTTTCTCTTCATGGTTCTTTTGGACAAAGAAACAATAACAATTGGGGCACCCAAGGCATGGCAGGGTCTGGGGTTGGAGCAAGAAGCCCTTCCCCACCGAGCAGCCCACCCACAGCCTTCTCGGCCATTCTGCTGTGACCCACGCCCCTTCTCTCAGGGCATCAAGATGGGCATGGTTCTGGACGACCAGACGCGAAGGTGAGAAAGGGACAGAAGCAAAGGCAAAATAACACAAGGCCGGACCTGGAGATCACTTAGAAACCCTTCACTCCAACCTAAGTGCTGCCCCTTTTTCCTTGTTTGTTTTTGCACATTCCTGTTTGCCCCTCAGGCACCAAGCTGTTAGTGTGTACAGGAGGGATTAAAGTGAGACGGTATGTTGGATGAAATATAAATTAAAACTACACTTCTGTCAGTCTGGAATCGGGGATTGTTTCTCAAGGTCTCCCCACACACTTAATTTCAAAGGAGTCTTCATTTATTACTTCAGGAAAGGCCAAATGCATAATTTATCAGCAGCTTTCAGTCAATATACCCTTATAAGCATGTTTCCCATGAGCCTTTGAGTAAAAATATGTTATGCTAATTCTATTAGTTGGGTACACAAGAGCTGTCTAAGAGAGTAAACAAGCATTAAAAGGAGACACATGTGAACAAAGAAAGACCTATCAAGCTACCATCCAGGGTCAAATTACCACGGGAACAACAAGGCGGCGGTAAACTGGTCCCGCTATTTACACCAAGGCTGTCTCCCCGACAAGAACCCCGAGCCAGCGGGGGGCTCCGCGCGGCCGGGCACTTACCGCGTCTCCAGCGGCACGTTGCTGTTTAGCACCCAGCTGTCCTGGAGCTGAACGGACTCGGGCGTCGTGGCCAGGTCATTGGGCGCGGGCGCCGGCGCGTGGATCTGGCTCCGCCGGTTGGTCAGCGAGTTCCTGTTGAGGGAGTTGGCGGACGAGTGGTGATGGGACAGAGTGTGGTTGTGAGGGGGCGGCAGAGGGGGCCTCAGAGTCGACTGGCTGTGGTGGTTTGGAGGGCCTGGAAAGAGAGGAAGGAGAAAGGGCCGTCAGTGGCTGCAGACCCCAGCGGCCGCCGTCCTGCACAGCCGCGGAGCGGAGCCTAGAACCCACGCCTCTGTGGTTAATTTCTGAAGGTCACGGGCGGGACACATAGATAAGACTGCAAATGCCTAATTCCAGGGTTGGTTACTCATAAATAACATGGTTTGATTTGCCTTTTGCTGCAGGACTTGAAGGAAGAGGGAGAAACTAGGTTAGTAAAACGAGGCTGGAGCCTATTAATTTGAAGTGGAAGTCACACGACAGTCAGGGCCGGTCACTGTTGTAGCCAAGTCCCTGTACTGTTTCGTGGTAAACCAGTGCACTGCATACATTCTTTACAAATATTTCCCCTCCCTCCCTCTCTCTCCCTTTTTCTCTCTTTCTTAAGATTTTATTTATTAGAGAGAGAGAGAGGGAAGGGGCAGAGAGGGAGGGAGAGGGACAAGAAGACTCTGCATTGAGTGTGAGCCAGACATGAAGCCCGATCTCACGACCCTGAGATCATGACCTGAGCCGAAATCAAGAGTCAGAGGCTCAACTGACAGAGCCACCAGGTGCCCTAAATATTTCCTCCTCCTAAAGGTAACAAGAATATGGTACCCTCTAAGTCAGAGAATACCACATTTAAATCCCTATGGGGGCCCAGCAGGAAAGTGATGTGGGCCAGTTGTGGGCTGAGGTGACCTGGAAAGGGCAGGAAGCAGCTCTCCCTCAGATCCGAGCCCATATGGCCACGTGGGGCTGAGGGCCCGAGGCAGCCGATCTTCTAGTTTTTCAAGGAAAGCTGAAGATCTGGACTTTTAGATAAAACTTCCTGTGTTTTAAAGATGCTGACAATTAATTTAAAAAAATTATATGTGTTTTTTGTGTATGAATAGACATATAACTTTTTTTAAATAAGACTTAAGAAAATACCTATGAACCTGCTCAGACATCAGGACTGATGTTTTCAAACCATGACCCTTACTTCAAATTGCATCCTGTTTTCTCCTTCTGAAATTCTCTCTCCTTGCAGGAAAAAATGCACAAAGGAGAACTATACCTCTGCGTGTATCCCCTTGTAAATATGACCACAGATGACAACTCCACACAGGGTTTTCCTAGCAACCCATTCTCAATCTACAAAATGAAATATTTTAAGCATAATGAAAATGAAAGTAGTTCACTACGCAATGTAAGCCTATAATTTGGTTTTAATGGCTGCTGAAACATGACTTTTAATTTGTGTCCTTTTTTGAAGCCTCCAGTCGAGGTTGGCAGCTCCCCAGGTGACTGCCAAGCCTTGTCATTTTGGCCTCTGCCAACTTTTAAAATCCTCAGCCCCTGCTGTCCTGGCTTTAAGAAGTTGGCTCACATCATTTAAACAAGCAATTTGACACAAATCTCAACTACTTGTCTCCTTATGTGGCCGGGCTACATCTCCAAGAGGTGTAATCTACATTCCGTGGCTCCTGGGAAGCCTGCAGAAATATTCCGAAAGAAAGACAACATGTCAAGAAGATGCTAGGGTTGGAGAGCATCATGACCAAGGAAAACAAGAAAGAAAAATAACAGAGAAAAGCGGTTCCTCGAAGTTTGTGTCCCTGGGCTGAAATTTCTTGGGGGGGGGGGGGTCTTCAGCAAAAGACAACTAAAACTAAACCCCAGTGGGAAATGCCACCATACAGTTGTACAGATTTTAAATCACGTCCTCCAAATGAGCCTGCAATTCGTATTTTACATTATGCACCAATGACATTTTAAATATATCTTTGAGGGAATTTCATAGCTGAGGCAGGCTATTACATTTCCTGGCATTGTTGTCTGTCTAGTAATGTATTATTATATAGTTATTTAGCATTTGTCTGTCTCGCATTAGTGGGAAGAGGTGAGAAAAGGGGGTGAAATGATGGAATCATGGTCCTTCAGAGGTGCTCTCCAAGCCCCTCACACAGGCTTAATGAATTCTCATGCCTTCCTTTCCCTTCTCTCAGCTCCCATCCAAGGGGTGTCATTATTCTCCATTAGTTAGGTAATCTTGAGACTTGCCTCAGGAAGATGAGATGAATCAGTGTACAAGTGAGAACCCACCCTCCTGAGCCCCAAGCCCTCATTTTCCATCTCCCTCAGCCCCCGGGCCCGGTCTCCAGCACTGCATGCAGACCACACATTCTCCCAAAGTACAAAGAGGCCATGGGCGGTATTTCATTCACTAAATGAGATACCAGAACTCTCCTGCTTCCTGTCTCTTCATCCCGAGCTAACATTTCTTTGCCTACTCCAACTTGTGTGGCCCTTCCTTAGCCATCTGTGTTCTGTGTGGGTGGAATTCCTGTGGTTTCCCCTTTGTTGATGATATCCAGCGGTGGTGCTGAGGGGGGGAATGGAGCCGTGGACCCGGGTGCTCTGTGGCATAGCCCAAATAAAATGGATGGTGAGCTTTCCAGTTAGCTGGAAGAGATGTCGAGCTGCTGAAGAGAAGGCCTAGAGCTTCATAGAGGAGATGAAAAGACATAATTCCCTGCTCACCCTGCCCTCCTATCAAGCATGTTATTTCAATGCAAATAAATCACATTTTTGATAGCAAAACAACTACCCAGCACCCTCAGTATTAGATGTTTTCCTCACCGCTGTTGCTCATTTCCACTGTGACACAGATGATATTTGCTCATTTATCTATCCATCTAAACGATTGTATTTTTCAACTAGGTGCAAGAACTAGAAAAGACAACTAGAATAGAGAGTGGCAAAAGCTACCACTGGGGTGTGTACAGAGAGACAGGGGAGCATCCGGGGAGGGTGCACTTAGCCAGTGGGTAGAAGATACAGATCTAAAGAGCTGGGTTCAATGATTGGGTCTGCCTCTCTCGAGTCATGTGAACCTGGCCCTACGACTCCATTTCCGTAATGCTCTAAGACTCCTCCACCACTGGTGACTACAGCACTAAGTCCCCGTGTGTCCGCGTGGAAGATGGCGAGGAAGAGGAACGCGGTGTGCCAAGCAGCCACCCGAGGCTGGCAAGTTCCCCAGCCGTGTGTATGGGACATTGCTCGCTTCTTTCAGGGATAAAACATGAATAAGACATAACTATGGCTCTCAAGGAGCCCAGATTTGAGTGCAGGACATAAACCCAGACTTCAAACATCTAGGGCAGAAGTCACAAACCGGCAGCCCCCACGCTGCATATGCCCAAAACTTCAGAGTCAAGATTTTGTAGAACATTCCAGATCGCTGACTTTTCTTGAGAACAAAACCAGAACAAAAATACTGAGTCTATTCCCTCATGACAACAACTAGGTAGAGCTGAATGCCTTTGGGTGGTCTTCTGGTTTGCCATCAACCCTAACAATCCCTGTTATTTTAATCTGGCCAAATGTATGCATTTATGTTTTTGACTGCTGGGTTCCTCCATGGTACCTTAGTATTCCGGGTGGGTAACGTATCTCTAACAACACCTCTGCTACAACTAACGATCTCAAGCACGTTCTGTGTTTATTGGGTTTCGTTACAGTCGTCCAATGAGCTTGCTGGATATGATGGTTTTCCATTTCAAAAAATGCAAACAATGGCCAGCAACATGCCTTACTGCTTTCCGTGAAGCCAAATTACATGAAAAAGCCCTTCTGAAAGGCAACTCATGCCTTCAATAGAGGCTGAAACAGAAATGATTAATAGCTTAGCTTGATGAAGGAACCTTCATGTCCACTCTGAGTTCCACACATTTATTGGGTTTAATTAATGTGCATATTAATGGCTCTTCTATTGCATAAATATGAAATCACATAATAATGCAATTGAGCCACAAATAACTATGTAACATAAATGCTTACACACTATCAACTTAATAAGTACGCTATTAGCAGGCAAAAGGCAACTGTCATTACAATCACAGTGCTAACCTACTATCTTGTACCTGATTTATCTGAAGTTGAGAACCTAGAATTTATTTTTAGGTACTGTGTAGCTTTTCATCTGAGGAAGGAGAAGCGGCACATCGGTCCTCTGTTGAAAGCTAGGGCAGGACAGGTAGGACTCCTAGCAAGGATAAGTGAATTTGGAGAGAGGGTACTTCCTGTATGTTTAAAGACTAAGTGTTCGAACGAGCGCTTGATTTGCCCTGTTTGCTCAAAAAGACTATCCTTAAGATTTGCTGTTGCCAGAAATTTTGGTCCTGACAAGGATGCCATTCCTATATTCTGTCCTTCCTAAATGCCAATTTCCTGACAGTGGAGTCATAAGGAAAAGAAAGTAGTGCTTCTTTGTTGGGTAACAATATCAACCCTAACAAAGTTAGACCCGGGGACTGCAAAATCCTGGAGCATCAGCTCCTTGACTAGACTAGCAAAGCTCAAAGAGCATGTGGAAACAACCAACGCCCATATTGTCAGTAATGTATTAAGGAAGGATTTTTTTTGGAGCTGAGGAAGTAAATTCTTCATAATTGGTTATTGTTGTTGCACTCTTCCTAAATAAACAGGTGGGTGAGGCATTGAGGCTAGGTCTACCCTTGCCAAGAGGGGGTGGGTGTGCAGGAGAGGAGGAGGGCAGGGATAGACTAAGATAGTTTTGTCTTGCTCTATAGTCCACACGATTTTTTCCTGGTCATTAAAAATGATAAAATGTATGAAAGACAAAAAATATAAGTCTAGGCTTGCCTAACTGCTACTAATTCACTCAGTCTTGGAGATCGTGTGCCAGCTGCTGGTCTTCAAAAATTTCAACCCCTCGGACCCTGAGATGATGAATTAACCACAAACTCTCTGCCTCCTTCTCCTGAACCATGTCTTTGGAGCAAGTTACGTCTCGACAGCAATTTGAAGATGCTAGAAGTGAGGCCAGGCTGGTTGTTGGCAGAGATTTTGGAGTCTCTGGTTTGTGAAAATTGGCACCAGGAAACGCTGTTCAGATCTGACCTCACATGAGAGACAGAGGAAATCAGAGGTGAAGATTTTCAAGAGTAACAGCTTCCTGTTAGAAGCAGGAGACTATTGCCGATGACCAGACTTGTGGTTGAACCCCTGCGTGGCCACTGACGAACAGCGTGACCCCTGGAAAGTTAGGGAATTTTTTTCCCCGAGTCTGTTTCTTCATCTGTAAAATGGGTAGAGTTGTTTTACTTTTCTCATATGGTTGTTAGGAGTATCAAATGAGAAGACATCTTTAAAAAGCCTACCATGACTCTTGGCACATATTAAGTATTAATAAATATTATTATATATTATGTGTTAAAATTACTAATACTGATAACAGTAATAACAGCAACAGCAACTATGGCTCTGGGGAAAATGATGACTACCTCTTAGGAAACTCAAGTTTTCCTAGCTCTTTTGAGTGGGACCTTTTGCAGTATGTATCAGATCAACACAGAAAGGCAAAATCACCAACCGCAGACCCCCTCCAGCTTCAAATGCTGTCTGCAGAAGGACCTTCTGACAAAGTGACATGGCACAGGCATTACTATGGGCAGTTTCAAGAGCGTGTCTCTCAGAGCTTGCAGAAATGGAATGTGGGATTCAGAAGTGTTCCAATTCCATAAACAAAACAACTGATGTTAAGGACCACGAAATAATACCGGCAAGAGTGCTAGGAGTTAAGTTCTCCCTGTGTGTCTGGTCTTGTGCGAAGTGCTGTCCATAAATTATCTCGGTGTATTACCACTCACTGTTATGGGATAGGTTCTCTTATCATCCCCATTCTACAGATCCAGCCAGTGAGGTGCAGAGAGGTTAAGTAAAGCCCCCAAGCTCGTGGGGCTTAGTAAGTGGCACAGCTGCTTTTTGATCCCAGAGTTTCTTCCCCATTCTGCCATATGCCAAAGAGCACAGGGCCCCAGAGGGCACTCACACAGGGGGAGAACTAAGACCCCTGGCCTGCTTTATACTCACCCTGGCAAATAACAGAGGAAAAAGGCCATAACTCATTTCTGTGCACATTTGCTTAAATGGCAGAATGAAATCTTGTGAGAAATTGGAGGGAATCGCCCACCTCAAAGCTCTGCAGCTCACGATGCTGCCTGAATTAGGAGAAATAGGCCAGAACGGCCAAACTGCAGCACGATCTCTTTTCTGTGCCTTCCCAAAAGGCCCTTCTCCAACTCCCTCCCCCATGCCGCAGCCCTGGCTCCCATAACCAGTGGCATGAGGGATAAGCGGCAATTAGGTCTGTTGGAGGCAGAAACAAGGCCACACTAGGTCCCAGCTCATCCTTCCTGCTCTGACTGAAGGTACTTTGCCAACAGCCTGGGGGTAGAGGGGGTTGGGGGGAGCCCAGATCCAGCCTCCTCCTGTATTTAGAGAGATGGGAAGCGATTTACTTGTCTCTAACTATCAGACACTTGGACATTCAGCTCGCTCCCTCCTTCCCTGTCGTAGCATCACTGAATGATTTGTCCTCTAAAGAGCAGACTGAGTTTTTGGCACTGACCCCCGTATGGTACTGCTGGCTTTGCAGGGCCGTGACCGATCCACAGCGTTTCCCAGATATGGCCACCACTGAAGCAAGCTGCAGCCTTGCTGCACATTCCAGAATGGAGGGGAAAAAAAGAAGGAGGGATGAAGGAATGAGCCAAGTTACGACCTCCTTCTCGTCTCCAGGGGCTGGGCGGCATCTCTGCACGGTCCTGGATTCGGGGGAGGGGGGGGGCTGCCCTTGATGGAAAGGCCCCATTCAGCCTGAACAGTGCAGCAGAGAAGGCAGGGGCTGTGCTCGCTCGTAAGGAATGATCTGTAGTTCTCTTGCTTACACAAAATATATGACCTCAGAGAAAAGGCAATCTGAGCGCATTCACAATGACACACGGACCAACACGGCATGGCAGAAGCATGGGAATTGCGGTCGCAAAGAGCCATCATTTGCAGGCTTAGAAACTAAAGTTTTGTCAGCTCTGCCTACACTCATAAAAAAAAAAAAAATAGGGTTTAGGGGGACACCTTAGATCATCGAAGAACAACTGCTTCCGTTTAATAAGCACCAGCTGCGGGTTAAGCCCTCCGTACAGTTCACCTTCTTTAAACTTCTAATAACCTTTGAAGTAGATATTGTTCTCCATTATAAAGATGAGGAAAGTGAGGTGCAGGACATTAAGAGACAGGACTTCCTCTCCTTACACGTTGTGTTTAACTGTAATGCAGCCGGGCCCTCCCGAGTGCACCCTGGGCACACAATTTTACATCATTTTTGGACTCTTCCGTGTTTCCTGCTAGACTGTGAGCTCCTTCGGCACAAGAGTCTGTCTCTCTTGTTTTTCTATCCCCGGCACAAGGCTATGGTGCCTAGCCCAAAAGTGCTGAATGAATGAGGGGGAAGAAACACATTATGTTTGGGGGGTGCTGTATTGGCAGAACCACAGAAGAGAGGGATCAGAGCAGACTTCTGCCTCTGTTCTTTGAGCATTTCCCAATTGCCAGAATCTGATGGGTGTTTCCCTTAATTGCCTGAATTCTTATTACCCTTACAGGTCCTTCAACAGGGAGACAGTTGGCCTCAGGGAGAAGGTGACTTCGTTTCCCTTTGTTTTTCTTTGTTTTTTCCTGGTTCTGCCTACCTATTCTTTTAAATAACAGATTTACTGATAAATAATGACATTCAGCTTTTAAAAGTGTACATGTTAGTGTTCCTTTTACTATATTCACCGAGATGTGTGACCGTCACCGCTGTGTGATCTCGGGGCATTTTCATCGGCCCCCATAGGAAGCCCCATACTGACGAGCAGTCACTCCCCAGGTCCCCTACCCCCTGGCAAACATCAATCTACTCCCTCTTTCTATGGATTTGCCTATTCTGGGCATTTCATATCCGTGGTGATTCCCTCTGTTTTTTATAAGCACGACGTCTGTTGCAGAGCCTCGCTGGAACCAATCAAATTTAGATCTCAGATGGGGCACACTTCATACCACTTAAAAATATCTTTCCCTGGCAACCTGACGCTGGTGTTCACGGGAGCTTTTTGGCGGGGACCCCGCTGCTGTTGATATTTCTCAGACGGAGATTGTTCGGTATGGCCATTTGAGAGCCAATTGCATACTTGAGGGTCCGAGGGGGATCCTGGAATTTGTTCCAGTACTTCAGGCATGGCTGTAAACACAGCAGAGAGCCATTCCTGCTCAACTGACACACAAACACACACACGGGTGGGACTCTGGGGGGAGAATAAGAAAGGGAGGGAGCTCTTGAATGGAGTGCCCAGCCAGTGGCAGCCCTTGAATCTCAAGCTTCATAGCCGTGGTAGGTTTGGGACCCTCCTGCCCCAGCTGGGCAGCTTCCCACATATGATGGGTCAGAAAGGGATTTTAATCAGAGGTGCTGTATCCTCCTACCGTACCCCTATACTCATTCTCTGCGCTCATAAATCATCTAGAAAGTATCACTTGAGATCAATGTCAACTCCATTAGCTACTTTCCAAGTGACAAAGACACACACACACAAAAAAAGACCACTTGAAATACTTGAGAGGAACCCTTCTAAAGAGAAGATTTTATTGCAAAGTTATGTCTGAGCAGTGCCTATCTGAGCATTTCAATAAATCTACATTACCCTAGGTATTTTGGCACCCTCTGGGAGAGGAAAGCCTATCAGTAGAAAGTAATGATTTTGGGTTTTTCAATTGCCCTAAGGATCTTGACAATGCTATTAAGACCCATGCTCTCCCTGTCGAGAAGTTTAGGAGTGAAATTATTAATATGCCCAGACGATATGTTGATTGTTGCGCTCTAGCAGAAAATACTCTCTCTGTTATTTGAGCTGCATTGTCACTTTCCCAAGCAGAGAATTGCATCAAAAATTTAAACTCCTCTCATCGCCTAGCTTTTCAAGGTCTTATTGTAAAATAGGCTGGGCAAAATTTGGGTATTTCCCTACCTGTGAAAGATAATATGTTTTTCACAGCCCAGACTTTTTTTGCGGGGGGGATAAAAATCACATGTGGAATTTTTTTCTATCAGGATGCCATTCTTTAGCTCTTTAACCAGGTTTTTGTGGGGGTATAGTTCATTCTTTATTTTTTCCCCTTTGGATGGTCACAATGTGTTCCCCTGAACACAGGTAGGAGATCAAAGCAAAGATAAAATATGATTTTGATTTTAGGTTGAGTCTCTGATGAACAGAACGATGGAGACAAGCTCTGATCTACGCCATTCATTAACACCGAGAATGACTGAAGCACACCAGCTAAATGGCAAGGACAGGATAAAGGTTCCTGGAGCATTTTCACTACAAAGCTCAGCAGAATTATTTACTATCTGGGTGACCTTTTCCCCAAATCTCTTATGGTACATGCCTTATAGGACAAGGGAACAAAAGTTTCTCCATACTATATAAACAGAAGTCAGCTGAATGTCAGACCTTGAACTGCATCTGGGTCCATGTCAAGTGACAGCTGATGTAATGGGATGTACAGGGTGTATTGCTGGAGATCTTTGCAGAATACTCTGCCTTCAAAATACACAGACACACACACACAGACACACAGACACACAGACACACACACACACACACACAAGCAAGTAATTACTCAAGAAAATTATCTGAGGGCTTTCTGCCCAGGGTTCCATGGTGCATGGATTGTCAGAGAGAGTGCCCTCTGGATTTTATTCATAACCGTTCAGTAGTTTCTTTCAAAGGTATCTTGAGGTTGCTTTGCATTTCCCAATTAAAGTGGATGAGACCGTGCTCATGGCCCTTTCCATCATGCAGCACGGACGGTGAGCGGCGATACCCAGGGCCGAGCAGAGACAGGAGGAAGTCCACCCCCACCCCATCCAAGAGTCCCAGGATGCAAACGACTTCCAGAAAAATCTGGGACCAGTGCGACGCCAGCGTGCTCTGTGGAGGAAGAGGACACAATAGCAGGGGAATCAGTGTCTCCCACTGGGCCCACCTGGAAACACAGGTTTTTTCCTAGGCACAGCTCAGAAGGCCATTGTCAGGGTTTTCTCAGTCTCTTTGACACTGACCTCTCCACTTGTGCCTGAAGGACTTCTGGAGCTAGACGATCAGAGTTACTGAGCACTGAGCCTGTCTGTGTCTGTTTCCCCATCCAAAAAAAAGGTGGTGACTACTGTTTCTACTTGGTAAGGAGTTAAATGAGATAAGACATTTTCAGTAAAGGTGTTTAGAAGATGCATGACAGATAGGAAGGACGAAGAAATGTCAGGATTTATTTATCTTTGCCTGAACAGGCTAATTCTTTCTTGAGGTTGTGGAGAGAGGAGTGAAACAGACCCTGTGATTCAAAGATTATTATCGTAATGACTTGGAAAACTTCCTGTTGTCAGATATTTTTAAGGTAAATAGCACCATTAAGAATTAAGGATCCTTTTTCCTTCTTATGAGTTATAGTAAGTAGGTGTAGGTCTTTTAGACTGCCAAAATACGCAGCGCTCTACACTTTCATCTTTTGCAACTTAAATACATTGAAAGAAAACTACCTGATGTTAGGCAATTTAAAGGGCCCTACATTCGCTTACTTTTTATAAATTCTCTTATTCCCTCTGAAAATCAGCATAAGGAAGGCCTACGTTCTCTTGAATCCTGGTGTTCCTTTTTAGCATCAGCTCCCATTTCCCATGAAAAGCTCAATGTAAAGTCAAGATTTTCTTGTTTTTTGTGTGTTTTTTGTTTTTGGTTTATTTTTTGCTCATGCTGATCCGTGAGCCATGCGGTTTGCCGTATCCCTGAAATTCACCACTGAGCAACTCACGGAGGTCCTGAGTTATTCATCACATTTAGATGGTTTAAGTCATGAATTAGCAATTTGTTTCTCAGGGCTTCTTGGGTTACTGAAACTTTTTAGTATTTATCATCTCAAATGGGATCATTCTTAATCCCATAATGTAGGGAGTGAGTAATCTCTCTTGTGAAATATCAGATTTGGAGGAGAAAATAATTTCCATTTCTAACACTGCTTATCTGACATTCTAATAGTGCGGCCTGGGAAAGATTCTCAGTAAGATGATATTTGATCAGAGACCTGAAGGAAATAGGGAGAGAGACATTCCAATGTCTGGGGGAACAATGCTTTAGGCAGAGGGAAAAGCAAGAACAAAGACATTTTAAATCTGGGATGTGTATAGGGGTTGGCCAGAGTATCAGCCTAGATTTGTCTCTTCCATTCAATTACAGACCTACTTCTCAAAGAAAACAGTGAAATAGGAAGTATTTCATAGAAATACTTTCATAGAAAGTGAAGTAGGAAAGATGTTGATCCTCACTGGCCTCTGATAATGGGACTGAGCCAGGCAGACTTCTGCCCCAGGCCTTTTGCACTTGCCATACACTAGGCCTGGGGATACAGATAATTAAGTGGCTCACTCCTTTAATGTTGGAATGTCTAAGCTCCCTTTTAAGACACACCTTTCCAGACAACTTCAGCAGTCTTATCCTCCTCACCATGCTGTTTCTCCGGAGCACACATCATCACTTTTTTTTTTTTTTCAGTAATTGTCTTTCTGCACTAGAAAGTAAGTACCTTGAAGGTAAGGATACTATTTTATTCTCTGCTGAATTCCTGGCTCCTCGAACACTTAGTAGGTACAATAAAGGATTTCTGGATTAACAGATTAATTAATCACATATTGAGAAGTATGGCAAGAGCAAATGAGTCAAAAGGAGAGTCCAAATCCCAACAGAAATGAAGGGCTTTCGAAGGCGCTGCTGTGTGCTGTCATCTGAGACAAATCGCAAAAGCTTGAACTTAAGGAAAGTTCCAGAAAAAAATTATTGTCGGCATCCTTGCCAAAACAGCTCTATCTCACGTAAACTGTAGCAATTTTTTTCTCTTCCTGCAGTTACCCAAACATGGCAAGAAATGCCTTACAAGCAGAAATCCCCACGGAACTCATGATGGCAGAGGCCTCTGACGCACCCCAAGTGGGAATAGACGCATTTCACTTCCAAACTCTGACTAACAGGATCTCCTGTGGCTCTCTGTGCCACTTGAAAATGTTCGCTTTCCATCATGAATCTATCATATTAGAGGATCTTTGCTACAGGCCACTGCCTCACCTGAGCAGAGTGAATCCTAATTCAACCATGCAGTTGCTGGTAGGAAAAGCAACCAGACGTGGCAAGGACAAAGGATAGGCTGCAGAGGGTTTGCAAGTCAAAAGCAGGATATGTGGAATTTTTCCTCCCGCGGGAAGCCTTTTCAGATTGGATCAGATGAAGTCCAGGGGCTTCCTAACTGTGCTGACGTCTGTAAGATACTTTACGGTGGCTCTGTTCTAGGACTAACGCTGGAACACACTGGCATACTGTATCTTCAACGACTCCATTCAGCCATATTTAACCTAGCAAATCTTCATAAACCTTCCTAACTTCTACGTGCTGTATCACTGGAAAGAGTTTCAATTCTATGGCATTTTCTTAGCGTGGAGCCTAGCAAAATTATAAGCAAGTAGCCCCTTGATAGAGCCTTTCCTATTCCCTAGGAGAAACCCAAAGAGAGACCGTTCTCTCCAGAAGTTTCCTTTTGCTTTCTCTCTGATTAAATTCTGACACAAGAACCGTGGCCTATGAGCTAAGCTCACTTGTGACAAATCATTTTCAATCATTCGTTTGCTCCTTCATTCCTTCGTGTGCTCATTCACTTGGCAACTCACTATTGAGCGGCTATGCCGGGTCTGGTGGATTCTTGAGGTTCCGGAGTATCTGGCCTCTAGGAAGGTAAAGAGAGTCACATCCTATTCTGACTTATCTGTTGAGCCTCAAAGACCCTCCTGTCACTCTTCTCTTTTCCTTCCAGTTGTTAACTATCCAAATGCTTCACTTTCCCATGTATGTTTTCATTCAGGTTTCCGTGTATGTATAGCAATCTCATAAGGGCCATTATGACACACTGCTCTGAAAGGTTTTCATGGATTGCCTATCATTAAACTAAACACAAACCCTTTCCCCTATCCCTACCCCTGTCTTATTTGCCAAGGTGAACTCATTCTTCTGTTGGTTCTACATTCATGAATCTCCCAGTATGCAAGATTTGGTGCTAGGGTACCATTTACAGGATGCTCTATGGCTCGCAGAGAAATTCGCAAGAATGTAAATGATTACCTGTGGAGAGAAACTATCACATTTTGATTCATTTGTGTTTTCAGCCGAATGTAGTATTTATCAACTGTCTTCTATATTTAATTCTAGGTAATAGAGCATGGTGAGTTGGAGCCTCTATTACGTGCACGGAATACACATGCTGTATTGCTTTCCTTGCAAGATTAAGACTCGGAATTCTTGCTCTGGGTTCTCAGTTGCACCAATAGGATCTACATGGCCTTTGGGGTGCTCTTTGCACACATAGAATAGAGCGAGACATCGAGATTCGTGCAGTGAAAACGGAAGTGGGATAAAGGACGAGGTTTCACCACTTGAGTTTACCCCAAGTATCCCATCCCTGTCCACCTGCGCCTCTACAAGTACCCTGAACATCATCACCTGGTTCTATGAATAACAGAAAGACCATTCATTTATCATTTGTATGTTTTTCTAATTAAAACACATGTAGTCTAAACCAAAGAAGCCATAAACAGCGTTGAGAAAAGCAAGGAAACATACTTTATGCCTTTTTTTTTTGAAGTTCACGGACAGAAAATTTAAGAACTGCCTCATTAAAAAAACTAAAAAAAACGAATGACCTATGGAATCAACCCGAAGGAGCATGCGACAAAACAGAGTATTATGCTACGACATACTCTCCGCACACATGAAAGCTAATCCAAATACCATGACAGAAACTTTCTTACATTGCTAGTGGGGATGCAAAATACACAGACATTCTGGAAAAGTTTACACTTACCACACTATTGAATGATTGTTTTCATTAATGTATATTCACCTGAAAACCTAAACATGAAAATACATAGTTCTATTATAATCACCAAAAACTAGAAACAATCCAGATATCTTACGACAAGTGAACTGATAAACAAAGTGGGGTAATCTGCATAATGGAAAATTACTCAGCAATAAAAAGGCATCAACTACTGATCTGACGAGATCGGGCGCGTTCAGGGTGGTATGGCCGTAGACGGGAACCAACTACTGATAATGCAACAACTTGGATACATCTCAAAGGCACCATGTTGACCAAAAGAAGTCAGTTTCAAAAGGTTACATATGGCGTAATGCCATTCGTGACATTCTCAAAAAGACAAAACTACACTGACTGAGAACAGATCGGTGACTTTCAGCATTTGGGATTGGAAGAGGGTGTAACTACCAACGGATAGCAGGAGGGAGGTTCCTGGGTGACAGACCCGCTCTCCATCATGATCGCAGTGGTGGTGGTGGTGGTGGTTACACAAATCTACACGTGGGTTACAATTCACAGAGCTGTACATAGGAAAGGCCATTTCACTGTATGCTACTTAAAGAGTACGTAATAAAACAATAAACATTAAACATGTGGATGGATGCTAAGAACAGGACAGAATATTTGGTGTTGAAGGGGACAGACTTGCATCAGAGCGTGAGCCATTCTAGGTAGGGACATTGAGGCTGTTCTCTGGAAAACGAGGGAGAAAATCAACCTCAAAACTTGAAAATCTGTTTCCAATATAGAGGTCACATCCTTAAACATAAAAAAAAAAAAAAAAGCGGGGGCACCTAGGTGGCACAGCGGTTAAGCGTCTGCCTTCGGCTCAGGGCGTGATCCCGGCGTTATGGGATCGAGCCCCACATCAGGCTCCTCTGCTATGAGCCTGCTTCCTCCTCTCCCACTCCCCCTGCTTGTGTTCCCTCTCTCGCTGGCTGTCTCTATCTCTGTCGAATAAATAAATAAAATCTTTAAAAAAAAAAGCGCACTAGAAAAAAACAAAAACAGAATCAACACCTGTGTAAAACTTCGAACGGCACATCATTTGAATACAGCTTGTAAAGCTCATGCACCCACTCCACGCTGTTTAAGAAACTATACTGTGTAAAAAGGAGAAGGAATGGCTTTGTTGCCCAACACTGTCAGCTTCTCTACTGACACTCAGCACAATCTCTAACCTTGTAGAAACATTAACAGTGCTACATTATTCATCACAATAAGATTATTAGTTGATGGGAAACAAATTACAGAGCTTCACAACGTGCTATACTTCCTGAATGCACACAAGGCAATTTTTCATGAATGGAAATTGCTACCCAGGAAGAGAAACTTGTGTCTTATGTCTTATGAAATTTCCAACAGGAGAGAGGATCAATTCTGGGATCGAAACAGCGCAATAAGAAAAAAAAAGTTTAAAAAGTATTTAGAAAGACCTAAGGGCACTCACAGCTCAGCAACATGTCCGATAGAGATACAGACCGTAAGCCTGGAGAGATGGAAAAAGCATACCTGTTCCGTCTAATGTGATGGCACAGCTCTGCATGATGCCATGGATTTATTGGAAAAACCCCTTTAGAAATGTAGGAAGTGCCAGCAGTGCTGAATATAGGTCTGGCAATTTACGTAGCCATCTAAAATGGCTTAGCTTGTCCTGGTCCCTGTGCCGTGAATGCCAGCAACTAGCAAATACTCATGTCATCTTTTACATCTCGCAGTCTCCTGAAATACCTTCCTGACCACTCTCTTGCCCTGCAGGGGGCACAGCCTCTTCTCTCTTTCACGACCTCTAGGTATCACACGCAGGTGCTATTTTCCCACATGCCATTCCTTACTGTCCTTGTCCCCTTGAGTGAGGGTCTGAGCCCCCGGTCCAGGGTCTGTGGGATGATGGGCTGGAGGAGCAGCGATAACTGCTGGTTGGTAAACAGATGAATGAAAAGGGATATCAAGGTTTCCAATAGCAACGGCTTAACCTGGGGAAACAGGTGTGGTGTAATTAGCATAGCTGTCTGCGCAGCTCCAGCACCTGTGACCCACATCAGTCCTTGTCCTTCAGAGCCCAGGAGGTTCCTAACTGCTGGGGCTGGGAACTAGCAGAGAGGAGGGGGAAGTACAGACAAATGACACTGCCTGGGCTCACAACGGGGATTGTGGCTTATGATGGCTGGTCCCGGGAAGGGCGCGAGGGCAGAGCGTGTCCTGGTCCCTGGACCCAGCGGAGTGAGAATTCTAACCAGGGTACCGTAGGCACTGACAAATAACTCAGATGCCCCGCTGCACCAAGGACTCTTCTTTGCTCCTGTTTCTCTCTCAGTTTAGAGAGCAATTACATGTCTTATTTTCTCTTCCCTTGCTGGGCACATTCTTTCCCTTGCTCTGTCCTTGCCCCTTAGGTGTTCGGTCTTTTCCCACAAATGCTCATGAGCACCCAGCTAAATAGACGGCTTTGATACTTCCCACCCCTTTTCTTTCAGTCTCAGGGAAAATCAACGGAAAACAAAACAAAACACCATCATTCTGCCTACCTGGACGATTCAAGGCAGTACCACCTGCGCAACCGTCTGGCTGAACTCGTTAGTAAGCTAAGGCTTCTCAGTTGCGGTAGCTGACCGTGGAACCAAGGACACCAACGCCAGGCCCCGCAAAAGCGCTGTTGCATGGGCTGGAGCCGAGGTTCTCCCTCAGTGGAGACTGTGTCCTGAATGAGGAGAGGCTTGCGAGAGGGCAGGAGAGCGCCAGTGCCGTGGACAAGCCCCGAGTCAGAAAGGAGGGAGCTATCTTTGTCTTTCCTCTCAGGGATCGCTCCGCCACTCTGGTTAATACCCAAAGGCTCTCTCGATGTTTCTCATTGCTCCAGCCAAACTCCCTTGTCCCAATTTCTTCTTCTGAACCAGCCCTTTCTCTGTGTTACATCAGTGGCTAGACTTGTCATTAGTACTTGTTTTCCAGAAGGAAGCAGCCCTTTTCAGGTCCTTGCTTTTAAAGGTCACAACCAATGTGGCATGTCTGCATCCCCACTGGGTTACATTTTGGTTATAAAATGAAGTGTGGTTTGAAGCCAAAACAGTGTGAGAAAAATTTGAATCTTTCCCCTTCTTCTAGGAGGGGGCTGGTTTTCTGAGATAATTGACATGCAATTGTCCCACTCCACATCCACGCTCTCTTTCTCCTGTTGTTTAAGAACATGGCAATTATAACTCCCAGGGCTCATCACATCACGTGCCCTCCTTAATGCCCATCACCTAGTGTTATATGCAACTGATGAATTACTGAACACCACATCTGAAACTAATGATGCACTATGTGTTGGCTAGTTGAATTTAAGTAAAAAAAACACAACAATTAATGCAAAAGGATGTTAGAAATTCAAAACATCTGAGGGTTTATAGTAGGATCTGTTTCAATACTATATGGGTGGATTTTACTATGCCAGAAAACAGCCTTTTTTCAACCTAGCCAAAGAAAGTCGTCCAAGGGTAAGATGTGATCTGGCAAAATTAGTCCCAGTTGAGCCTGGTTTCTAGAATTGGTTTGATAATTACAGATCAAGCAGCACCTTGGCTGAGGTCAAAGCTCAGGTGTCTTCACTCTATACTTTAATGTAATCTATAGCATCATACGTGTGTCATTCATTAAAACGCTTACTCATAAACAATTCTGATGACAAAAATTATAATACTAATAGCTTTTTTTGAGCACTCACTTTGTGCCGGGTTCTGTCCTAAGAACTTCACTTTTGTTTAACACAGAATAATAAGTAATGACAAGATGGTTACCTACTTAACACACAATAACAAGATTATCTAAGTGTGATAATCTTACGTAGTCCTCACAAGGATCCTAAGGGAAGGTGTCCATTATACAGATCAGGAAACCGAGGTTTGAGAGGTTAAGCGACTTGCCTCACATTGCAAAGCTGGAAAGGGAGAACCAGCCCAGGCTGCCGACTCCATAACCCTGGCTCTTCATGCTAGGTGGTCCTGGACACAAATATGCCTTTTATCACACGTCATTCATCAATGAGGAGGTCCAAATGAGTGAAATTTCCAGATAACCAAAACTCACTGTCCGCAAGTACTAGATATTTTTATTTTAACTATGTTGTGTGGATATAATAATCCAAAATGGGAAGCTAAATTTGGCTGCATTTTTAAAGAGAGCATAATGAGCATAATTCAACACTTAATTAATGACTGCAAACCCATTAAGAGCAAGCATAATTGTATGACGCAGTCGTAGAGTTCTGTATCTCCTTTCGATTTATTCTGTCTCCTTCCTTGAGGTCAGGCTGTCAGGTGTCAGTCTCAGGGTCGTCTGCAGACCTGCTGTGCTCTGCACCAACACACCTGCCCCTCCATTTTTCTGTGCATCTCGTAAGCTCTTCTTTGTAAAAAGTTGTTAAATTGGTTAAAGATCGCGTGTTAAGGAAGAACAAATGAGAACCCGGATGAAGGCCTAATGAAGTATGGAGCAAGGTCTTTCTTAAAGCTCTTTTGAGAATGTAACAGGGCATTTAAAAAACTTATTTCTCAACTTGGGGTTCTATTCCAGAAAGCCAGAATGGCAAAGGGCCAGTCAAGAACACTCACTGTGGTCTGAATTGTTACTTAACCAGTTTCTATACAGGATCTTGTTTTCCCAGCTGGAGTATAAAACTGGGAGGTGGAGATCCCTGTATATTTGGAAAATGAACACTTGCCAGTGCTTAGGCCAGGGCTGCAAAGAGAAGAGCCTCCAGAAAAAATGAAACAAGATGAAATCAGAGAGGGAGACAAACCATAAGAGACTCTTAATCTCAGGAAACAAACTGAGGGTTGCTGGAGGGGATAGGGGGTGGATAGATGAGGTGGCTGGGTGATGGACACTGGGGAAGGTATGTGTTGTGGTGAGCGCTGAGTGTTGTGTAAGACTGACGAATCACAGACCTGTACCCCAGAAACAAATAATACATTATATGTTAATTTAAAAAAAAGAAAAGAAGAAGAGCCTCCACTCCAGGAATTTAGAGTTTAGCTCTTTTCAACACAAGGTGAAGGCTGCTATGGGGGGTGAATTGAGAGACACTTGGCTTGAGCAAATCATGGCCTACTCACCATATTCAGCCCCGGAGTTAAGACTAAAGGGTTGTTAAAAAAAAAAAAAAAAAAAAAAGCAAGAAAGAAAGAAAAAGAAAAAAAGAAATATATGGGATAAAGACCATATATGGCTCTGAAAGCAAAGCCTAAAATATTTACTATCTGGACCTTTACAGAAAAAATTGCTGACCCCTGGCCTAGAGGATAAGGGAAGACTTCCTGGAGGAAGGGGTATATGAGCTGTCACATTATAAATTCATCAGGGTCTGCTTCAGTCTTATACACATATGTGTACTATGTTTGCATGAATGATGAAACAAACAGGTATAATTGGTAGGTTCAATTAGTCTTGATCACAGGCTAGGCTTCTGGCTCACTCCACTGAGCTGACACCTTGAGCAAACACAGTCTCTTTCTAAATCAGACACATTTACATCAGCTCATTGAGGAAACAACTGAAACAAAACAAAACAAAACATAAAACAAAGAAACAATTGAGTTTCCTTTCTCAGGTTCCACATTACATCCAATCAATCTGTACAGGACCGAGACATTCAAATATGGAATTACCGCAAGGGGTGCACTGCTAAGCATCCGATAAATTACACCTCACCGAAATTAACATTCCCTCCTTCCCCTCCCCACCTGCAATCAGCCTCCCCACTTACAACGGTGCACCTAGGCAGCTCAGTACGGACGCCGGTAAAATCAGCAAACATATCTTTTTCTTCTCTGGTGTTTTATATCTCGCCTACTATTTGAGCTTCATTGAAACAGAAATGTCACACTGCTATCTTTAGAACACTCCGAGAGTTTGAACTAAAAAACACTGTAGCTGATGCCCTAGACAAAAAGTGAGGGGATGCAGATTTCATGTCTGAACAGCAAAAGTAGACACAGTTTCAAAACAGCTATTAATCCATGAGAGGGGAAATAGCACAAAGGTGCGAGCGAGATCTTCCTTCTAACCACAGTCAAAACCCAAGTTAAATAATCCAGCTATTTCTGAAGCAATTAGCAGTATGTATTATTTCCCGACACTCATGAACAGAATCATTTTGAAAACCAGTGCTCTTGACACGTTTCACTATAAAATCAATTACTTTTAAAAGCAAGAAGCTCATTCTCCACCCCGGGAACATATGATACACCACCTGCCTGTTCCAAGAGATGCTTCGTGGGTTTGTTTTTTTTTTTTTTTAATGGGCTTATGGGAATGGGGTGATCTCTCTTCTGGTATTATCTGCACATCTCTGCAGTAAGGATGTTCAAACTCATCCCTATACTGCTATGACCAATTCACAAGCATTCTGAGTCTACACCATCAGGACCCTTTCATCTCCTTTTAGGAATTTAAGCTTTCCAAACCTGATATGATCTTAATTATCAGAAGTGCATTCTTGCCCAGGTTCAATCTCTGACATCATAATAAAGTACAGTAGCTCCATTTCAGATGAGAAAAAGCTGATTCAGGGAGATATTGTATATATCTGTTTGCATAGAAAGAATCAGGCCTGAATTTATTTTCTTAGAGATGTTTCATGGATAACATTTTCATTTTCATCAAAGGCAAGCAATTTAAAAGTTTCTCTTGCCGTTGACGGTGTCTCTAGCCGGGGACCTGGGCTGAGTACAAATGGCAATGTTTTTCAGAGGGCAAAAGGTGCTATTTTATTTCCAGAGAATATAGTGTAAGGCATGGTCCGAATGCTGTGGCATTACTGTGGGATCTTCTGCTTTGTAGAAATCAAAGGAAAATAACTACCCCCTCACCCCCCACCGAGCTGAGGCTGGCATGAATAAAGTGTTACACAGTTGCATGGTATGGTGAACATATCTGTCAGGAAGTGTTTGAAACTGGTCATTCTCTACCTGAGCAAAAACAGTAGCTTTTTCTGGCTATTTAAAAGGTCATTTAATGAATTTCCCGTTTGGTTCAATTAATGGCATCTTGAAAAGAGATATTTCTTGCCAAAAAAAATCTTTTTCTGTTTCAGGAATGATCTAATCACTGTCAGAAACTGGCTAACCATCTTTTAAAAGCAGACAAAAAAATTTCAGGTAATTTAAATGAAATCCTAAGTCATTTGTCAACAGACATCAAAATTAGGATTTTTGGAGCAAGCCTGAAGTCTGTGTCGTAAAAACAAAAAATCCACCTCCCCTCTTTGACTCATTAAATTGTCCTACAATGTCGCAAACTTAGTTGTTCCTACAACAAATGGAAAATTTTGCGTCTCGACATCCATCAGAACCTTAATAAAAATTAATTGTTAAGATATCTGTATTTGTGGAGACGTGTCTCAGGTCACGTCCGACCTGTCACGTAAGTTACCTCTGAAAAAGCCTCCTCTCTCTGAGATAGGCCAAACCCAATTGATCTTTTTATGTCTTTGGTCTTCTCTGGAAGAAAGTAAAAACTGCTATTTCCCCAGAGCACAGTAAAGAGATCTGAGCATGCCTCTTCTTTAAGCAATAACCATTAATATGGGTTCCGCTTGTACCAGACATCTGTAATGCTTTGGGCTGTATTTTCTGGCGCGATAACAGTGTTGTCTTGAGAACTGGTGCATGAAGAGGACAGAAGGCGGAGAGGCGGAGCTGAACTGCTCACTTGTGCTCCTATGGAAGGGACAGCACTCTTATCTTGTGGGAAAACATAGCCCTGAGCCATAAAGGCAAGTTCCATAAATCTTTGCCCACCAGTTTTGTCAGTCTCTATTCTTGCCTGTGGCCCACGGCTGACCTTGATTAGAATCCAATCTCCCAAGTCAGGATTCAAGGGATCTGAAGAACTTCTCTCAGATTCCTTCAGGTCCAGACCCCCAGCTTCTTCCAAAACCCATTCTGTGGGCAATCTCCCCCGAGGAGTGGCCAGAGATTGTGCTTGATAAGTTCCATGGACATTTACTGAGTATCTATTTTGCACCTGGGCCTGAGCTTAACGCTAGGAACAGGGTGGTATCTACAATTTAGTCCCCCTCCTGAGGTGTTCAGGTAGTCCGGGAGGAAGGATGGACACCTTCAGTAGGACCTTTAAGTGCTAAGAAAGGGGAAAGTGCAGGGTATTCTGGAAGCATCTCCTTACGGTGACAGCATAATGAAAACTCACGAACTTGTGGATGGATTCAGAATTTTCTCTCTAGACTAGAGCAATTTCATGGGTAAGCTCTAACATCCTGTTAGAGGCATTTCTCAAAAGCTCCTGGAAAAGTGTAGGAATGACCCTGCCCTTTCTCACAAATTCTCTCAACACACAGTTGGACGCCTCTTGGGTGCCTGGGGATGATACGGGGACGTCACTCAGCCTGCAGTTATCACCGAATCATCACACGTGCTCCTCTTCACGTTGGGTGTAATTTGGGGGAACGTGAAAGCTCTATCTGCCTGAAAATCTCTCTCCCACAGTTCTACCATGGTGCCTGGCATTACATTAGGAATATCCTTGATGGGCCTAAGGAAATGAGCGCCTTCGTGACATGTGAGAGCTTCATGTTATCCGATTCATCTAATTACGGCTCAGTGTCTTATCAAGACTCCTGGGCCTGAGGGGCTAGAAAGTAGAATCGGTTAAGTTTTGATGTTGGAGTGAAAATGAGATGGGAACCACAGGCATTGTGGGGGAGAGGTTCTTAGAAAGGATAAAGAAATGTTAATAGAAGAAGTGAGAAAAGACAAAGATTTTCATACGCACTTGTTTTAGATTCTTACTATGCCCTCTCCCAAGGAGGAGGAGGAAGGAGGAGGAAAAGGAGGGAAAGAAGAAGAAGATGAAGACACAAAGGAGAAGACGAGGAAGGAGGAGGAGGAAAAGAAAGAGCAAGGGTAGAGAGGGAAGATAAGGAGATTCAGCTGTGACTGATATTCCTCTCTCTGAAATGGAATAAACCACACCAGCCCACTCTGTGGACATCAGTGGGCATAATGGGATAATGTTGGTGATATCCCTGCCGAAAAAAGGCAGTTAGCCTCTCCAAAGTACACCTCTGTAATCACTGGCATTTGTATTTCAGAACGTCAGCCTCACTATAGCGGACATTTGGCTAAGGCAGAACCACAAGGCGGGGTGCCTTTCGGAGTGGTGTGGGCCGGCACCGGGAGATGGCCAGCCATGGAGACTCATGGATGCCATCCTGCAGCTCCAGGCAAGCCCAGGCTGGTCCCCTGTTTTTGTCCTGACTGACATCAACCTCTTTCCAGCTGATGAAGCCCTTCATTCTTAGTTCCGTTCAAGCCAGAGCAGCCGTCCCAGGGGAGTTAAAGAAATAAAAACACCCCCCAAACTAGATTCTGATAATGCACACATCACTTGCTTTCCTCAAATGCAAACCATTTGCTCAAGGAGGCATCCTTCCCTCCCTCCCGATGTGCAGCACACATGAGGAAGCCCTCTGTATGGATTGAAAAAAAAAAAAAAGGATTGATTTATGCACTTAAGGCCCCCAGGGGAGTGACATAAACCCAGTTGGTGTCCCTGCATCCAGGAGACTACATTAACACTACTGCGTTACCCGGGAGATGTGCAAAATCACATGTGGCTGACATCTCCCCCTACTCTGCAGCGAAGATGCCTCACAGGCACTATTTGCTCCACCATGGGACTGGAATAATGGAATGTTCAAGAAAGGGGTTCCTTGCATTGCACAGCAACCTTGGAATTATAAGACACTGGGACGACGTGTCGAGTGATAGAGAGATTTTTGACCTTGGACTGATGAAATCAGCCCCATTGAAAGGGTGGATGTTTAATCATGAGCACACACAACTAAAAACAAAAAAAGGAGAAATCAAGGCAAATAAAATGTAGAAATACTGAAAAATCCTTTCTCTTTCCCATAAAATGCGAGTGCGTGCACACACGTGTATTCAAACACAATGAGTCACTTACAAGAAAATTCAAATCCCAAGCTGACAGACCAAATGTTCGTTGCTTTGTTTTGTTAAATCTTTTAAATTTGAGAGAATTGTAGATACACATTCCATTGTAAGTCTTCCAAGTACTCTTTATCCAGTTTCCCCCAGTGATAATAAACACCTTGTGAAACAATAGCACAATTTCACAACTAAGACTTTGACACTGACCCAGTGAACACGCACAACATCCCCAGGAGGGTCCCTCATATTGCCCTTCGGCAGCCATACCCACTTCTGTCCCACCCTCCTTTTTATTTTTATTTATTTTTTTTAAGATTTATTTATTTATTTATTCGACAGAGATAGAGACAGCCAGCGAGAGAGGGAACACAAGCAGGGGGAGTGGGAGAGGAAGAAGCAGGCTCATAGCGGAGGAGCCTGATGTGGGGCTCGATCCCAGATTGCCGGGATCACGCCCTGAGCTGAAGGCAGACACTTAACCGCTGTGCTACCCAGGCGCCCCTCACCCTCCTTTTTAAAAACTGAAACTTACCCACCCAAATCTGAAGCATACCATTTGAAAAGTTTTGATACATATAAACAGCCACGTAACTATCAAGATATAGGCTATTTCCATCACCCCAGAAATTTCACTTGTGCTCTTGTCCTGTTATTCAACCCCTCTACGCCATGCTAGGAATTCTCCCAGTGTAAACTAGTTTAACGTGTTTTAACCTTAAAGAAGATGGTAAGTGTACATTTTATAAATGACTTCTTTCGCTCAGCTTGCTTTTGAGATTCATCCATGCTGTGTGTCTGACCCTTTTGTACTGCTGAGTAATATTCCATTGTGTGATAATGCCAGAGTTAGTGTATTCATCCATTTGTGGGCAGATATTTGAGTTTGTTTCCAGGTTGTGGTTACTGAGAACCAAAGTTGCTCCTAACGTGCATGCATCCGTCTACTCTTGAACATATATTTTTATTTCTTTACGTCAGTACTTGGGAGGGGGATCGCTGTGTAGATGTTTAATTGTATGAGAAAATGCAACACATTTTCCAAAGTGATTGTACCACTTTCCACTCTCACCACCACTGTCTGCGGGCTACTCTCAAACCTGGCCAGTACTATGTTGTCAGTGTTCTGAATTTTAGCCATTCTGGAAGGTGTGAAGTGACACCTAACTGTTTTATTTCTTTCTATGCAAAGACATGGCAAAAAGCTGGCTTTGAGATACATTTTGCAATCCGATGTGTGGAGTAGACTTGAAGTCAGATCTCAGTCAAAGCCCCGGTTCGGGCATCTAGCTGGCAACACCAGACAAAGCCTGCCATGTCAGGCTCTCCAGGTGCTTTTAGTGCAGGTGGGCTTCCAACCTCACTTTGACAAACAGTGCTGGGGAATAAGTTCCATGTATTTCTGATGTATCCATTCCAGTAGAGCCCCTTTTAGGTTCTGATGCATGCTTTCTCTATGCTTTGGTTGCCTTGAGTCAAAGAAGGGTTAACCTGTGTCATGAACTGTAAATATTTTACCATTTTTATGCTATTACCAGGAGAGATAAAAATTGGCTGACAGGTCAGACCAGCCAGTTGGGCACTTTCGCCTAGTCTGCAGGCTCCTGTCGAGAAAAACAACGTTTGGCCTATCAGTGGGCATCCTATTGACTCGCCTGCATGGTTTTTGGCAAGCACCCATGGACAGAAATGGATCAGAGCTGGTCCCCACCACACTGGCACAGGAGTCAGCAAGAGCACCTCGCCTGTCGTCTGTGTTCCGCTAACTAAGCCCAAGTGCCAAGAACTGTACACCTGCTCCTATTCACCTGTAAAGAATAGGTATAAAGACAAATACATTACTCAAGTTTAGATGTGGAGAGATGCTATAATCAGATTCCTGAGCTAGAATGAAGCACTCTTTCCTCTACAGGGTGCATTTAGGAGATAAGGAAATAGAAATATGGAGACCCAGGACTCGGATACACCACCAGCACACACAGTTGGTCACACATGTAAACATAGGGACACGGTTATGTAATAGGCCTGATTGTAAAGCAGTATGAAAGACTTTCGTGGGTGTTTTATTCTGACATCTTTCTGCTTTACAGTCACACCTTGTGTCTCTACATAGATACACATATACTCTGAGAAGATTTGATAGCAAGATGATGGCCAGTCAGGAGAGACAGGGGGGCGAGGCAGATGGCACAGTGGGAAACACCGGGCTCGCCACCTGCAAGTTGACTCCCAACTTCCCCACTTACAAGCCATACGAGGGAGCTCTATGGGCTAAATATTTAATGTACTCAGGGTCCCACTTTCCTCATCTGTAAAATGGAAGTTATAACACCTATTTTGCAGGGCTCCTACAAGAAATAAATGAGCTGGTACCTGCGGAAGTCTAACTCGCAGCCAGCAACACAACTAGGACCCAAATGTGGACTGAAGCTGACGACACGCCCCACAGGGACGTCATTCTAGTCTGAAGTCACCCAAGCTGCCTTTCTACCTCACCAGCAGAGGTTCTGAGATTAGATAGCTAATTTAAATTATTTATGCGTCAACTAATCCTCTTTCTATTCAGATGCAAACAAGGTTGTTGGAAAAGAGGTGGCTGATAGGCCAGGTGGTATCCTCACATGATGAACGAAAGTCTACAAGCATTCTACGCTCTCTGCACAGAGCTCTGGTGAGAGTATGAGAGACAGGTACTGGGTGAGGGTGGGGGAGTGCATCTAAATGTCTTAACCCTGGTGATGGGTATTAAGGAGGGCACGTTGCACGGAGCACTGGGTGTTATACACAAACAATGAATCATGGAACACTACATCAAAAACTAATGATGCACTGTATGGTGACATATCATAACAACAACAAAATAATAAATACAATAAAATAAAATGTTTTAAAGCCAGTAACAAATTTCGAAGTCCAGTTTTTGAGAGCTGTGAGCCATTCTATCACTTCCTCGTTCTTTCTTTGTTCCACGAGCATGGCGGGAATACATAGCCTGACTTGGAAGGGGCAGTAAACAAGTAAGCAAAACGCCGACCAATTTAAAAGTGGTATGTATAAGCAAAGAGAGCAAGTACTTCTGCTTGGGTAAGGGGACTGCACAGCTGAACTGGCTGCTGAAGGATGGGCTGGAGTTCACGAGGGATAGTTGAGGGAAAAGCCTTGTCCTGGGTACTACAAAGAATGTGAATGACGAGAAGTTGAAGTTGGCTGGGCTGTTGTATTTGCACATGGCAAGAGGGAAAAGAGATCAGACATGTCGACCAAGTAGAGTGTGAGGGCTTTCCGTGGACCTGGCACTTCCCTGAGGGCAGAATACATGTTTCGTCTGCCTTTGTGTTTCAGCGTCTGGTACAGATCCAGGCAGAGAAATAACACCGTTGGGTTGGTTGGATAGTGCCGACTAACAGCAATATGGTGGATGGGCTGGAAAATGGAGAGGCTGGAGTCTGGAAGGCGAGTTTCTCTAGACCCAGCTACAGATGATGAGGTCTGGACTAGGACAGCAGAGTGGACCTGAAGAACCAGGGGAACAGTTAAGGGATACCTGGGAAGGGAAGTGACAGAAGTGGGAGGTGAACTGGCTATGGGCCATTGGGAAAGGGAAGAAGTGAGGAGGACTGCAGATTTTTAGCCAGGGAGCATATTCTAATGGAAGCTAAAAGACCATTTGTTGGTCTTACTTTTCTCTTTCGCCATGAAGACAGTTCCCATTTCATGACTTATTTCGTTTTCAGTATCATAGTCTTGCCCTCCATGGCTGCCCTTCGTCTACTGGGACCTTACAGTCAGACAGATGTGAGTGTCCATCCTGGCCCGGTACTTAAAAGCTTTGAGGCCAGGGGAAATTTCTTTGATGCCCTCCGTGTTTACTTGCTCGTTTGTAAAGTGGGGTTACTTCGACTACTCTTCTCACTGGGTTGTATATAACAGCCTGTGTACAATGTCTTGCTCATAATAAGTCTTCATTCAATGTTCACCACTTTTTTTACGGTTTTGCTATTTGGATTTGTTATTATTATTACAATCATATGTCGTGGTCGTTTCGTACCTTTTCTGAGATACAGGAAGAGCTTCCCTCTTCCTTTCAGGCTTCCTGTCTAGGTCAGTGTGCTTTGCCTCTCAACCTGCACTTGCAGAACTGTAAGACACATGAATCATCTAGGTCATCTTGTCTAATTCAAGATACAGAATCTAATTTGGGAAGTCTGGGGTGGGGCCTGAGAGGCTGTATCTCTCACAAGCTCCAGGGACTGCCAACGTGCAGGTCTGTGGGCCACGCTTTAGGGAACGAGGATCTAGACTCGCTAGACATTTTGGACAGGAGAACAAAATGCGAACCGCAAGCAGTTTTGATTTTTTCCTGCATATCATTCCCACTGACCAGGAAACACGTCCTTTTAGAACAAATAGCTCCACTGTAACTGTGCCCTTTGCTTCCGCATCAAAGCGCTGAACTCCTGTGAATGGGACCAACTCAAGTTTACCTGGTCTTTGGAGACTTGCACATACTTGGAACTGAAATGGGCACTAAAAAACTAGTCTTGTTTATTTCGTACGCAGCGAGTGAAATCCTTGCACATCCAAATGTAATAAATACATTTTTCAATGTCTGTTCCATAATTGATCACACAATTTCTCCCTCTGCTTACTGTGCCTTATCATCGGGACACCACCAATCGGATAAGATGAAGACACTGCCAGTAATTTTTAATATTATGGTGAAATCATATATTTTCCTAGATGGTTGATTTGATACAAGGCCTAAGCCCTGGTCCATAAATCTTTGGGTGCTTGAGATTTGTAGTAATTTCATATTTAATCTATAGCCTATCGATACATCATCAGGACCTGAGAAATGATGAAGAAGAGCTTGGAAGATAAGCATGGGTGGTTGTGGATAATAACCTAATTCCAAATACGCTTATAGACAGAGGACCCTGGGATGGACAAAATAAGTCAGGTGTTTTTTTCCCCTTATGCTGTTGATTATTTTTATTTAACTCCTAACTTGCACAAGGGGCCCCTCTGGGGTGTTTTCCTAGGCACTATGGATGCTGTCATGTTGTGAATGGCACCAGATGCAAACCCAAACCCAAACCCAAACCAAACCACCACCGTTCCTTTTCTGGAAATTTTACCTAACTAAAGCCTTATATTCGAGTTTCAAGATCCCCCTCAATCACGTGTCTCCTTCGAGTGTAGAATTTGCGGAGAGCTGGATGCGAGGCTAGACACGCCCTAGCGCCTGTGACTTTGCCTGAAGCACCGCTGTCTCCCCAGCACCTAGAATATTTGAGATGCAACAAATATTTTTTGAGGGGCTGAATGGTGGTGCTTAATTCTTATTTGTTTATCAGAAGCCATCAAAAGAGTCACTGCGAAAACATAGCCTTTTTGCTTGTTTAGTCTGGGTGTCAACCTGATTGCTAAGCTCCTCCTCCCAGACCTTTCCCGTCTGATGGGTCCATCGCAGAACAATCCCCAGACACTGGGAAATGCGGACCCCTTGACGTTATTCCCCTGACTCCCACCTCTCCAGCTCAGCAGTAAGCTGAGATCAGCGTACTCAGTCAGGAGAGTGTTACTTCATATTTGCCTTGAATCGTCTGAAAAAAAAAGTGTCTTGATTTATTCTACTTCGAGTCACCACGATCTTGCGGGAATTTAGGAAACACAAATAACCTTGAAATAGAAACGGCTGTGACCCCTTCTCCTTCCAAGAACCCTTGCTGGATCTACCACCAAGCACTCTGATAGGCACTCAAACATTTTCAGTTTACTGCTCATAAATTCTTCACCCCCTTCTCTTCTCTGCGCCTTCGGTAAGGGGATTTCAGGAAGTAGACATAGAGAGGCAGCTTGTTTGCGAACAAAACGGGTCCCCCTGCAGCCTCAGACTAATGCTGCTTCTCCCAGGCCAAGGGATCACCTCCCACCTCCCACCTCCCACCTCCCACTCTGGGAATCCAGGGAAACCTGAGCTCTCCTCCCTCACTTAGAATAAAAGCCGTGGAATAATATGTCCTTAAACTATAATTTGCTTGCATCCGGCAGCTTCCTATCCAGCCCCACAATAGTCCTCTATGTAAATCAGATTTATTTATTCATAGGTGGTAGCATTCCATTACTTTCATCAAAACCAGTCAAGCTGCATTCAGCGGTTTCTGCATTCTTATAAACTAACTGGAAAAGCAATTAACATTCGCCAGCACTTTAGATAGTGGGGAGAGGGTGAGGGACCCCACCACACTCTAGATAACACCACCTCTGTAGGCGGATGGCGGTGCAAAATGACTGCTCCTCTGTGTCAAGGGAGATAAGAGAAGTGACACAGATTAGAACAAATTGTTGATCCATACCAGGGAGAAGCTAGGGAAACAATAGAAGTAAAAGCATAAATGTCAATTTGGGATGATAAAGGATACAATCTAAATGTAATATGAGAGGCCCCCAGACAAAAGCAAGAAATCGAGATTGCACATTAGTGAAGTATCAAAGTACTGGAGCATTATAACCACACGCGCGCACACGCCGAGTCATATGCTCCCAGCATATGAAAAGACAAGTAACACATTGTTGATTGCTCAGCAAACCCAATTATGAATTAACCGGCTATTGCAGAAATTCTCCAAAATTATGCTCATTTCAAGCTGCTCGGAAGAACATTTTGTCCCCGTGGTAAGTTTGCTTCCCATATTGGCTTCGTTCTTCTGCTTCTTTTTCTTCTAAGAGCCTACAGGCTACACACACACACACACACACACACACACACACACACACACACACAGAGGACTGCTCTGGTTGCCAGCCTAACAGGAGAGTCTGGCTAAAGGCTCACCCGTCTCTCTAATAGAAAGATTAAGAGGGAGGTCAACCTGCAAGGTCATGATCTCAGCTTCCAAAACACGGCCACACAGCTCCCGCCTTCCTCCCCGGCAGTGTGCTGGGTAAGCCAAGATCTGAGAACTCATTTCTAATTCCTCTAGCATCATTTCCAGCCCTGCCTTTATGGTGACAAAAATCAAACCACGGGCTCAGCTGTGGCTCCACCTAACAGAACCAGTGCATCTTGCTAATGCGACAGAGCTTCTGGGGAGGCGTGCAGGTGGTAACGCGTCCTGCCATCCTTGCAGACGGGGGCAGCAGCTCATTCCTGACGCGCTTCAAGGGTCAGTATGGTTATGAATTACCAGAGTGGTCAGCACGAGGCAGGGGAGCCCGGGGGACTGGCCACATTCTGGACATGTTTTATGTTCGCTCAACACACATCTCAGCCCCTCTTTTTAAGGACTCGCAGTAACTGCTGCTATTCACTCAATTTAATTGTTTTGCTTTAATAAAAAAGAGAAATATAAAAAGGCCCTTCTTTATCTCACCAATGAAATGCCAAAAATGTATACAGAAATCCATGTTCGGAAAGGCAGGCTCTGTGTTGTTTCACTATTTAACTTTCACCGAGCACTAACTTTGCGCTAAGTACTATGCTAAACAGTATATATCAGTAAACAGTAGCTGTCACTGCTGTCCTCTGCAGCCAATAAGAATCACATTAACCACGGTAGTGATAATAGAATAATATTGGGGTGGTTACAAAAAATTCTTCACTTCCCAAAATAATTTGTCACAATATACAGACTTCCCTCAGGATACCGAAAATATTATTTCTCTCTCAAGTCAACTCAATCTAGTCCATGTATACCGAGGGTCCATGAAACGCAAGGCAACGGGCTAGGCGCAGGGAGATAGACAAGAGTGGGGTGATTTGCCGTTACCTGCCTGTTACCCCACTGGGCTCTCAACTCTGTGGGGCATGGCCCGTGTCAGGCACTGCTTGAAGCACTCTACTTGGATTGTTATAATTTATTCCCACTACAAATCCCCCGTTTTACAGGTGAGGAACCGAAGATTCAGACAGGTGAGGGGAGTATTTCAAGGTCACCTGCAAGCAGGTGGCGGGCTTTACACCCTCCCCGCCCCCACCTGTTATTACATCTCCTTCTTCCCACTCCCTTGTCTGAAGTGGAAATACAATCCTTCAAGTTAGTAACTATTATTTAAAAATTCCTGGCGAGGGACACCCTGAGATTCACACTTCACAAATGAAGATAATACTACGTATCTGGGTTCATAGCCCTCGATCCTCAGAGGCCCCAGAGATTCCAAAACCTCATCAACGGATGAAGTATGTTCATCAAGTTGTCCCTCTCCCTTGACTTGGCTTCTTAGGGAATGTTCTCTTGGGCTAGAACAGGGATTTGCAAATCACCCTTGATTCAACGGGCAACTTGCTGGGTGTGCAAGTCTCTTACCATACCTCAGTTTCCGCATAGTTTAGGAATGAGGGAAAGGGGGGAAGAGGAAAACAAAGCTCCTTTGAGAATTCCTCCATTCAAAGAAGACTTGTCCAGTGCTTCTGATGCCTGGTGACATCAAAGGCGGGCCCTCCTCAGTTTGGAAGGCACTGGAGCAGTATTCCCCCTTCGGGAAAAGCTTTTCCCTCCTCACCCCTTCCCTACACACCTGTGCTCCTGGGCCCTGAGTGAGAAGCCAGCTCAGCTCCTTCTCGGAGTAACGACCCCAGCGAGGCCAGCGGTGCTGAAATCATAGCCGCTGCCGTTGCTAGTCTGTGGACGGGAGAAGGCGAGGCTGGCAGTTCGCTCACCCCGAGAAGGAACGGAGCTGCCCAGTCAAGGGCAGTGGACCACTGAGAATAAGTGAGGCCTCCCATGGATTTTCTTTTTCTCTTTTCTCTTTTTTTTCCCCTTCTGTTCTGGCACCTCCCTCCCTCTCAGGAAGAGCCTAGCTCTGCACACTGGCGTCTCAACCTTTCAAGGTGAACCCCTACTCCTGGAGATGTGCTTCCCGGCAAAGGCTGGGGGAGAAGAGAGGGAGGGGGTCCAGATCAAAGCCGGCTTTGAAGTGAGTATAATTTTTGGAATGTTGCTAAGAGTGTAACACACAGTTCAGCAGGAAATTGGCTCTGGAAACAGCTTTGTAGTTGCTCCCCGGGACTGATGATTTCCCTGACCTGGTGGCAAAGGTGGGGAGCCGAACAGTGGGGGAGATGAAGATTGCTGACTCTCACCGATCTGATTTACATTTTTCACCAACCAGGTCCTGTGGCTCTGACTCGCTGAACAGAAATGTAATACAATAAAGTCTGAAACAAACCCCGAGAGAAACTGGGGCTCTTTCAGCGGACTCTGAGCAGGTTCCAGGACTGGACGTAAAGGACAGTACGAACATTTTGCTTTCCGTGGCACACCGGATGCAGGCATGTAGTAACAGAAACAGCGCCCATTCGTTGCTTATTACGCGTCAGACCCTCTGCTCCCTGGCGGACAGCATCGTGGGATAATCCGCGAGAAGTGCTCGCAGGGTGCCTGGCGCACAGCACATGCTCACTATGACTTACTAGCTTCTTTAACCCTCATCACAAACCTGTCAGTTACGTACCTTTTCATCCTCATTTTGCAGATAAAGAACCAGACTAAGTTAGCTCCCCAAGGTCGGTCAGATTGAACAGCGGCACAAGTATTTGAAAGCACACCTGTCAGAATCCGAACACACCTTTCACACGTATAGAGCATATGCCTTGCCTCCGGGGTAGGAACAGTTCACAGTCAAGTCCATTTTTGAACAATTAATGCCCTCCAAATCAAGGAAATACCGGCATTTCACAAAATGACATTCTGAGTGTGTTTTCCTCAAGAAAAAGAAATAGAGGACAGATAGTCTTTCTTGTTAGTACACAGGTTTTTCTCTCTCAGGGACGTTATGAGGGCTGCTCTTTTGGTTTATGCTTTTAATTTCTGTTGTTGTTACTGTAGTAAGGGGAGGGACTGGAGAGAGGGGGATTAGTGGATAATTGGTGAATCAATACAGGGGAACAAAAGATTTTGCTGGGAAAGTGAGATCGAGCCACACGCTTTGAATATCAGTGGAGTAAGAGAGGCCAACGCCAGCAGAAGGGAGCTGGTGGTTGGTGGGGGTGTAGAGGAGAAAAGAAATATTCAATATGGAGCAAACTTCACCCAACAGGAGGGGAAAAGACACTTCCAAGAACGGATTCAGACACCTTCAATGAAAGCCTGGTTGGGATGAGATGTGACCATATGTTGTCAGGGATTTAATTTCTTCCTTTTCATCCTATCTCTCCAGCTCCCTTCTCTGTCGCTGTGGACTAAAATCACTTTGACAACAGTGTGTCTAGTTGTCCTTCATGTGTAATTTGGGGTCTACCTGCGTTAAAGAACCTCGAGAAGTTAGCATCTCAGGGCCGGGAGTAAACAGAAGTTTCTTTTTCCCATCACTTCATGCTGTTTTCGTCTCCTCCAAATCAGGAATGAGGGGGACCTAAAGCGGGGGTTCGAAGGTGGAATAATGACCCCTTAAACGATACCCATGACCTCATCTCCAGAGCCCATGACCATGATTGGTCACGTGGTGTTATGGGTTGAATTGTGTAACCCCCCCCAATGAAGTTCTAACCCCTAATACCTCAGACGTGACTCTGTTTGATAACAGAGTCATTGAAGATATAACTAGTTAAGATGAGGTCATATTGGAGGAAGGTGGGATCCTAATCCCTTTAAGGAAAAGGCCACGTGAAGATGCAGAGACACGCAGGGAGAACGCCATGTGACGATGAAGTCGGGGTTTGGAGTTATGCAGCTGCAAGCCCAGAAACACAGATTTCCGGCAAAGCACCAGGGGCTAGGGAGTGGCAAGAAAGTCTCCTGGACAGGTTTCAGAGGGACCACGGTCCCACTGACATCTTGGTATTCGGACTTCTAGGCTCTAGAGTTAGAAGCCAATGAATTTCTCTTATTCTAACCCAGCTAGTTTGAGGCCCTTTGTCACGGTAGGTCTAAGAAAGGGATACAGACGCCAAGGGGGAATGAAGGTTGCAGACGGAGTTAAGGTTGCTCATTAGCTGTCTTTGAGAAGGGAAGTTATCCTCGCTTATCCGAGGGGCAGGGGCTGGTGTAATCAAAGGGGTCTGTATAAGTGGAAGAGGGAAGCAGAAGAGAAAGAACCAGACAGATGGCAGTATGAAAAAGACTCAGCCCGACGCTGCTGGTCTTAAAGATGGAAGAAGGAGCCAAATGCCAAGGAATCCTCCAGAAACTAGAAAAGACAAGAAAACAGATTCTTCCCTCGAGCCCTCAGAGGGAATGCAACACTGCTGACACCTCGATGTTAGCCTCAGCGACTTATCTCAGACTTCTGACTTCCACAGTTGCAATGTAATACATTTGTGTTGTGTCGAGCCACTGAATTGTGGCAACTTGTTACAGTAGCCATAGGGAAGTGAAACGGGGTGATGTGGAACCTGGGCCAGGAAAACTTAGAGTCAGGTACGCCCCAGGCCAAGTACAATCCAGAGGAAATGGAAAACTCCATCCTGGTTGAGCTCCCACTTCTCCCCCTTGTGCCTCCTGGCCCTTCAGTTTAAGGCACATGGAGGCTGGCCTCTTCTTACGCACCTGACAGGAGTTGCACCAGTGAGAACAGCTGCTTACCAGATGCAGGCACCGTTTAGCCCTTCGTTTACGTGCTGTCTTTTAATCCTTGCCACAATCTTAGTATTAGCCTCTGCCCTCATTTCCACTTATCAGATGAGGAAACAAAGGCAAAAGAGATTCAGGAAAAAAAAAAAAAAAAAAAAAAGATAAACTTGTCCTAAGTTGCACACATGGTCAATGGGGGGCCTTGACTGAAAGGGACAGAAATGGCAACCGGGTGGGGATGAGAAGTCCTTGGGGCGCATGGGCCTCCTGAAGAGGGGACTGCCGGACCAAGCTGGAGAAGAGCACATGACCCTTCTCCCCTCTCTGCCTGTGAATACACTGGTGAGGACAAGTCCACTGCAAAGTGCCATTTCTCTCAGTATAAGACTTCTATTGTTTTAATTTCTCTACCGCAAACTAGCAATAGATCGATGCTGAAGACATTCGAAATCTTGATGTTGGTCTCAATTCAAAGTTGGCAGTCAGGGGATTGAGAAATGGGAACATGTTGCTTCCCCCCACCCCATTTCAACGGCGGTGCCAATATCCTGTCGAGAAAAGGATAAAAAGAGCGTCTGTATAAATAAATATGCTTTGTAACATCACTTAAACTTATTCTTCCTGCTTGATAGTAAAATATGATGGGTGATAGTATGTGACACTTGCTGCTTCCACTGCTTTATCAAAGTTTATAAAACCCACTGATCTTTGGCACGGAGTGAACACACTCAAATCTCAGGCAGAGAGGATGCGTTCCGCCATCCGAACGTAGTCAAGGCTCCAGGCTGTGCAAGAAGAAGAGGCAGGGGGGTGAAGAGTTAAAGTGCTCCACCAGCTAGCCAGTCAGAGAGCTCAGGTGGGTGCTCCCGTGCTTCTCAACATCATGGTCCCGCTGCTCGGTCTCACTGAGGGTGCTGCAGAGTTTTGCTGGAATGCAAACATGCTAAGGACTGAATGCCTCTGGGCCTTCTAAGAGATGCCCCCTCATCCATCACTTCATGCTTGCCTGAACCTTCCTTGCTGTGTGGCCAGTCATGTTCCACTTGGAAAGGCCTTCTCCTTTCTCTGCCTTTGCCCAGGGTGTCCCAGTGGCTGGCCCAAGGAATAATGATCAGAACATGTACTCTGAGTAAAGCACGTCCACCTCCCCTTGCTCTGGAGGGAAGGAAAAGGTACCTGGGATTTCTCTTTCCAAAAACCACGCTGGATTCAAATGACCATATGCTCTTGTCCTATCTTAACACCTAACCTACCTCTGATTTATTCCTTGGATACCTCTGAAACCATTCTGCGACATTTTTTTGCATGGCTATGAGGTTCTGAGATCTCAGAACACAGAGATAGCAGACTTGTGCCCTGCCCTTAGGGAGCTCATTGTCTCCGAAAGGAATGTGCAGAATCACATTAACACCCTCATCATCTCTTCCCATTGCCTTCATCTAATTCATTTCATCAGCATGTGTTTACTCAGTGCCTACTATGTGCTAGCATTTTGCTCCTTGCCGGGGGCCCAACAGTGACCTAGATAGGCATGGTTACTGCCCCCAAAGAGCTTCATTCAAGAGAAACTTAAAATGAATCATTCATGGGTTGTAAGCCGCCATTCCTGGTTGTACATATTTCCGTAGTCTGACAGTGCCCCTGGAAGGCAAGGGCGCTGTCTGGCACAAAGAAAACATCAATAAGTATTCATCGCATGAGTGATGTTGGGGACTGACTGCTCACTGCTTCCTGCACCCCATCATGGGCACTCCTGTTGATGCTTCCAGAATTAACCAAGGGTCCCTCGGTTGCAGTTTTGGTGCCTCACACAGAGGAGGTGCTCGACAGATATTTGTTGATCTTATTTGTATTTCTCACCTCACGCCCCACTCTACAGCATGAATTGTCATTTCGGTGAAACGGCTCCATTCTACAGTAATAATTAAAACCATAGGCAGTTATATTTATATCAAGTAAAACATGATACGATCGTCCCTTATCACAAAAGGAAATATAAAATCACTCTTAATTCTAGAGATTGTTGCAGTTGGAAAAAAATTCAAATCTTCTAATAAGAAGTTTATATTTTGAGCTCTTAATAACAGGTTTTTGATGCATAAACATGCCTTTTTCCTAGGGTTTGTTTAACCAAAAAATATGTATTCATAAATTGCATAGTCCTCAATTTAGCAGAGATCTAAAGAGAATCTGAGAGTAATGATAGGTTCTTGCTCTTATGAATTTAACTGTGCTGCCATGGATTTACTTATTTTAATGTAACTTAGGATAAATTATTCCTCTATAAATATAACTCTTTCAAGATTCAGAATATTTCATTCTGTGGAAGGACACGATTTAGTATCAGTATTCAAGACAAAGGATGCTAAGTATTCAGAACTATGTGCCCACAGAAGAGTGATTTAATAATAGTAGAATTGTACTATCGGGGTTGCTTTCTCCTTTTTTGGAGGAAATGAATATGAACTGAACTATAAGTTAGTGGATTTCAGTGATGGCTCCTTTTGTGCAAGAACAGTTTGGATCTTGGATCCACAAAGAAATGCAAGGTTCTTAGAAGTTTTTCTCCCAGATAGAACCTACTTTGCATATCTTTATTCTTTTTATTTATAATGGAGGAAAAGAAAATATTAAATACACATTTTGAAGAGGCAATTATAATAGGTTTTGGCATCCTGGCTACCCCAGGGAATCACATCTGTGAGATTGCCATTTTACGTGATTATTGCCCTGAAAAGCAAATGCATTTCATCTTGCATGCCAATTTGATTGATTAGTAGTGGCTGCTTAGAGGACTGTTGAGAAGTATTGGCAGGCTGCATCTGCTCCCAGCAGGAAAGAGGGCTGTGATCGATTAGTGATGTCTGCCCTGGGTGCAAGAATGAGAAGTGGTAACACATGTGCTTAGTATCTGCAAAAATGAGTATAATTCCAAAACCAGAAGAGAGAATTTCTCATTGTGCTGGTATTGCAGATAAATAAATTAAGCTACACATCCGAATTGGCCAGGTATTTATAGAAGTCAAAACGGAGTCCTATGGGAATCCAAGAAGATAAATCATTGGTCAGTAATTGTATGAGCCCAGGTTGCCCTCAAATTTTAAAAAATGTATTGACGCATAGTCTAATATTCTGTACAAATGTAGTTTGTGTTGGGGAAAATGCCTTACAATTGCAAACCCAGGTGTGAACTTCAGAAGGCTTAATTTTCCTTAACCACCTGACTTCAGTAGTCTCTTGTTCCATCCGTGATAGAAGTGCTCTCCTCATGTTATTTTTCTGTACCAAATAAACCTATTTGTTCAAAATCCTATTTCTAGTTTGCATGATAGAGCCCAATCATTTGGGTGATAGAACAACATCCTAATCTTTGTGTTCAAAACCCAACTAGCTGTACTTTTTACTGAAAAATTAAGTTTCTAACTTTTACAAATGCAGGTTTGATGACTGATGGCTAAATGAAGGCTGGTCCTTAAGGCTCAAAGAGAACTTTTAACCTAAAGAGTACTGCCAAGTAAGAATTAATGGCCAATTATAAATGAAGGCCAAGAGCTGAGTACTGACAAAGTACATCTCTTGAAGAATAATTTTACAGTGACACTGTAACAATACTTTTGATAATTCTTCATGCTCTAAGGAAGGGAGATTAAACACAATGATTACATTATGCTGCAGGGCAAAGGGAAACATAGTTACTATTCCGAAAGTAAGACAACCATCAGACCTTTAGTCCACTAACCCTTTCCAGTTCAATGTCCAACTTAAAAACTCTGACAAACAATCCAGTAAAAAACAAACAAACAAACCCCTCAAAAACAAACCAAACCACCACAACAGCAACATTTATCTGTGGCATCCAAGATTTAAAGAATTATGCTGTGAGTTTCTAGTTTGCTGCTCTCCTCTCCTTAGAAAAGGAAACTCTCCCTTGGAAAAGAATAAAACTAGTTCAATTTTTGCTTTAAAAAAAAAGCGAAAAGAAAACGAAAATATAAAATTCAGCAGAAATGTCATACTGAGGAATCATAATAAGCATTAAGCATTATTTAAGTCATGCATAACCACTAAAATATATGACCCCTTTCCATAAATTGAAAGGCACTGTATTCAGCAGATTATGGGCCTCAAATGCTGAACTAAGGGAAGCTCCTAAGATGCCCATGCCTTGTAGACCCAAAGATTAACTCTGATCCGTGGTAGCTTTCTCTCCAAGCAAGCAATACGCTCAGCCTGGAGGACTGCCAACGTTGGGCTTCCTTTTCTCTTTCGTCAGGGGTATTTGCTGAGAACCTATATGCTAAAGGCTGTGTTGGGGAGAGGGAGGGAGGGAAGGAGGCAGGGGAAGAGGAGAGGAGAAGTGTGGATACAGACTTTCTCCTCCAAGGATTTACAGCCTGCTGAGGCCCTGCCAGTCATCGCCAGACAACACTTTAAGGCTCATCTGTTGCTAACAGAACGTGTGGTTCTAAGGACAGAAAGCCTAGAACAGGGTGATTCCGAGAACAAAGAATTGGCCAGAAATATGAAACCTGTGATCAAAGAAAATGCTCCATTCAAATCTACTTTTAATTTCGAGACAGAAAATTCGAGCTCTTGGAAGGACCCTAGGAAATCATTAAGTTCAACATCCTCATTTTACAAATGAGGAAACTGAGGTATATGGACAGGTGACTTGCTCTCGTGGTTGTCTTGCTAGAGAACATGGTGTCTTTGTGCAACAGAGAACTTCACGCTTTCCTAAGAGCGTCATGGCTTCAGCCCTACCATTTAATTAAGTTAAGACAGCACCATATTTAAAAATTGGTTGTACAGCTATTAATATAATGTTGGCGATGCTTTAATTTCCACAGTGGGGCAACAGGAGAGAAGATGGAAGAACACCTCTTCGTGAATTTTTAGGTCTATGAATATGCCATAATCATTTACAAAAGTATGTATTTTCATTTTCAGGATGACTTAAGCAAACCAAAGCCTGCAGAACCATCTTGACCAGAAAAAAAATGGTTTTTGCCTACTTTTATTTATACCTCTTTTTATTACTGAGTCGGCGTCACCAGTGACAACATCTAAAGTGACAATGTTCAACTTCTGACGCAGGATTTTGCAAACTAGGGTCCGTGATTTCTAACACGGCGACGTAAGGATATGCAGTTTAAATTGCAGATTTAGGCTCTCTGAAGTTGATACTGGTCTTTCATTTGCGATGTCATCGGCTGTGCATCTAGCATAGAGCGTCTATTTAATGGGATCCCAGGTCCTCTCACAGAAATACCTACTTCCCAAGCTCTCCCCCTCCTTTTCCTAGCTTTTCTCTTCTCTCTTTCTTAATCAAGGGAATGTAATGTAGCCAGTCAGCAGAGAGCCTCAAAAGAGAAATCAGAAGCAACACGGGGCATCATTCACTTTGGACACCCCCAATGCATAACTCTACAGAGAGAACAATGTGAACGGCTCCCCCTGGAGTTGTGCGCCCTGCCGTGCTGAGCACGCTTCTAGCTGAATCAGATGGTCCGTGTGGAGTCAAGATCTTGACTCTTAAGCCTCATTACAGACAGACTGAGGCCAGAGTGGGTAGGAGGTGCAGATGATTGCTTCAAAACGCTGACCTTGAGGAGTTCTGTCAAAGGAGAAATTGAGGGGTTTGATCATGGCCACTGAGCTCGGGGTTGGTGGGTCGTGGTGCCTTTCTCAGAAAATCAGGGGTTGTACTCGGGCAAACAGGTGCACAGGCTAATTGTCCGCTCCCTGGCGGAGTTTGGAGCCACTGGAGAGCCGGCCTGCGCCTTAGGAGCTCTTTGAAATGTTCACTGATTTGATTGTTTCGCACCACCCACAAGAGGCTCTTAATTGCATTCCTAGAGCACTGGCTTTCTACGGAAATTACTTAAAACACAGCTTAAGTGTTAAATCTGAACTGTGTAATGTGCAATTGAGGGTTTTTATTTTATTTTATTTTTTTTTTTAAATAACCTCACTCCTGGCTGCCTCCTTGTAGGAAGCACTGACAGGTTCAGTGGGGAATCTTGGGGCTGGCGCACATTATAGTTCTCTCCTGCAGGGTTGGCAGGTGTGAGCTATGTCAAATAAATTTATTACAGTCTGTGCTAATAATGAAAATTATAGAAAAGCAAGATGAAAGTGCTCTACAGCCAGCTAATTTGAAGCTACCTTACTAGACAATAACAAGCTCCTAACAGTTTTTCCTTTTTTTAAAAAACACTAATTATGCTTAATGTTCCCTGTCGCATTAGCTTTCATGGTAATTATATTTCAAAACTTTTGCAATTAGGGTGCAGTTAATATTGTGGAATATTGCAATTATTTTTCATTGTGACACCTCTATTGAAAACTGGTGGCATAATGATCACATTGTTCAACTAAATCAGAACTGTAGAAATATGGCAAATGAACCAATTACACATTATTATTTCTAATTACAGATAATGTCATTTTCTCCGCTTTTGTCCAAAAGAATTTCTCAAACACAGATATCCCGAATTCTCCTATTCGTAAAGACTCTTTCATTCTCTCATCCACACACTGGTATGTTCTTATATTAGTGCCTTGAGTGCTAAATTTAAAAGGGTCTCCTAGGGATTACTTGAATTTTCTTCCACCACCCCCGTCCCCCTCCTGTGGAAATTTTAAGCCAGATGCTCTCATTGAAAAATCTCAGCCTCGGCCCAGCTACAGACAGCATGCCACTGCCACGAGCTGGTGTGAATCCAGCGTCTCAGAATCGTCATTCGTGACGGCTTATTTTTATTCATTCAACAGGTCGAACCTCTCGTCTCATTAGCGGTAACTCGCTATATCCCAAATACCTCCTACATAACACCGATTCCCCTTTTTCCATCACAAGACGATAAGACTGTAAAGTTGATTTTTTTTTTTTTTTACCTATATTCCTACCTCTGTATTTCTGACTGTCTGAAAACTGAATGAAGACCAGTGAGGGTTTCCAGGAAACGGTTATATTTGGATTTGGGGATTTATTTTTTTCTCTGTACCTCGAATATTTTCATATATAGTCACCCTAATAATAATGATTGGGACTGTGAAGTGGTCAGGACTCAACATTCCCGAAGATAGATGGTCTGGAATGCTGTGCAATTTCATTCTTCAATCATGTCCTGAGAAATGCAGCCTAGGCATGAATGTCCAGTTTTACAGATCAAGACACGAAGCTTGAAGCAGGGCCCATGGCCTCATATCTAGTCTGTGGCATCAAACTGAGAGCATCTTGACTTCCCACGTGCTTGTCGTCAAGGTGAGCAACCGACCCGCTTGCCCAGGACTGAGGGGTTCTTGGGACACCGCCCTTTTGGAGTTCATACCAGGCCAGTCCCCGGCCAGCTGGGATGGTTGGTCCCCTCCTACAGTTGAAGTTAACTTGTCTCTCCACAGGGAAACATACAGGTGAGAAGTTCTCTACATCGGGCTCCTCTGTGCGTGGAGATGTCAGAGAAGGAGACAGAGATACAAGTGGGCAATGAGGAAAAAGAAATAAAAATGGCCTTCAAAGCTGGATTTAATCACCTTCTTTACCTGTTTTCCTAATGAGTTTGCCATCTGTGTGTGCAGGAGGTGGGAATATTTTTCACGCAGGCTCCAGCACCTCTAGCCAGCCTGTGGTAGGTGCCCAATTACGTGTTTGTGAAATAATATTACTGATATTAATAGCTCATGTTTATAGACCCCTTATTAAATTACTTTGCCAAGTAACTTAAATGCATTTTCTCAATTAATACACATACCATCTTACTAAGGGAAGTGTTAAGCTACTGTTATCCCTTCTATACCAACGAGGAAAGCAGACCCAGACAGTCTAGGTAACAGTGTCACTGTTGCCCAGGTGAGGGGCTGGGGAGGCAGGTGGGGATGCAGTCTGGTGTTTCAACAGCCCATGCCCTTAACCAGATGGTGACACTTTGGAAAGGACAGTCATGGCTTATCTACCCTCATGGAGGTGTTGACTCTCTGGGTGTCTGAAGACAAAGCATCTCCTTTAGGAAAACAAATTTTCTACTTTGCTGCCTGGGGGACGTACGCGGTCATATTATTCTGTTTTCTCGTACTCTTGGGACAGCAGAACGGTTTCCTAGGTATATAGCGATGCTTGGAACTTCTCTGTAATCTAGTCTTGATTAAATTCACCTCTCAAATGGGCTACTTAGAACTGCCTGCCTAGTCCTCCAGCTTCTGTTCTTGTTAGTCTCCAATCCTTCCCCATCCACCAGGGTGGTCTGGTCTTTAAAGGTGTACTTAGAGCACGCCACACACCACATGATGCCTCAAGTCTACCAGTAACTTGAAACCCCCTGCCATGAAAACAAACCTGAACTTCATACCATTGCCTGAGCCAGAGCTTCAGAGACTTGAACGTGCAGGCCCGCAGACAACCTGAGGGTTCAGTCTAGCGCAAGTCCGTTCAGATTCAGAAGGTCTGGGGTGGGGCCTCGATTCTGTCTGTTAATCAGCTCCCAGATGCTGGGGATACTGTGGGTCCAACTTCCATCTACTCTGCCGTCTCGCCTCAGGCTCTGCTCCCTGGGCTGTCTACACTGCAGCCTTCCACGCTTTCTTCTGGTTCCTCAACAGAACCAAGAGATTTCCCTGCCTTTCCACTGTAGGAAAACAAAAGCCCTCCCATCATCTGCTCCAGTCCCTCAAACTTTGTTCCAGGGTGACCTCAGTTGCACTTTTCAGATTTTGGCCGAAGTCACCTCTTCAAAAGTCTTTCTCTCCCTTCTAAGCAGGTGTGTGTGTGTGTGTGTGTGTGTGTGTGTGTGTGTGTGTGTTATCTTAGCATCTGGTATGTTTTTGTTACAGTGCTCACACTGGACATATTTTTATTAGTCCGAGATTTTAAATTCCACTTTGCAGTAGAAGCTTCCCCGAGTCAGCAGCCACGCCCTTCTCAGGTACTGTCAGGCCCACAGTGCTTAGGAAAGTGTTGGCTGGCGGTGGGTGTGCAGTGATTATTAGCTGAATGAACGTACTATCCCGTCAAATGGTGGATTTTTTACTTTACATCAAAACATTCATGGGAATTGCTACAGTTTGAACGGCATGTCCCTTAGGCTGCCAAAGCTATTTTTCCCAGGAGTACAGAATAATATGTAAAAATGCCAGATTTGTTTTCCTGTTCGGAACAAATACAGCCAACCTGAGTGCCTGGCTCCTTTCATATAAACTGGGGGAGTACAAAAGCAAACTGTCACACACGATCACTTTCCAGGCAGAGCTGAAGCATCGCAATATGAAAACAGGTTCCCCTTCATAAGATACAGAGAGCTCCAAAACATTTAAGTGACATCGGGTCTCATTCTCGATGAGTCGGCTGCCATAACACTTTATTTATACAACTCATTCCGTTTCTCCGAGGAGTTTTACAACCATCTTATCAGTTTTCCTCTTGAGGAGGTAACTCCATAGGAGGGATTAATCCTCTTATACCGGAGCAGCCCCAGGAAGTGAGTTATATTATTTGTGTCACACGGGCAGAAGCTGGAGGCCAGGGAGGCTGGGATGGCCTTGCATCGGGGATCCTGAGAAGGGCGAGGCCATGAAAATGACAAGGCATTCAAGTGCACGGATGACGGCGGCCGGGTTCTTCCCTTCATCCTTGAGATTGCAGCCCTGGTCTACACCTCGAGTACGGCACTTTCTATGCTTTGCTTTGCGTGCTTAGATTTATTGAAGGTGACAGCCTGGTTCTTCTCTGATCCTCAAGCAGCTTCTCAGGGGAGAAGGTCCACACCTAGGCGCCCCCATCCCACGCCCCCCCCTCCCTTGCACCAACACCCAGATCCCACTCCTCAACACTTGTTGCTCGTTGGCAGAGCAACTCCTTGGCCCAACTCAAGATGGCCTGAAGACATGGAAGGGAACGTGTTCTGCAAAAACAACCTGCGTAACTGGTGAAAAGGAGGCAGCTTGGCTCACACACTGTTGGCGGTTTCTGCGCTGCTACAACATTTTGCTGGCAATATACAAAGTTATAGAAAGATCCATTGCCTATTATCCTCTATTTATCCTATGATTTTATCGTAAGGCAAGAATCATAGATACACAAAGCAATTTTTGCATAAGGATGATCTTTGCACTGATATGAACAACAAAAAAATTGAAAGAGCAAAAATGCCTGACGTAACCCAGCCAGCGTGATGGAATAGCATTAATACGATGCTCAGAATAATGTTTAATAACACACAATAATCTTAATAACCAGGATTTATAAGCAATGTTGAACATCCTCATCAAAGCGCCAAGCACATTATAAATACTAATTTATTTTCTCCCACAAGGTTGCTATACTGTAGGTATCATGATGGCTCCCACTTTACAGATTAAGAAACTGAGATCTAAAGAAATTAGGAAACTACTTAAGGTCGCCCTGCTAATAAATGTTGGAATGTAGATTCCAACGCCACCCTCCTGTCTCCAGAGCCCGAATCCTGAACCACAGTGTTCCTGTGGGCTGGTTCGTGCTGCCATATATTGCCATATAAAAGAGGGTACGTGTAGAGTCCTATCTCGTGTTGGGATTTAAAAACGGTATGACTATGAAGTTACATATAATTATGTGTATAATCTATAATTATATATAATAAATCAAATGCATTTTTCTTTCCATCCTTACAACAACAAATATTTCTCGAGCATCGGCTATGTGCTCAGAACAGTTCTAGGCGCTAGCAATTTGGTTATAAACAATTAAGATAAAGTCCCTGCTCTCGTGGACCTTACATTTTACTGTTTCTTATGCATATTGAGGGGTGGGGCAGAGAGAGAGAGAAGCTAATATCAAAAGTTTACTAGTATCTCCGGGTGTGTTATTTTGGATCGTTTTAGACTGTCTTCCTCTAAATCTTGTCTATATATGCCAAGTGTTCGTCTATGTTCATAGAACATAGAAAAAAAAAAAGCATTGTTAATTCATGTCACTAACAGAAAAAAATTTCAAGGAATTAAAAGGCACACAGATTTAAAAAAAGACACATCAGGCTGTTTTTACTCTCCTGTCCCCCTGGGGGCTCCCCATGTGTCCCAAACTGCCAATCTCCACCAGAAAAAATCCCTCCGGGGCTGTCCCTGCCATCCTCCCCTCCCTGACAACACTGGCCAAGGTGCCATGGATCCCAGCTGCCTGCCCCTCCCACCACACCAGCTTTTGTGCTTCTCGAGCCTTCCATCAAGACAGGACACTCCAGGCTGACTGAAGGCATGACCTATTTCAGACATTCTCTCTCTGCCACAGTCATAACCAGGTAGTTATTAACCAAACCCATGATTAACAAGAAAATTAACAGTCTGAAAACAGGGCCAATCCTCCAATCCGTTCCCTTCAAAAACTAATCTGTGTCAGCCTCCTCTATGTAGCTCATTTGCAATTATTTCTCACAGCCAAATTTCACTTCCAAACATGGGAAATGATATTTAAAAACCTTGCGTTTATAAATCATTACCCCAATTCCCAAATTTTACTTTGGACCATCGGAGCAGCCCTAATGAGAAAACAAATACAAATATAGAAGTTCTCCTGCAGGCCTGGGAAAGTTTTTTTTTTTTTTTTCCTTGCCTGCTGGGAATATCGTTTAACCTCTCAGGACCACAATTTCCACCTTCATGATACACAGGTAATAATTCCTCCCCCACATAAGTGTTGGTGGTTTCCTGTATGTAAAGTGCTGTGATGATTTTTTTTAAATTGCAAGGGCAGGGCCAATACTCTCTCTGGCCCCTCACATCTAAGGCTTTCTTTCTTTTTTTTTTTTTTTAAAGATTTTATTTATTTGACAGATAGAGACAGCCAGCGAGAGAGGGAACACAAGCAGGGGGAGTGGGAGAGGACGAAGCAGGCTCATAGCAGAGGAGCCTGATGTGGGGCTCGATCCCAGAACGCGGGGATCACGCCCTGAGCCGAAGGCAGACGTTTAACCGCTGTGCCACCCAGGCGCCCCCATCTAAGGCTTTCTTAATGCACCACAGTGAAAGGTTTGCCTCCGTGTGATGTTTCCAGAGGAAGATATCATTCCCTTTTTCCCCCTTCTTTTTTTAGTGGGGTGAGGGCACAAACAGAAAGACACTGTAAGAGACGGCATGGGCATGAGGTCTAACCATTTCAGGTGTGAAATGAACTTTCCCTGAAATCATCGGAATTTACTCTGAGCTGCCGTGCTCACTAAACTCGGGCAGGTGAGCCAAGGGTAGAATAAAAGCCTTAATTGAGAACGCCTTTGCGTGAGTGGATTTAAACAAGACCTTTCAAATTAATTTAACGTGCTCTCTTTTATTTAATTCTCTTTGTTCAAATGTCAACTTTTTGTCAGAATCGAGTGTGCTGCTTTCCCTCCATCCTGATGGGCTCCTGCACGTTTGCCTGGCGACCTTCCCTGGGTCAAGAGAAGCCGCCTTCTGTGTGGACCTCTGGCTGGAGCAAGCCTGGAGGTATTGCCATCTACCTGGACCGAGCCTGCCAGCCGCGGCTGGGTTTTGCGCCCATAGGAAGGGTCGCTCTCTAAATAGGTCACGCTGATTCCCTCAGAGGCCAGGCATCTAGAGTCAGTCCGCCTCGAGTTTTCATCCAGACTCCCCGACTTGTTCTCTGTGTGTAATCTCGTGCAAGGTACTTGCCTCTCTGTGCCTCAGTTTCCTTATCTGTGAAATGGGGATCCCTAGTACTTTATGGGTTGTTGATGACTTCCTGTGAAGCGCTTGGCCAAGAGCCTGGCTCACGTTAAGCGGGTTGGAACCACAAGTTGTGATCATTATTACTATCGCTATGACTTTGTCAGCTTTTTTCTTACCTGAAATAGCTCACGCTCCCTGCCAGTCTTTAGCATAGATACCTTAGGCGATGCTGCTTCCGACATCCATCCCCCCACCTACTCGGAATTTAGCTTCCGTGACGCTGCATCCACGCGATTCTTCTCCCAACTCTTGCCCAGCTTGTTATCTTCCCTTCTATTTATTTTTTTCTGAACATGCTGGAGGATGTGTCCTCAGACCTCTTGCCTCCTACTGGCAACCGCCCCCCCAGTAATGGATTCTGCCCACGGGCTTCAAGCATCGCCTCTGTGAGGTGACTGCAAAGTCCCAGTATCGCCTAGCGGTTCTCACGGTCTCTGTTTCCCTTCATTCCGCTTCCCTCCCTGTCTGTTCTGCCCTTCCATCTCTCCTCTTGGAACTCCGACCCAAATTTCAGCTGCCTGCGGGGCATCGCCGTCAGTGCAAACCACAGCTTATCGGCTCAGATGTATTGCCTGCCTCGCCACAGAAATCTCCTTCCTTCCCCAAACCCAATCCGTCCTTTCTTAAGAAGGGCCTTATGGTTCTCCTAGCCACGCTCAAGAACTCAGAGCTCCCTTTGATTTTTCCTTCTCTTTCATTCCTCCACATTCACACGACATGCTGCATCTCTGGCTTCTTCCCTGCCACGGTCCCGGCATCTCCCAGCCCCCAGTGAGACACAGCCCAGCGTGTGTTGAGCTCCCGGCTGAGGGCCTGGGCTATGAGTTGCATTAACCAGTGAATGCTCTGCACATCTCCAGCCCCTCTCCCCAGTTACTCTTACACCTGTTTCCATGTGAACCCTTCCTCCAGAGCATCTGGGGAGCTTTTAAACACCTTGGTACCCAGACCTTTCCCTAGTCCGATCACATCAGAATCTCCGGGCTGGCACCCAGGCATCCACATTGCTTCCAACTCCCGACATGACTCTAGTGTGTAACCCCGACTGCCAACGACAGCTGAAGAGAGAGCTAAGCAAGCCTCGGCTTCAAGGTCAGGTCTTCTCCAACTTCCACAGATCACCTGGAGAGCTTGGTAAAGCATAGATTTTTGGTGCTCCAGCCCTAGAGTTTCTGATTCTGCAGGTCTGGAGAAAGAGGAGAAGGGGGTGCTGATATTTGCATTTCTAGCAAGTTCTTAGGATCTGCTGATGCTGTTGGCCTAGGGGGACCAAACTTTGAGAACCTGGCACTAAACTCTTCTATTGGAGGCATCTGAAAGTGAGTTCACTGAGAGTGAAGTCACACTTCATTAGGTCTGAGCAGACTATGGAGTCCTAAGTAAAGCGACAGCGAACGGCTCGTAGATGACCCCAATTAGCGGGGGGGGGGGGGGAGGGGGAGTCACATCTTTGGTTCACAAATCCTCTCTCTCAGTCACTTTGCCCACTATGAAAAGACTAGTAATGCTCTGACCCCACTTCCAGTACATAGGATGGTGCCATGTCTCCAACAATGCAAAACAAACAAGCAAAAACCCATGGCACGGATGGCATGGATTGTTCCTTTGTGATTTTCCAACTCAAATTCCCAAGGTATTTCGCAGGCTCACGAGTGTAGCTCTGTTTCTCTCTCTACTTATCATACTATCTGTATCTATGTGCCTATGAACCATTATCTGTCTGTCTATCTATCTTGCTTCTAAAAATAAGGACCTTTGGACCAGCCCAAGGCAGTTCTCACAAATGTGGCAAAGGATACCAATGCCAACAAGGCAATTACAGAAATATCCCATTACTGGGAAGAATGTGGTTTCTCCTTTTTCATTTCATTTAGATTTTAAAGGTAATTCTGACCTGGCAGGGAGATAAATCTGTATTCAACATCTCCTGACAGAGATCATTGTAAATAGCATTCCTACCTGAATTCTTGAGACTTTATAGCAAGAAAGAAAGATGATGAATATAATCTGGAATGGAGTTTATAAATCTTTTCAAAACCTGATTTTTCGCCTACTTTTCTGAGCATCTGTATTACAACCAGCTCTTTAGCTAATATTGTTCTTGTGCTGAAAAGCAAAGTTTACCAGAGCTGTCTTGACTGTGAGCAGTTTATAAGAGAAGGATGAGTCTCTGAATTCTGAGCAGAGGGGAAAAAAAAAAAAGAGGTTCCACGAGCTGTACCAGTTGAGCTAATGGCACAAATGAAACTTAAGAACCAAATGAAAGAGTAGAAATAGCGCGGGTCCTCATTGCTTGCTAAATTGGGGGAAAAATCCTACAAAGCTAAACTAAACCAGCTCATCAGTCAGTCCTTAGTCATATTCTAAAAGTGTGGATTAATCAGGAAGCGAGGGAAGAATGGAGCAGGGCCCCTGCCTCCCATTCTTTGAAGCATGATAGAATGATGAGCCCAACATTAGAAGCCTTTCTGCCATCACAGACCAACCGAGTTAAGCTCATTTTGGATGGTTATAAAGATTCATGCAGCAATTATTTAGAGGCTTGCACACCCACCCTTTAATCAGGCTGGGGAAATGCACATGCTAGCTATTTTCTGAATGTTTAGAGAGGAGGAAAAAGCAGGCATGATTCTAAAAGCAATTTCTCTCTAACTGCCTTGGAGTTTACACTTCCCAGCTTGTATCCCTATACCCTTTGCGGTGAAGCGGGGAGCCGTCCATAAAAGTATCCAGGAAGGTCCCGATGGGTTGGTAATGGGGACCTGCTTGGCCTCCCAGCTCGGACTCCCTTATGAGACAGCACAAACGCAGCTTCTGTGATTCTCCCAGAGAGCAAGCTCTTCCTCCATGCCACTCCAGAACTTGCACCCTATGTCCCAGTGTCTGTTCAAAAGCGCACACTTTTTCACCTCCGTGTTGGACTTGAGATTGTAAATGTTTTCCTTCTCTTTCTAGAGGACAGATTCAGAGCTCGAGCCTCCTTTATGCTGCCTCCATCATCCAGCACCAGCTCAAAAATATTCACTGAATGAATTCACGAAGGAATAAGCGGCAGATATCACGTAATTGGTCAGGAGCACATACCTCCGCCGTGAGCTTTCTTAATTCTCTGTCTTCCATTCGCAAGCCACGGTTTGCAGATAAGGCCCCTGCCCACCAGATCCCAGCCTCATGCCCGGTCATTCCCCCTCCTCGTCTGAATCTAGACACACCTGTATGCTGGTCTTTGCATCAGCACTTCAAGCTTTCCCCAAATGCACCATGTTCTTTCATATCTCCATGCCTTCACACGTGCTGTTGGCTTTTCCTGAAAACCCACCTGCCCACCCCAGCTGACAACCAGTCATGATTTAGAATGCCAGGCAGGTGCCAGCTCTGTGGGCGAGTTTCCCCAATGCCGGATCCGGCCCAGGTTGGGAGGGCCTCATTGTGTTAGTCTCTCCTCACCCGCGTTGTCACAAACTAGAATAGGGTCTCCCCAAGGCCATGCACCCACTCTTAGTAATGGCTCACTCTCTGTGTATCGTATAACGTGTCTGTAATGGCAGAGTCTCCATAAATATTTGCGGAATCAAAGTGGATTGGTTGCATCATTGGAAGGCAGTACAAACTACCTGAAAGAGGCTTCTTACGCCTCTAAAAACATTATTACAGAAAACATTAAACACCGATTGTCACTGTTTAAGCCAGTGGTTCTCAAAATGGCCCAGAGCAGCAGTATCAGACACCACCTCGGAATATGTTAGAAATACACAATCTCAGGTCTCCTGCCTCTGATATGGGGCCTAGACATCTGTATCTTACCAGCTCTCAGGGGGATTCCAGTGCTTGCTAGCAAGAACATCTGCTTTAATTAATTAGAAGCAATATTTGGGGACGAAGTACGTAGCAGTGGGAACCTCAAGACCATTGGAAACAAGCAGAAGTGGTTCAAATCCTCGCTGCTAAGCTTGCTTTGATGGTGAGGCAGAGCTGGTCAAGTTAGCCAGCCTCTGTGAGGCTCCCGTTCTTCATCAATAAAAGGCAAAGGGACCAACACTAGTGGCCAACTAAAAACGAATACAGTGCCTGGGACGAGACGTTTAGCAGATGTTGGTTCCTAACTTACTGTTTCCCAAAATGTCTGCCATCAAAGATTCATCCCAAAAATATTCAGGAAGAGAAGGAAGAACAACAATGTTGCCTGGTCAGGTAACTGAGGAGGAAGACATCTGTTTATCTCTTCAGATCCTCAGTTCACATAAGCATGTTAAAGACTCTGAGAAGTCTTACAACTTTTTTCAAAACTTTGATCCAATCTCTTTCAAGGTTTTTGGGTTTTTTTTGTTTTTGTTTTTGTTTTTTTTAAAGATTTTATTTATTTATTTGACAGAGAGATAGAGACAGCCAGCGAGAGAGGGAACACAAGCAGGGGGAGTAGGAGAGGAAGAAGCAGGCTCCTAGCGGAGGAGCCTGATGTGGGGTTCGATCCCGTAATGCCGGGATCACGCCCTAAGCCGAAAGCAGACGCTTAACCACTGTGCCACTCAGGCACCCCTGTTTTGTTTTGTTTTTTTGGTTTGTTTTCTTTCTCTGGGCAGAGTGGGGGTGGGGGAGGTGGAAGGTGGGTAGAGGGGGCTAGGAGGCAAACATTTAGTTTCTGCTTATTTAGGAGGACAAAACAAACAGAACATTTCTACCCTGGATTTGCATTTTATATTGTTTGCTTTCTTATTAGAATTTTAGAAGAAGAATGACCTCAAGAATTTTTTAGTGACATATTTATTGAATGTTTGGAAAATATGAATTATTGTTTGGCAATCAGCCAACAAACATTTATTGAAAACATACTAAATGTCAGATGCCCTCTTGGGTGTTGAGCATCCAGAAAGAGGGGAAAGGACAAATTTGGGTCAGGATGGCCTGAGGAGATGGAATTTGAGCCAAGCGTTTGAATAAATCAGTGATGGGGAGAGAAGGGGAAAGATCTAGGCACCTGGAACAGGAGCCGCAAAGCTGTCAAAGGGAAAGCTTGGTGCTTGGGAAGAATGCAAAGAAGTCTGGTGTTGCTGCAGATTGGGGAGAATAAAGAATGGAAAGATAAGAAGTTACGAGTGTTACGCTGGCCAAATCACCTCAGAGTAGCTCCAGTACCTGGTTTGATTTTATTGTAAGTGCAGTGAAAATGTCTTTTACTAAATGTGCTGCTTTGGCCTAATTTTTAGGCCCGAGAATCTTGCCCTATATTCTCTGTCTTCACTGGTGAAACACAGAAACTTCAACCACCAAGAAAGCCAAGTATTTTCCCTCCATCAACCCATGCACTCACCTACCCCTCACCCCTCCACTCTCCCTCCCCCTCCAGGCAGTCACCTCTGCTTCTCCCTTGCCAGGCACTGCGCTTAACAAATAACAAACATAGAAGGTAAAGAAGACAAAGCTTCCGCTCTCAAGGAATTGATCATCGAATAAAATACTTGCAGTGTGAAAGAGGTCTGGTAGAAGTATAATGATTATGTTCATCGCATTGGATGACCTTGCCATATTTCTCAGGGGGAGTCAAAACGCATACTGGGGCTCAATCTTTGGGTGGAACGAAACACCATACAACTCTGATTACTTACTACATACAATGTGTTATTTTACCATATTCAAAGGCACGTGAAACATAATTGTTTGGTTCCTGAATTTGCGTAGGGCACAGAAAGGAGGGTAATAAGAATTCAAAGCTGACACATCAGACTTAGTTCCTCTGTCACCCATAAGACCTAATCTTGCTTAGGGGTTGATCCCGTACTTGAATGATTGTTCTACTACATGGTTTTAAAAGCCCTTGGAAATTATTTCCTTCTTTATTTCATTAACCAACCTCTTTTCCCCTCTAACACTTCCTTGAAATGCCTCTTATAAAGACCTTTTTCTGTTTCCTGTGGCAAAGGAAAGGAAGAAAAATAGTAGCAAGGAAGCATATGCTGAAGTAATTGAAGAGTTGTGATAAAGCCGAAGGAAAGACAAACAGCCCCCAGAAACCCACAAAGCTAAAGAGGTTGTTCCTTTGTAAAGAAGTCTAATTGGACACGGCAGGGGTCTTGCGCGGCGCGCTGACTTGTTTTATGGGAGGAATTTTCTACGACAATGCAGGAAGTTAAAGCATACGCTCAACGCCTCTGCAATTGCTTTTCTCACGTCTCTCATTCAACCCTGAACCGTATGACCGATTCCGGAGGGCGGAGGACCATGGAAGTGTATGTATCAACACTACCTCCGAGCGCACGCAGTTTGTAGAATCTGCCACATCTTTGGCCTGAGCGGCTACTCATTGTTGCATTTTGAATTTCTCTCGTGATCCTTCTAGCGGGTGATTCTGAGCAGCCCGAGCCCACTTGTTTACAGGGTGCCGACGAACGGTAGAAAGGCAGCAAGAGAAAAAGAAGCGCAGGAAGGGGTGATGATCTACGTCGATACAGCCTGCAGAGGAAGCTCCGAGTCAATGTCAGAATTAACGAGGAGTCTGGACAAAGGTTCTTAGTTTTCTGGGGGAAAGTGCTCGATTCTACCGTCCAGGTAGGGTGTCATTACTATTAATAAACCATAATGAGAACTTGGCATGCCTGTTTCTCACCGTGCAAAGGAGACGACTTTTTCCACACATTATCTTGAAGTATAATGATCCCTGTGTTACGAATGGTGAAACTAAAACACAGAGAAGTTAATTAAAGAACTTGCCCAAGGTAACAATAGTCCAAATGGAAAAGGGAATAAGGCGTAGACTCTGGAGCTCTTAAGAGAGGGTTTTTCAAGAGCTGCGATGGAGGCAAAATAAGGCCATGGACTCCCACTTTTCCCTGCCGAGGAAATATTTTTTCAACTCTTTTTCTGGCCTTGCCCTCTGAAACATAATAGGTTTTGAAAATAGAAGCACCGCCGCCCCCACATAGCCGCGCAATGGATTCTGGATGGCACGCGCCTTCCCGTGTAAGCTCTTCCCACGTGAACTCTGATTTGCTTCTGTAGCCTGACATCGGGGCGTGCTGCGCTACGGGTTCTTCACCTCGGGAACGAAAACCAGTCCTGTACTGGAGGGCCTCGCAAATCCTGGCTGCACTGCAACGTGGGAACGTGTCTCAGATAAGCCTAATTTGATCCAGGTTGTTCCAAACACGCACCTGGGTGTGGATACGAGGTGGGCATACCTCTTCCATACATGTATAAGGAGCTGCATTTGGCTTATATTAATAGAGGTACCATACTTCTTCCAACCCAGGAAAGTTTTTCACATCTAATGTGTCTGAAATTAGGACTTTATAATTATTGTTCACTTTTAAAGCAGCATTCATTTTTTCCTCCCAGGAAATGCTGTAACCCAGTGCCTCGTGTGTTTACTATGGATGCCTCCTCACAATCAAGAATATATCATATTTATTTATTTTTCTATCACAAGCCCCTTCCACCAAAGGACTCGAGGTGTCTTAGAACAAAATACAGTGAAATATAAATAGAATTTCCTCAGCACAGGAAGTCTCACTTTGTCAAAGTCTGAATCTTTTCCAAAGCGGGCTAGAGTAAAATCAAGCCATAGAAGCCTCTGGGTTATTTTGAAAAAGGAAATTCATACTGATGTTGTGCTGCTATGAGAACATGGGCAAGTTAGGGCCAGCAGAGTCTCAGAGTTGCAGAACTCATCAGTGTCAGACAGATTGCCAGAAGGAAGCCAGGGAAGCTGGCTCTGACGTGACGACGGCCCTTCCAACCCAGGCAATGACCGGCACCTGTGACACGATGGACATACTGTGGATATTTAATCAAGATGTGCTGACGATCCATGGCTAACATCAGAACCAGAGGTGAGGCAATCTTCCACACTGCATACTCCCATGTCAAAAATAACAACAACAAAAATACTTGATTCTGAATTCTTCTCCTTCTAGCTCCTCAGCAGTGACCTTAGCAGACCAGCGTAAAACTCAGCTGTGTTATAAAGATATGTGTTCCAGGCTCCCTAAAACTCACCTAACCTTTTCATGACCCATATAAGCTTTCCTCCCTATGTGCTTATTGTTAAGTCCACCTAGGGAAGTATAGAAATCCAGAGTACTGTGCAAAGGAATAAAAAATTTGTCCATCAGAAGTTATGATCCTACTTGGTAAATAAATTAAACTCATTACTGAGAGTAGAGGTTAGATAGTAGCTTAAGGTGGGTGATAAAGCTACTGGTAGCTTAGGGGAAACCAAGACAAATCAATTATGAAGGTAAAAGCATATTTGGGGGGTATTGTGAGTTCAGGGTGTAAGAATTTCATTAGTTCAGTGTGTGAAAACAGATCAGTAGTTTGAAACACATATAGCAGTGTGTAACACAAAATGAGAAAACAAACTGTGACTTGATACATGTGAACAGATAGACAAAATTCTACAAAACATTGGGTACATGGGGGAAAATAATAAAAGGAGACCTTGGTGGTAGGAAGCCTGAGACCATTAGAGATGAAACACTGCCCACTGATAAGTCACTTGAGTTTTCTGACCCTCAAATGTCTTATCTGCTTAGTAGGGATAGTAGTACTCTTTATATGCATCTCAGCACATGGTAGTAATGGAGCTTTTAAGTAGATACTGCACATAACAGTGTTTTCTAAAAGCAAAATGGTATGCCAACAGTGATTATTACTAATGACAATGGTGATGGTCTCATCACCACCATCAAGGTCAATAAGCCAGATAACTGAGACTACAAGTTCAAATACCTACAGACACCAGGGAAATCACAGAAAGGAGTAAATAGAAAATGCCTGCCCCACTCAGGAACCATATGATCCTCTCAATTGATGCAGAAAAAGCATTTGACAAAATACAGCATCCTTTCCTGATTAAAGTCCTTCAGAGTGTAGGATAGAGGGTACATTCCTCAATCTCATAAAAACCATCTATGAAAAGCCTACAGCAAATATCATTCTCAATGGGGAAAAGCTGGAAGCCTTTCCCTTAAGATCAGGAACACGACAAGGATGCCCACTCTCGCCACTATTATTCAACAGAGTACTACAAGTCCTTGCAACAGCAATCAGACAACAAAAAGGGATAAAAGGTATCCAAATCGGCAAAGAAGAAGTCAAAATGTCTCTCTTTGCAGATGACATGATACTCTATATGGAAAAACCAAAAGAATCCACGCCCAAACTATTAGAAGTTATAGAGCAATTCAGTAATGTGGCGGGATACAAAAATCAATGCTCAGAAATCAGTTGCATTTCTATACACAAATAATGAGACTGAAGAAAGAAATTAGGGAATCCATCCCATTTACAATAGCACCAAAAACCATATGTTACCTTGGAATTAACTTAACCAGAGACGTAAAGGATCTATATTCTAGAAACTATAAATCACTCTTCAAAGACATTGAGGAAGACACAAAAAGATGGAAAAATATTCCATGCTCATGGATTGGGAGAATTAACATAGTTAAAATGTCCATGCTACCCAGAGCAATCTACACTTTCAGTGCTATCCCGATCAAAATACCGACGACATTTTTCAAAGAACTGGAACAAATAGTCCTTAAATTTGTATGGAAACAGAAAAGGCCCCGAATCGCCAAGGAACTGTTGAAAAGGAAAAACAATGCTGGGGGCATCACAATGCCGGATTTCGAGCTATACTACAAAGCTGTGATCACAACGAAAGCATTGTACTGGCACAAAAACAGACACATAGACCAACAGAACAGAATAGAGAACCCAGAAATGGACCCTCGGCTCTTTGGGCAACTAATCTTTGATAAAGCAGGAAAAAACATCCAGTGGAAATAAGACAGTCTCTTCAATAAATGGTGCTGGGAAATTTGGACAGCTACATGCAAAAGAATGAAACTTGACCACTCTCTCACACCATACACAAAGATAAACTCCAAATGGACAAAAGACCTTGATGTGAGACAGGAATCCATCAAAATCCTAGAGGAGAACATAGGCAGCAACCTCTATGACATCGGCCAAAGCAACCTTTTTCATGACACATCTCCAAAGGCAAGAGAAACAAAAGATAAAATGAACTCGTGGGACTTCATCAAGATAAAAATCTTCTGCACAGCCAAGGAAACAGTCAAAAAAACTAAGAGGCAGCCCACGGAATGGGAGAATATATTTGCAAATGATGCTACAGATAAAAGACTGGTATCCAAGATCTACAAAGAACTTCTCAATATGCGAGAAACAAATAAATCATAAAATGGGCAGAAGATATGAACAGACACTTTTCCAATGAAGACATACAAATGGCTAACAGACACATGAAAAAATGTCCAAAATCATTAGCCATCAGGGAAATTCAAATCAAAACCACACTAAGATACCACCTTATGCTAGTTAGAATGGCAAAAATTGACAAGGCAAGAAACAACAATTGCTGGAGAGGATGTGGAGAAAGGGGATCCCTCCTACATTGTTGGTGGGAATGCAAGTTGGTACAGCCGCTCTGGAAAACAGTGTGGAGGTCCCTTAAAAAGTTAAAAATTGAGCTACCCTATGACCCAGCCATTGCACTACTGGGTATTTACCCCAAAGATACAGACGTAGTGAAGAGAAGGGCCATATGCACCCCAATGTTCATAGCAGCATTGTCCACAATAGCCAAATCATGGAAAGAACTGAGATGCCCTTCAACAGATGAATGGGCTAAGAAGTTGTGGTCCATATATACAATGGAATATTACTCAGCTATCAGAAAGAACGAGTTCTCAACATTTTCTGCAACATGGAAGGCACTGGAGGAGATAATGCTAAGTGAAATAAGTCAAGCAGAGAAAGACAATTATCATATGATTTCTCTCATCTATGTAACATAAGAACTAGGAAGACCGGTAAGGGAAGAAAGGGATAAAGAAAGGGGGCGTAATCAGAAGGGGGAATGAAGCATGAGAGACTATGACTCTGAGAAACAAACTGAGGGCTTCAGAGGGGAGGAGGGTGGGGGAATGGGATGGGCTGGTGTTGGGTAGTGAGGAGGGCATGTGTTGCATGGTGCACTGGGTATTATACGCAACTAATGAATCATGGAACTTTACATCGGAAACCAGGGATGTACTGTATGGTGACTAACATAATATAATAAAAAAACATTAAAATAAAAAAAAAAAAAGAAAATGCCTGCCCCATCTAAAATGGGCATCCTCTGCTTGGTTCCAGTTATTTGTGGCCATGATATAATGCAGGAGGATAATACTACATTTGTTATTTCAAAAAAGAATTACGAATGTTTATATAAAATATCCTGATTTTTCAATGTTGTCACCTAAATAAAAACATTCTAAAAATACCAGCAAAAACAACTCCAAATAGGTTTGTAAGCTCATTTGTTCATTGCCTCCAAGATAATGTACATGAGCTTGTTCCTTGAAATAGAAAATGTTGTATTAACATAAATGATTATTATTTAATATCATCATATCACCATCATCATCAATCCAGAGGGGCAACAGTTTGATTGTTTGCTTGCTTGTTTTCAGAGAGGGAGCAGGGGTAGCAGAGAGAGGGGGAGAGAGAGAATCTTAAGCAGGCTCCATGCCCAGCACAGAGCCCGACGTGAAGTTTTATCTCGCAACCCTGAGATCATGACTTGAGCTGAAATCAAGAGTTGGATGCGCAACTGACTGAGTCACCCAGGTGCCCCCAGAGGGGCAATTGTTTTAGTCTCCTGTCTTTGGGAAAAGTCGTTTTTGTGCTTTTAAAGAGAGCTGACACACTTGGCAATTCAAGACATCTATGAAAATGGAGTAAATATGTTATGCTTAGTTCTTGATCTTTTCCTAGAATTGTGATATTTGAAAGTTGGAAGAGACCTCTCAAAATATTTGGCTCCAGTTCTCCCAACACTACGAAGATATACCATATTCATGAACTGGAAGAATGTTGTTAAAATGTCTACATTACCCAAAGCAATGTACAGATTCAGTGCAATCCTCATCAAAATACCAATGGGATTTTTCTCAGAATTAGAACAAAGAGCCCTAAAATATGTATAGAACCACAAAAGACCCTCAATAGGCAAAGCGATCTTGAGAAAGAAGAGCAAAGCTGGAGGGATCATGCTTCCTGATTTCAAACTATACTATAAAGCTCTAGGAATCAAAACAGTATGGTAATGGCACAAAAACAGACACAAGGATCAATAGAACTGAACAGACAGCCCCGAAATAAACCCACGCATATATGGTCAATTAATCTATGACAAAGAGGGAGGAATATACAATGGGGAAAAGACAGTTTCTTCAATAAGTGGTGTTGGGAAAACTAGCCAGCTACTTGCAAAAGAATGAAGGTGGACCACTACCTTACACTAGATACAAAAATAAATTCAAAATGTATTAAAGACTTGACTAAAAGGCCCCAAACCATAAAACTAGAAAACATAGGCGGTAATCTCTTTAACATCAGTCTCAGCAATATTTTTTGGATCGGACTTCTCGGGCAAGAGCAACAAATGCTAAAATAAATAAATGGGATTAAATCAAATTAAAAAGCTTCTGCACAGTGGGAAAAAAAAACCACCCGACGAAATGAAAAAGCAACCTAGTGAGTGGGAGAAGATTTTGCAAGTCATCCGGTGAGAACATAACATGAGTTAATATTAATACAAAACAAAACACAAAACAACCTGATTAAAAAATAGGCAGAATACTTGAGTAGATATTTTTTTCAAATGAAGACATACAGAAGGCCAACGAGCACAGGAAAAAATGCTCAACTCCACCAATCATCAGGGAACACAAATCAAAACTACAAGGAAATATCACCTCACATCTGTTGGATTGACTATTAGCAAAAAGACAAAAAATAACAAGCGTTGGTGAGGATGTGGAGAAAAGGGAGCCCTTGTGCACTACTGGTGGGAATGTAAACCGGGGCAGCCACTGGGGAAAACAGTATGGAGATTCCTTAAGAAGTTAAAAATAGAGCTACCACATGAGCCCACAACTCCACTTCTGGGTATTTATTCAAAGAAGATGACAACAACCATTTGAAGAGATGTATGTTTATTGTAGCATTATTTACAGTAGCCAACATATGGAAGCAGCCCAGGTGTCTACTGGCCGACGAAAGCATAAAGAAGTCATGGACAATGGATTATTATTCAGCCATAAAAGAGAATGAGATCTTGCCATTTGCAGCAACATGGATGGACCTAGCGGGTGTCAAGTGAAATAAGTCTGAGAGAGACAAATACTGTATGATTTCATTCATATGTGAAATCTAAAAAACAAAACAAATGCACCAACAGAAGAAAACAGAAACAGACTCTGTTATAGGAAATAAAGTGTGGGAGAGGGGAACAAAACAGGTGAATGGGATGAGGAGGCACAAACTTCCTGTTATAAAATAAGTCATGGGATGGAATGTACAGCACAGGGAATATAGTTATTAACATTGTAATAATTTTGTATGATGACAGATGGTAACTACACTGATCATGGGGATCATTTTGCAATGGATAAAAATATCAAATCACTGTGATGTACACCTAAAACTAATAGGATATTACATAGGAATTACACTTCCATAAAAGGAAATTCTCCCAACACTACAGAGGAAAAAAAAAAAAAAACAACGAAGGGTCCAAGAGGACAGGTCACTGCCCTATTAACACAGTGAGTTCTCAGGAGAATTAGGACTCAGGTCCGATTCTCTGGCCCCCTCTGTCTCCAGGGGTCTTTTCTTTCTTTCTTTCTTTTTTTTTTTTTTTTTACCGTGACTTTCCTTCTTTGTTTTACTGATTCTTTTTATCTTCTGAACCCTTTCAGCGATTTGAGATCAATAAAGAGAGGCAGAAAAGGCCAAGTCTGCCCAGTGTAATATGACTTTTTTCCCCTCCCCGTGAATTATTTTCACAACCAATCTCTAGTCTCTTATATTCTAGCCAATTTCCAGTCTTCAAGGGAAGGTGCACAGGTTAGCAAAAGAAATCATAATACCAGCATCCTAATATTTAAATAAGTAGTGTCCCATCCTATCTCTTCCCATTTTTTAAAGCAAATTGCTTGACCTGAGTGACAAGACCCTGAGAAGGACCCACACAGAAACAGGCGCAGGGTCATACGCTGGGAAAGATCACCACTCCTTACCGCCGCAACACAGTCTCTGATAGAAATGTATCAAAGGCAACAGTTACTGCGGAAAGAGTAATGTGTAAAGCAGTATCTTCAGCAGGCAGAGCGGAGGGGTGGGTGGGGAGTGGTGAGGTGCCCCAGGGAGATGAAAAGGTCATTCAGATGAAAATAAGCTTGGGAACTTGGAAAGAGCGCTCCATTACCACAGATGGGAAGAAAACACAGTATCCAATCATATGGAACAGACTGAAATGCAATTCCGGTCAAGTGTGAATGCCACCGAATGCACTGTAGGACTATTTGGGGAGCTGGCACGAAGGCATAGGAGTCCTGTCCCCACTCCTCAGTCCGCGGTTGGACATCAACACAATTCGAAAGCAGGAATCTGTAAGGTCATCACTTAGCGAATGAATCTTTGTAAATCCTAAGTGAAGATGAGGGATGAGGAAACATGATGAAGATAAAAGAGGGGCCTTTCTGCCCAGGGGCACTGACTGTCCCGCTAGTGGTTACAAAGATGCGATGCCGTCGGCTGAGTTTATTTATTTTTAAAATGTAAGCAAGGGTTGCAGAGTCTGCCTTTGGAGTGGAAGACGGGGCGGTAGGAGGGGGGAGGAAGGGAACGACTGATCACTGCCTTTACTGTGAGCTTCCCATGGTTGAGTGTTCATTGATAGAACTGGTTCAACTCCAAGATGCTGTCTTAGAAACAATTATTGTTTTCCACTAACATACAACTCTAGCAGAAAACATTAATTTAAGTGATAACTGCCTAAATGCTTCGATATCAAGAATGCGTGCATCCTCTCATCTTTGGATTTACAAGCCAAGAAATAAGGACAATAAGCAACAGAAATCATAAAACAAAAGATCTGAAAGAAAATGACAAAAGAGAGGGCCAGCGTTGGCCTGAGGGGAATCTGGGAACGGCTGGTATGGGCATTCTAAAGCGCCCCACACCATAGTTCTCCCATGTCTGACTAGTTTCTTCCGATTCCAGAGTTGAGCTATTAACTGTATTTTTTTTCTTTACTGGCTTTTTGGCTTTCTTTGCCAACCATGCTGCCCTACGCCACCTGCCAGAAATGCCTTCTTCATTCCTTACCTCTTCTACTCCAGAGGCAAATAGCCTGCGAGCCAGGGTCTGCCCCCACTATTGCGCTGGACCATTCTTTAGAAACCGGAAATATCCTCTGCCCACCTTTCCTCCATCCTTTGCCTTTATTCGTTATCTGTTGTTCACTCACCTGACATTTCTTGAGAGTCTGGTATCTGCTGGACCCTATGCTAGCTAAACGCATAGAGTAAAACAGAACACAAGGAGGTTTGATTCTTGTCTTCACAGAGAGTAAATCCGAAGCTGAAGACAGTCAAATGGCAAGGGCAGTTCAGTAACAGAGAGACATGGGAAGGGAGACTAGCCCAGAGCAGGAAGATCAGAAAGGTCTCCCGGAGAGAAGAGCACCATGGGTAAAGGTTCTAAGGCACGGCTGTGGCATATTCAGAAACTGCGTGGAGTGGGGTGAATGGTGAGAGATGGGGGTGGGGCAGGCAGAGAAGCCTTTTATGATAGGCTTAGAGGTGTAGACTATATCCAAGGAACAAGGGGGTCCCCACCGAAGAGTTCTGTGGAGTTTTTAATTTTTAAAAAAGATTTTATTATTTATTTGTGTGTGTGTGTATGTGTGTGTGTGAGACAGAGAGCGAGTGAGCGCACAAGTAGGGGGAGCAGCAGGCAGAGGGAGAAGCAGGATTCCCGCTGAGCAGGGGGACTGATGTGGGGCTCGATCCCAGGGCCCTGGGATCATAACCCGAGCCAAGGGAAGACGCCTAACTGACTGAGCCACCCAGCGTCCCCCGCCGAAGAGTTTTAAGTAGCAGAGACACTCTTTCACATTTGCATTTTATGGAGACCCTGCAGATAGAATTGTGAATTGGCTTAGCAGACAGACTAAAAGACGAATCAATCAGAACCACTTAGATCTCTGGGCCGAAGATAATACTCACTCGAGCTAGGGTAGTGGCAGCAGAAATAGAAAAACATCTGAGTTAAAATTGATAGGGTTTGGCAATTTATTCTAGGTAGAATTGAGGGGTGGGAAAGGTGCCTTCCCGGTTTTTGATGTGAGCTCATGATGGGATGAGGGGCCACACCCTGAGATGGAGGAGACCGGGGAAGAATCAAATGGAAGGACACGTTTGGGTTTCAATCTGTTAAGTTTCATTTCAAAACTGTTGCGTTTGAACTGTCTATCGGACATCCTAGTGGAAATATCCAGGGGCATTTAGATACATTAGGTAAGAGATTTGACCCAGAGACATGGACAGCAGGGCCATAAAGTCATAAACAGTAATTTTAGTTTTGAGTGTGACTAGTCTCCCCGGGGGAGCACATGTAAAAAGTAAAGGGAAAAGGGCCTGGATTTTAACTTACTCATACCTTGGCATTTAAGGGATAAACAGAGAAAATGTATTCATAGGAAGACAGAAGTGGTCAGAAACAAAGGAATGAGGAAGAGAAGAATGTAGAACCACAGATATCAAAGGAAAGGGCATTTGAAGGAGGAAGGAATAGTCACGAAGGGAAGTGTGAGATGTGATGGCAAATGTTTACTAAATTGAGCAAACAGGAAGCTACTGGGAATGTAGTCGGAGTAGTTAACAACTAAGTGAAAAAAAAGAGGTTGCAGAGTATGTGGGAAGTGAGACAGTAGAGTGAGAGAGGATAGAAAACACTGCCTAGAAATTTTTCACGGAGAGGAATAATTCCCTACGTATTTAAATCCTGTTGGCAAAGATCCTGCAGAGAGGGGATGCTTACTACCGGAAGAAGGTGCGATCTGCTGGGATCTAGGACACAAGTGCAGGGAAAGAAGAGGGTGATGCTTTTTCCATTGTGGCAGAAGTAAGATAGGAGGCTTTGAGCTCTCTTCCCACACACTGCATCTAGTAGCTTTGTCCTACTTCCTATGCAGCGGGCTGCTGCTGTGTGTTGAATTGGGTCCCTGAAAAAACATGTTGAAGTCCTAACCCGTAGTATCAGCGAATGTGATCTTATATGGAATAAGGTCTTGGCAGATGTAATTAAGATGAGGTTTTACTGGATTAGAGTCAGCCCTACATCCAATCACTGGTATCCTTATAAGGAAAGAGAGATTTGAGACCCAGAGACACACACAGGGAGAAGATGGCCATGGAAGGGTGGAGGCAGAGATAGGAGTCATACTGCTACAATCAGGGAAGGCCAAGGATTGCTGGCAACCATCAGTAGCCACGAGAGGGAAGGAAGGATCTTCCCTGAGAGCCTTTGGAGGGAGTGCGGACAAACCAACACCATGATTTTGGACTTGGAGCCTCTAGAACTGAAAAGAATACATTCCCGTTGTTCAAACCATCCCATTTGGGGTGCCTTGTAACAGGAGCCATAGGAAACTAATACAGATTGCCAAGACCATGCATTTACTAGGCCAGTACCTAGAGATTACGGCTGTGCCACCAAAAACTTAGCATTAGAGGCAACTCACTCAAAGCACCATCAACTCAGGACAGCAGCTCCTAAAAAGAACAACAACAACAAAAATATTCCTTAGATTCAAGGAAGACAATAGATTAGACAAACATGCCTCTTTTCTCGTCATACCACATGGTGCGCTCTTCTGTTCTCTCTTAACAGGGATCAAGCTCACACCCACAATCGCAGATGATCTTAGGTCTAAAACCATCACGATGACCTGCAGTCAACAGGCCCAAGTAGGAAGGCCCCACCGAGGATGCAGCTGCCTTCTTCCTGCTCCTGTCGACCACTGTCCTTTCACAGCTGGACCAATAAGGATGTCTTGAATGCATCTCGACCTGCACCAAATGTTAAATGATACAGAGAGACCAGAGAAATGACCCTTGTCTTTAAGTGGTGGCAATTTAATGTTGACACAAGTGACTTATATGCATGAAATACCAAGAGAATATTACAAATCAGAATGTAATGAGGTGCTAAATTGAATAAGGCAGACTATGAGACTGTTATGCACTTCTGACTCTGGCTCTAGTTGGGCAGAGTTGGTTGGGAAATCTTTGGGTAAAAGACGGGGCCTGTGCTGGGATGGGTGCTGGGTTAGTCATGAGGAAGCACGGTGGTTATGTTATCCTCTCTGACTCGTGCCATCCTAAGCCTGGGATTTTTAGTAAGGCTGGGGGCTGGGTTGGGATAAAGAGCTAAAGCCCTAACAACTCCACAGGGCTCCCTAATCAACAGAAGCAGAAATAGACAGATCTACAGATATGGTGAAGGTGCTCCAGTGCCTAACCATTCAGGTTCACAACGCCTGGGACTCTCAAACACAGAGCCCCTAATCAATACATAGCTGTTGAACGACAGTATGTCCAAGAATATTAAACAGCTACCATTCGGAGTTTCTGACATTGTATTAAGGGTTCTGCACAACCCATCTTTTGTACTTTCTTTTGAATTTTTTTCTTTTCATCAAAATTTTTTAAATGAACTGAGTTTAAATAATCAAAGAGTTATACAATGTTTGGTTCAAAAATAGCAATCATTTTCTATCACCGCCAAGTTTTTCCTTCCCAGAGGCGACCACATTTACCTTTTTTTTTTTTAGCTGGTTATTTTGATATTTTTCTCTAGGTCTACAAATACCATGCTTTGTTGCTATTTCTTGCATTTTCAATTCTAGGCCATCTCTAGTAACTTCCACTATAGAAGATGCCAATCGAGGCTCTTTGCTCTACCTGCCCAATCCACATATGTACCTTTTCCATCTCCCCCTCTCTCTTTGTTAATGCGTGGACTGTCATTCAACGGTAACTTCATTACCCATGTCAATGCTATTCAGAGCTGAACATGTAGTCAATGAGGAGTATTTTTTTTTTAGTTTCTTGAATATTTTTTTCTGGAGTTGTCTTTTTACAATTTGCTTTAATTTCTATGCACTTATTACTGTGGAGACCAATTCCTTTGAGTCGCGTTCTTGTTGTACTACTTAATTGCTACGTATCCTTGGGCAAGTTACTTAACCTCTCTGTGCCATGGTTTTCCCTTGTGTAAAACATGGGCAACAGTAATACACAGTGTAATGGTGTCAATGTCCTCCAGACAAAACACCACAAAGCGTACTGTGGTCAAACAAAGTTGAGTTTCTTAACTCACTGCAAGGAGGGTAGATACACAACGGGGAGCCATGGAGTGCGTTAGTAGTAGGGTACCACAAAGGGCTGCTGTTAGCTGATTTTAGAGAAGGCTCAAGGAAACAGGTTCCCTCTGCATTCGCTGCTGTCAGAGAGAAGGGACGATTCCATGACCAGCCTTCTCCATGTATCGTATCTCCAGGAAGGGCTGACGAGCAGAGGCTGACGCCGTACAAGGTGGAGGAAGAACAGCATTCATTTTAGCCTGGAGGGGGGAATGTTTTGAATTTTTGTGTTTGGGATGGTAACTCTGTTTCTGTCTCTGTGTAGGCAATATTATAAAGTGGTATAATTTTCATTTCTTCCTGGTCACAGAGTGGCCTCCTTGAGTGTTGGTGTTCTCCCAGACTGTTTTTGTTCAAGGAAAGAACACCATGACCCAGCCATGAATGCCAGGCCAGCTCCTAACAGCACCCATGCCTAGATGTCAGTGTCAGGTGGGTTCCCTGCACCAAGGGTACCTCTCTGTGTCTCAGTGGTAAGGATTAAATTTTTGCCTTAAAATGTTTGTTATAAGACACTAAAAGTACAGGCAACAAAAGAAAAAATAGGACGGTGGACATCAAAATTAAAAAGTTTTGAATATCAAAGGACACTCAGAGTGAAAAGGCAACCTGCAGAATGGGAGAAAATGTTTGCAAATCATATTTCTAACAAGTGGTTGATATCCAGAGTACATAACGAACTCCAATTCAACAATAACAAAGAACGAACTAAACTACCTTATTAAAAAGTAGGCAAGGACTGGAGCAGACGTTTCTCTAAAGATGACACACAAATGGGCAGTAAGTACATGAAAAGATGCTTGAGATCACTAATCATTAGAAAAATGCAATCAATGATATATCACCTCATGCTTATTAGAATGGCTATTCTAATAAAAAAAGAAAACAGAAAATAAGCATTAGTAGATGCAGAGAAATTGGAACCCTTGTGCATTGCCGGAGAAAATGTAAAATGATACAGCCACCATTGGAAACAGTACGGGAAGTCCTCAAAAAACTAAACATACAATAACTGTATGATTCCGTGATTCTACTTCTGGGTATATACCCAAAAGAAATCAAAGCAGGTCCTGGGACAGATATCTGTACGCCCATGTTCACAGCAGCATTATTCACAATAGCCAAAAGGTGGAAACGACCCAAGTGTCCATTGACTGATGAATGAATAAACAAAATGTGGTATAGAGATACAAAAGAATACTGTTCAGCCTTTAAAAGGTAGGAAATTCTGACGCATGCTACAGCATGGATGAATCCTGAAGACACTGTACTAAGTGAAATAAGTCAGTCACAAAAGGGCACATAGTGTATGATCCCTTTTCTAGGCAGTACCTAGAGTAGTCGAATTCATACAGACAAAATAATACGGTGCTGGTGGGGGGGGAGCAGGGGAAGGGAGGGAGAGAGTTAGTATTTAATGAGCACAGAGTTTCTGGTGGGGAAGATTAAAATATTGGGGGATGGATGGTGGTGATGGTCACCCAACAATGTGAATGCACTTAAAGCCACAGAACCGTGTGCTTAAAAATGGTAAAAATGGGAAATTTCCTGTTACATATGTTATTACAATAAGCTAACTCTAAGTTAAAAAGTAAATAATATCAAACTTGACCTTTGTTCCAACTAAGTTTCCTTTCAAGAATTTTAATGCAAAAGAATGTCACTTAATATTCATAACAACTTTAGAAGTTTTATTACTTTTATTACTGTTTTACAGGTTAAAAAAAAAGGAAGACCTATTACGTTAAGATCATAATGTTAGAAAGTGGCTAAGGCTGAGCTCTAATTTGAAGCCAAGTAGTTGGGATATTGGAGTCCAACTCTTAAGAATATGGCTATTCTTTATTATATTGGGGAGAGATCAAGAAATTTACAGGGGCTAGGGCTATAACTTCCGTTGAAACTGCCCATCGGTAAAAGAAATCTATTTTTTCATTCAACAGAGAATTGAGAGATCTCTAATAAGGGATTGGGGCTACATTTGAAAATGGCTATTCACTAGTCTGAAGGAAGCTGCTTAGGATTAAGTGCAGTCTTTAAGGGAATTTGGGAGAAACTGAAGTTCTGGATAGAAACTGTTAGGGCAGGAAACTGTTAAGATGTGGCATATAGCTCCTATTCTCTGGGCTTGCCCAGGACATCTTTTTGTATGTACCAAGGAGCAGGGACAGAGATGGAGAGGTAGAATGTACACAATGCGTATCGACCTTGGGAATTTTGTCAATAGCAAGATTATTTGCTGAAGAGGAGCAGTTCTGTGCCATATGTCACTTCTCTGCTACGCATCTCCAAAGGAATTACCTGTCCATCTTGCCTGTGTGCTCATTTGCACCATGGTACAGAAGAGCTGTGCCAACCCTAGCAGTTAGAAATTGCTGGACCTTCAATCAAAAAGTGTGTCTGTGTTGCGAGAAGGCACACTTAAAAAAAAAAAAAGTCTGCTCTCTGTTTGCTATACTCCTGGGTCAGTTATCACTGTCAGGAGAGTCCTGAGAACAATCAATTCCCAATTCTCAGGGTGGGAGACATTGTTTCAGAGGCCAGGGTGAGTCTCGAGGAGCCCGGGTCAGTGCTGGGGGCACTATGCTTTTACGCTTGCTGCTGGGAGTGCTTTCAGCATTTTCAGGTAAGTGTTACAGGACCCCAGATCACGTTTCTCAGCTTCTGCAGGAAAACTGCAAGAAGCTGCTTTGTATGACCCTGTAGGTCTGTCCTGTCAATGGCCGAGAGGACGGAATGAAATCCACACTATCCGGCAAGAGGGGCTGGGCGGGGGTGCGGCGGGGCGTAGCTGGGACAGCCTGGTCAAGCTGGACACAGGACTTACAAACAGAATGGCAGCTCAAGAATGGAACTTTGGGGCCAAAGGCCGACTTTGAAAGGTAGAGAAGCAGAGCACAGGATAACGGAATGACTTGCCAAAGATGGAACTGTGAAGCAGAGACAGAGTAGAGAACACCCAAGTTCCCCAACTTCCACTTTGGAGCTTCCCCGTCGTGTTCATGCTCCCCAAACTTATGAGACCAGAAGAATCACTTGAAGGGGTCATAAAATCACAGTTCCTGAACCCCTCTGGAATTTACTGGACCAAAGTCTAGGAGAATAGTGTGGGGATATGTGTGCTTTTCAAGCAGGGAAGGGGAAGAGTATTTTGTGATGCTGTATGTTTTTTCAACCTTTTAAAAACTGTAACACACGCCCCTTAATATAATGTTTTCAGTGCATTCTGCTTATCTCAATAAACTACGCAAATATTTTAGCGGGCAACATTTAAGAGAGGGGTGAGGGAAGAAGTCTCTGAAATTACGAAGGTTGGATTTGAAACACAGGTCCTTCATTTCCCAGCATTGCTATTTGGGCAATTTACTTAACTTCTCTGTGCTACAGTTGTTTCATCAATAAAATGGGTATGATAGTAAGACCTTATCGCACTGGTATGTAGGGGGGACAACTAAAATCAAATGAAGGAAGGTATGTAAAGTGCTTAGCATAACAGCTAACATGAAGGGAGGAAAAGGGTCTCAGGCAGAGAGGCAAACCCTGTGTGGCTGTGCATTTGGGGCAAGAGCAGGTGCTGTCCCCCAGCCTTGAGACAGCATCCTGGCCTCGTCCGCACTGCCCAGTGGGCTAGGAACTCCTCTGGAGGGAAGCAGCCAGGGCCAACCCTGCCTGGGCACCAGGAAGGGTTTATAGGGAGCTCTGAACATCTGGCTCAGACATCCAGGTGGACCCAGGGAAGAATGTGGAACCACGTGGCTCAAGCACAAAACAAATTCAGTGTGATGAAGGGAAGGATGTTAGGTCTTGATATCCTGTCCCTAAAATCATGCGTGAAGAAGGAAGTCTCTCCCAGACAGGGGCAGCTTCTCTGGTCAGGAGTCCCACCCAGGGCTCTACCAGGTTCTTCGTACTGGCCACTACTTCTCGCGACGTACTGAAGCAGGGTGTTTTGAAACCCTCTCATTTAAAGATGAGCTATAAAGTTCTAATGTACCTAAACACAGACACACCATGACACAAAATAGGTATATTGGATATATTTTGTAAAATAAGTATATTTCCCCATGCTGGGACTTTCTAATCTGCTGTTCCTCCTTAAATTATCCATTTTTTTTCCATTGTACATGATGAAAAGCAGTAAATTGATAAAACAAAGGGAGTTACTAAAGATATTGGCTACTTAATTTGTTTAATAAACATTGAGCATCTACTATGAACGTGAGATCGGAAACCCTGTGGTGAAGGTCTCCACACGATGAAGTGAAGCTGAGGGGGAGAGCAGAGCCTACAGAGACCAGAAGATGACGTCTACATGCAATGCCCTAGGAGAGGTGACACAACCACCTCAATGCACAGACTTTTGAAACAGTGAGTCAGGATTACCAGCACAGTACGATCATCGATGCGCGTAATAATTGCTGTGAGCTCTTCAGAAGACCCAAAACTAAATTAAATTACAGTGAGCATAGCCACGTAAGAGGAAAAGAGAATTTATAATATACTTGAGGAAAAACATCTCCCCAAACCCAAAATATATAAGGAGAAGAAGTTTCATTAACTTAGAAAAATTCTGGGGACTCTTTTCTTGCTTGTCCCAAATCCAGCCCCACGGGTGGTGGGGGAAGGGCAGATGAGTGAAGGCTGTCCTGGAACGGTGGGCTTTAGTGCTCGTCAGAGGATCAAAGGTCTTCCATATCTATAGCTGTCAAGACAAATTTGTAACCCAGGACATCTATTTTTAGAGTTCTAGTCACAACCTCAGTTAATTCCCATAAAAATGTAGTTACAAGCGACGGTATTTAAGGCCCGTGGTCAGTGGGAAGGCAGTGTATATGGCCCTTCAGTAAAACTAGGGTTGATCCATGGATCAAGTCAAGTTTTATCGCTGGGCTGTGCAATGTTTGGATATTTGCAGAATTGCCTTTTAACTCTAAGTGTTTTCTATGGCTCACATGGAGGGTGTTTACAAGAAATTTTGACAGGCAATTCTTTAGCATATGTATGACGGCAGGTGACTGAGAATTCAGTCATCGGGGATGCACACATTATCTCCTTTAAGACAAATTTCTTTCTGGCCTCCCTATGAGGAGTCATAGAATTTCCCTGAAAGCAGTTGATTTGTTTTTATCTCATGGATGTTTTGTATCTTATCTGTGTTTCCCTTTTCGCTTTGGTTTCTAGGAAGCTCAGAATCAAGTTTTTTGTCTATCTTAAATAATGGAACGGACTTTACATATAAGCCTACATGTCTGTTGCCCACTCTGCTACATTTTTTCCCTTCACCTTTACTGTGTCATCTAATTACGGTTTTCTAGCTAGACAGATTTGTTCTAAGCTGTCATACATTGTGGGGGAGATGTAAGAGAAGGAATGAATGGATGGCTGGTTGAATGAATGAACGAGAAAAGGAAGCTTTTGCTTTATGATGCTAAATAAATGGGACAATTATTAAGTTAGGTAAGCAAGTAAATTCTTGGACCTCTCAAGGAAACCTGAAGCGTGGTGATTTTGATGTCCTATTTTTGTATATAATTAACTAAGACATTTTTTTCTCTTTTAAAAAAAAGGCTCGGGCACCTTTAATGCACCCACTGACAAACGGAGACTCTCCAACTGGGGCAGCTCCTTTGGCACATAGGACCAACTGAAAGGGTCCTGGCAGAGGCATCCCGTTAATTTCTTCTCTGTAGTTCGATGTTACTAATGAGAGTTCCAAACTCTTTACTTAGACTTAAAAAACAAAACCAAAAACTCAACCATTTATGAGAGGGGAGGTAAGCCAATGTTTTTAGATTATAATGTGGCTGCACGTGTATTTTCTGCCTCGTAGGCTGACAGCAAACCCTATTCTGATTTGGAAGGTTGTCTTATTCCTCCATCTGCAAGAGCCTCCATTATGCTGCTGCTGGGATCCAGATTTTTTTTCCAGATGAGTTATTTCATAGGATTTGAAATTATGCTTCTGTATACGAGAAACGTCTCTGGAGTTCACCCGCCCTGGCAGAAGGTCGGAACACGGAGAGCTCAGCTCTCTGGAAGAAAATGCTCGAAGGGAAGGGAAAACACCACTCTGCAAAGCATCTCATTAGCTCTTCCTGGATATCTGCTCGACTGGCATAGATTGAGCGTTAGAGCAATTTGGTTCCAGAGGCACCCAGGTTTTAGTACCGTCCGCTAAAGAATGCGCTACAGTCGCAGAAAATAATGACAGTCAAGTCATAAAGGTGAAGTTTTGTTGTTGCTTTGAGGATGTTTTCATGGTGTCAAAAACATTTTAGTTGTGTAGTTTATGTCCGGTTTGTCTCTTTAGAACAGAGGCTCTTCGGGCAGGAAATGTGTGCAGTGACTCTCCTTAGGGATGGGCTTCACTAACGTCAAGAATTAACAGCAACAGTAAGAGGACAGCTGCAAATAAATTTTTTACTGTCACGTATGGGCTGAACGTGCTGGAACAGGTTTTTTTCACCTAAGCAAGAGACAAAGATCCAACTGCCAGCAGATCTTCAGAACACAAGGTCACTGCCAAGAGACAACTTAAAAAAAAATTCTGTGCAATTAACCAGCTAAACAGAACACAACCACTCACATGGTCATTTCGTTTGTGCCAAGACACCTACGGAAAAATCCGGCCCCTTTCATCAAATTCAATTCAGAACACCCAGGCACAGCTCTGTACTTTGCATCTTCTGTGTCAAACTCTATTTTCAATCCTTTATGTCAAATGTAAATTCATGGCAACTGCATTCTGATCTTGATGGAATCCCCAATTCGCCCTGGACCCCAAATCCATTCCACAAGACACAGACACACACACGCGCACATATACACTCACAGCCCTAAGAGACACACATTTGCACCGGATTTGCACTTACTTAGCCAAGCCCCAGTCAAGAATTTTGAATGACTGCCCAGTGGCCAGTCATTCAAAACTTGAACAAGCTTTCAGATAAGTACCTGCTGAAAACAAGGGTATTGCACAATTGGGTCTTCACCCCTCAGGTGAAGAAATCATATCCACAGAGCTCTTGTTTGGGATGAAAATGGACCCTCAAATGTTTTGCAGTATTTCCCCCTGTTACTGAAGCTTAAATTGCTATCAATCTTAAGTGGCTGAACAAATTGACGTGAGTGATGAAAAATGGCTAAGTTTGACTCTGAACACACTCATCTGTTGTGTCCACCAAAATGAGGTCTTGATTAGGCAGAAAGCCAACAAAAACACCCTATCAACAACTTATCATCTGATACGATGTCAAAAAGAAAAGAAATCTCTCAGTGTTATCACTGAGAAAATATTCTGGATGGCCCTCAGATACGAACTGACCTCTCTTCTAGAAATCATCTTTGCCCAGCTATCCATATATGCATAAAAGGTTATAGTTTTTAAAAGCTCATTTTCTCCCTAATAATTGTCTGTTTTTAAAAAGCTATCAGCAGGTGCACCTCATTTCAAAAGCCTCTTGTCCTTCATAATGCAATATTCATCACGATTACATAGTATGAAATAAAAAGCAGCAAAACATAAGCGAGGATAGTTCAATTAAATGCAACATAATCTCTGCAGCAAAAAAAAAAAAAAAAAAGGCTCTGTAGCTAAAATCAGGTTCCGATGAAAGAAAAAAGGGAATATATTTCCACATATTTTTAATTATATAGAATTTCCTCAAACATGATTTTTCATAATATATTCCATTAAGTTAACATCACATTTGAAGAAAGAGCATTTTCCGATTTCATTTTAAGCCTGATTTTGAGCAATTACAGTGTCATTGTTCCGCAGTAGAAAGGTTGAATTCATTTACTGTGTGGTTATGCTAGTTATGATTGATGTCTCTTCTCCAAATGATAAACCAATCACCCCAATGATGTAATGTCATTTTAAGAGTGCCATAATCACATTTCTCTCAAACTAGAAGCTCTGATGAGTTCTAATAAAGATTTATGGTAGATTAAAGGCCTTCATAATATCAACAATGGATTGCTCATTTGATGAGAGATTTGATTAGGTAATTTTTTTGAAAAAGAATACGAGTTTACTAAATATATCAGGCCTGGCTTTGAAGAAGGGCATGGGCCATCATAAGTAGCAGTCCATTATTCCATCTTCAGAATGAATCATCTTCCGTGTATTGGGGAGGTCCTCTCTAATTGTAGAGGTTGAGGCCAGTGGTGGCATATTCTCATGGGTGAAGCCAAAACCCCACCTCATCAAGGTACGCTCTTGGCACGGAATGCTCTGTATTGCCTGTGATGGGATATGAACACCACGAGTGTCCAGTTCAGAAGCTACCTCCAAAGCCATTGGGTCAGGAGCAATTAATTTCTGCAAATGTCTCTCCTTGGGCCATAGGTACTTAACCCTAGATGTGGCCCACTCCTGTGTTCCTGTGTTTTGTGAACATTTTACCAACAAAGCAAATCAAAATAAGGCATGATTACTGCTGAGCCTGGGGCAATTCTACCTAAGATCTAGAGGTTGGGAGCTAAGGCAGTAGCCGCAAAACCCTCAGAGGTGAGACAGAACCTTGCGACCAGTCCCTTTGCTCGGCGCAAGTGAAAACCACAATGAGAACTCGGGCTTTAGAGGCAGGATTTATCATGGTACCGTGCGATCAGCTTGTTAAATTCAAGTGAAGTGGCACATGCAGAGGGTTATAGGAGAGGTCACCCCCCCAACACTGCAGACTTGGCAAGGCATTCGGTATTCATGTCAAGGGAACGCATTTTCATCACAAAATCATCTAAACAAGCAAGGAAGAAAAAGTCAGAAGCCAACCATCAAAAACCAAGAGATCTGAAATGCACACAAATTGGGCACGTGAGGGTGTCCGGGGTCACTCGGCTATGACCAGAATTGTAGTAATACAAAATTCAATATGCCATTGTCTCTCTGCACTTCACCTTTGAGACCTGCACGCTCTCGTGTGCGGCAGTGGGCGGATGCCTCCCACGGAAGGAGGCCCAAGCCCTGTTAAGATAAGCAAAACCTCGTCAGTAACTGTGACCTTCAGTAAACGGATCCTGGAGCTGCAATGCCACAAAGCGACAAGCGCGTTTCACCTGGTGCTCCCCACACCACCTTCTCCCCAGCCCCCGATTCGGGGCTGTCATTTTGCCAGACTCGAGAATGTCGCACAGACCGCAGCGCGCACTCAGACACCACGGTTTCCTTACCACTGCCGGCAGCTTGCTGGGGCCCCGGGCATGCTCTGAGCAGGTATGAATTGGGGGAGAACTCCTCGTCAGGGTTGGTGTCCATGATTTGATGGGAAGTGTTGCTGTCTAGCAATGGCATCTGGCAGCTAACTGGTGGAGGATTATGGGAGCTAGGCAGCTGAGCAGATGGGAGGAGGCTAGACGAGGATGTAGGTGGAATGGGACGACCTGGGAAAGAGGACAGAGGGGTCAAAGGTCAGCAATGAGTGTCATGAGCGCATCCAGAGAAAGTTACATTGAAACCACCTCACGATATAAATATCCAAAAAATAGAGAAAGAAATGCTCCAGATGTATTTTTTCAAGTGGTTTGATGTTTCTCCAAATGTCCAAATTCATACTGCAGGTAGCTGCGTATTTCACAACATGGGCATGAGCGGAACTATCCATCTAGACGGCTGAAATGCCACCGGTCAGGAAAACATCCGTTTCTTTCTACCTTCCCTGCCGCAGTCCTACCGTAACTCCCCCGTCGTCTCTCACTGGACTACCTTCTTGCTGGTCTCCCTGCTGCCCCTCCTGCCATACACCCACCTACTCCCCGCTGTCCCCATCCCTTCTCCTCAGCAGCCAGAATAATATTTTCAAGACAGAAATCAGGTCTTATCGCTCTGCTCCTTGGGACCGTCCCACAGCCTCCGGCTACACGTGGAAAGAAACCGAAACTCCTTATGATGACGTTCTGCCTCCTCCGGCCCAAACCGCCTCTCCAACCTTGCGCCCAATAGTGGCCCTACCACTCTCCACTCGGCCCCTTATTCCCCAGCCAACGTGGCCGTCTTTACCTCCGCTGCTTCAACATGCCACACTCTTCTGTCTTCTGAGTCTTTACGTTTCCCGTTTCCTCTATGTGGAATATTCTCCCCACCTGCCACCTCCCTGATAGCCACAAGCCCACCCTTTCTCTTGAAACTTTTCTTGTTTGCCTTCTTCCAAGTTTCTCACCCATGTGCTCTCTCTATTAGCCTGTTTATATTTCTCCACAGTCCTTATTACTATCTGAAGGTGGACATCTGTCTACATTATTCCCCCTGTTCCATCAATATTTTCCTGATGAATAGCACCTGTTGAATGAATGGCGCAAATGAACAAGACAGACTCTCACCGAACTAATCAGTTTCGGGCAGAGGTAGAAAGGGCCACATACGTGCATCCTAAAGAATTGGCCAATGCCCCCATTCTCTCCACCACCATGTTGTTTCTGTTTCTGTTTTGCATATCACGGGGGAAGTCCTACAAAGCACAGCAACTCCAGGCCATGAGGAGGAACAGCCAGGCTGGCAGGTGGTGGGCAGTAACTTGGAGCTGCCCTTGGGTCCAAAAGTTCTCCTTCCACACAGAAGCCTGCTGCGACCTCTCTTTCACATGGCAGGGAGCTCCTGGCAGCCAAATTGCTGAGTGAAGATAATTGCTGCGTGTACTTTCACCTGATTCACCCTTACGTGTTGGGGTCCTTGCGATTGCTTGCCTGCTGGTGTGTTCATTTGGGAAGCTCAGAGACATGAGCCAAGAGTAGCAGCCCACGGGATATGCCCTAAAGCTGGAGGTGTGGAAAGAAGGGTAGGGTGTTGAGAAAGCAAACTCAAGAAGCCGGTTAGAGTTTCAACTCAGGCAGGAAGTGTCAGAGTCAGAAGAAATGTGTTTCCCTGCTTCCAAATGTACTACATATGCAAATACATTTTCAGGCACCTCAGATGGATGCCGTGTTTTGTTGCCACTTTTATAACTGTCTTTCCCAATCTATGCCTCGGTGCATGAAATGTTATGGATAGATCAGTTTACTTCAATAAAATGGGAGTGCCTCTTATGTATACTCCGCTGGACACGGAGAGTACAAAAATAAGCAAGACAGCCTTGTTACCTGCAGAGAGCTCACAGTCGCATGGGGGAGGCAGACAGCTAAGTACATCATTTCAGTACCAGGTAATAGAGAGGACAGTGGCATGTGGAGACATGGTGCTGTGGAGGCAGAAAGAGGGACACTTGGTCCAGCCAGGCCAGGGAGAGGTAGGGGTGGACAGTCCAACAAGGATTCCCGGGGAAGTTGATGCCTGAGCAGACTTTGAGAGAAAAGGAGATGGACTTCCGGTAAGAGGAAACTCCACGGACAGTAGCACAGAGTCACCAAGCACTCGCCTGCTGCTTTTTTGAGGGTGGGAGTTGCGGAAAGGGAAGGGGAGTAAGAGACTCCTACAGCTCGAGTGTTCAGGGCTCCTGTCCAGTAACACAGCTGAAGAATCATCACCCCTGAAATAGAGCAATGGATAAACGGAATTTGGCTTGAACGTTTCAATTTATATCTACCAGTTTGGGAGCCACGCAAGGCATGATGTTCCTGCCGGATGCTCCAGCAAAAGTAGCCCGAACACGTCAGAGTTTCATCAGAATTGGGGCTAACATTTAATCCATAGCTCTCCCATAGCTCTCCGTCTACTGACTATCATCACGATTACTATTTTTACTGCTCATGTTTTTGGGCAATGACTATGTGCCACTTTATAGATAGTATCTCTCTGAGGTTGGAATTATTATAATCTCCCTTTTGTAAATGAGGAAACTGAGGCACAGAGCAGTAAATGTGCAGAGTTAGCAAGTGACAGCGGCCAAGTGTCACACGCAGGTTTGTGTGTTCCAAAATCCACCCTCTCGCTACTCTGCATGGTGTTTGCCCTAACAGCACGGTGGAAAGGAAAAACAAAAAACAAAAAACAAAAGGAAGACATCCAAGGAGGGGGGAGGGTTGATTTACAAATCATGTTTGCAGTTTCCCATCTCCCGGTCCCAAGGCACTCTCAAGATTTCAAGTAAGAAACATTTCTTTGAATAAATGGTTATTTATAGCAGCTATCATCCGGCAGAGTTCAAAGCTTCTCTTGTAATTTTGTTATGAAGTTCAAAGCGGCTCCTTCACAGCAGTGTTACCCTGTGCCTCCTTCGAGGCCCCTGAATGTAGAGGTGTCCTGACCAGGGCACTGTGAAGTCAGTGTTGACGTCCGCTTAGCAGCGAGGCTCTGGCAGGAACAGACTTTAACTCACAATCAATAGGCTTTAATGTTTGTATTATTGAGACATATCTGGAAATGCATGTTGAAGAACAAGAATGGCTGGAAGCCAATTTTTAAATTCCTTTGAGTGACTGAGGTGGAACTGAAGTTCAAGTGCAATTTTCCAGGAGCCCTGATACGATAGTTGCTGTGAAATCGCTCTTTACATGAACTTTTTGAAATTTTGTTCAGCATGAATGCATTTCACAGAGTACAGACAGAACTGCTTTTTAATTTATACAAATACAGACAATGGAAGAGCCGTCCTACCACAATGAAAGCGCTGGGGTCACTTCACTGTCCTGAAATACACATCGCAGAATTGTCTGATTCCTGTTATTCCCCTGGCCTCTTGAAATCCATGCTTGGTAGCTCCTTCAGCTCCTTGATGGTACCTCCCATTCCTTGGGAAATTCCTCAGTCCCTAGATCTGCCCCCAATCCAATTGTATGCTGCTCTCTGTTTGCTATGGCATTTGCTAATTTTGTTCACTTATGCTACATTTTTTCCCTCGACCATTCCAACTGACAGAGACCATCTGTACAGACACAAACAGGTTCCAAAGTACAGGGGAAAAAGTTGGAACTTAGACAGGCTCACTTTACAGACCGTGATTTCTTACTAAAATACCTAGTGTGGGATGGGCATGTAACCAGGGGCTCTGCACTTACCCCGTTTCTACTTTATTCACTACAGAGGCTCCCTGACCCCCAAACTATTTTCCAAGTTCCACTTTGAATGTGTACAGAGTCCCCAGCAAATATGGGGAAAACCGGTTTTAATTAATCTGTTAAAAAAGCAAGAGGAAACACGCAAAGGCAGCAATATGTCATTCATTAAACTCATATGGTCTTGTGTATGTGTGGGTGTGTGTGTGTCTTTTCCAAGATCCCCATGTAAATCGAAGTCTAACTAATTATCTGTGTGACTGGGTTCCCCCACAACCTTGAAAAGGGAGACTAATTTAGATTTTACTAATTTATCTTTTTCCAAATGAGTAAGATTTTCAGATCGTTTCAGCTCCTGAAATATTTCTGATTAAGAGAACTACAGCTGGACAAAGCAGTTCCTTTGCTAACTCTGATCGATGGGTAGTCGCTGTTTGGAAGGCTGTGTTGAGAAGGATTCTGGGGTGCCCTGGGTTCAGTGGGAAACAATGCCGTGATCACGTAGAAACATCACGGACCAGGAGCGGAGTCAAGGCAGCGGATGCTGAGCTCTGAGCTCTTTTTTGGCAGCCTTGCTCCAGGCCTTCATTCACCAACAGCTTCAGCCATAATCGAACACTTCATCCTACACCATCTGTGGTTGAAGTCACATTGTTCTAATTCCCATGGTCTCAATGACAGCACCATTTTCCTCCTTTATCTGATCTGAATCCAACTCCAGTTCTCCAAGAAGGGGCCACAATCTCGTTCCCATCCCCGAGGTGGTAAATGTTATCTACGAAATTGCTGCCCTGCCCACATCTTGTTAATACGTTCACTAATCTATGATAGGAAGCATGTTGCAGATCAAGGTCCAAAATTCACTTAAAACAACTGGTTCCTTTTTCACTCAAAAGATTAATGGCAAGCAGATATTAAAATGTTCTGTGTAGATAACGCATAATTGATCTAGGTACTGATAGGGTGTCAGGATTTTTAGTGGAGCAGAGAGATGTTCAGGAGATGGTAAAAAGTAAACAAAAAACCAAAACCAACCAACCAAACAAAAACCAACACCAAAAAACCAAAACAAAACCAAACCACCAACTACCTACCCAGTACCAGGAATTATTAAATCCAAAATAATAATTTCAATGACCATGTTTCTACTTATAAATGAGATCTTGCTTTGTGCTAAGAACTGAGCAAAGATTTTATGTATATTTTTCTCTTTTAATACCCATAATTTTTCTATGAGCAAAGTACTGTTATTATCCCCATTTACAGATGAAGAAACTGAGGCTTGGATGGGCTAACTTTCCTATCACTGCACTGGCAGCAAGCAGCAAAACGGGCTGTATTTGAATCCAGGAAATCTGACTCTAAAACTTAAGCCTTGAATGGTTCGTTCTACAATTTTCACATCAGGCAGGAATGGACTGCTAAAAAATAAATGAGATGTGAAGCCCAAACGCATTGGTCTCCTTCTGGAATCTACCACTGAGGTCATCGTAGGGAGATAATTAACCAGGGGCAGAATCAAGGCTCCTCCTAGAAATAGCCATAGTGACCACTTATGTTGAACAAATGATTTGTGAGGGGAGAAAGTAATTCTCAAACCAGAAACTGGAATTCCTCTGAGGCTTTGTAAGTTCAAGAATTTAATAAAAACATAGCTTTTGTGGAGGTGCCTGGGTAGCTCCATTGGTTAAATGGCCAACTCTTGGTTTCGGACTCTTGATTTTAGCTCAGGTCGTGATCTCAGGCCTATGAGTTCGAGCCCCATGTTGGGCTCCATGCTGGGTGTGGAACCTGCTTAAGATTCTCTTTCTCCCTCTGCCCATCCCCACCCCACACTCTCGCTCACTCTCTCAAAAATAAAAAAAAATAAAAAACAACATAGCTTTCGTGTTTAAGTTGAGTATTGCAAAAATCAGTATTAACATAGGCAAAACAACTGGTTAGTGAATTCAAACAAACATTAGGACATAATGCTTTATTCGGATACCTGACTCTGACTAACCATTTTCTTGCCCAGATACTTGGGGTTTGTGAAGCTCCTATTTTTGATGGGGTTAAAAAGCAAGGTACCTGTTTGTGTAAATAGAAATAATGTCAATATCTGAGATATTACCTTCCTTTTGCTTGTAATCAATGAATTTTTTACAAATATGGGCCTACTTGCTTTTGAGTTCCATGAGGACATTTTTCAGGAAATGCTTCAGATTTTTGAAGTGTCCTGCACATGGGGTTTGTGGAGGGCCGTGTGGCAGAACATTCTTCAAGGTATGATGGGCTCCAGTGAAGCACTGGGGCGTGACAGCCAAGGTTACTGCCACAAAGGGCACAAGGTAGCCTGAAACTGTAGCTGGACTCCCTGCCTCTAGCTGGAGGGACATGGACGAAGCCAGCGCACATCTGTTCAGCCTATATTCTGAGCGAAGTATCCAGCTCAGGGATTTTATTCCCGCCCCTTCCATAACTATCACAACACTGTCCGGAGACTCGGGGATGTGAATCACACGCCCAAGGGGCAGAACGAAGATGAGCACTCACGTTTGTGAACTGCCACCCCTACAATGGGCTATTCCCAAGCCTGGAGTTGCCTCGCACCCAAATCCACCTAGTAATCTGCTCCATCATCCAATTCATCCCATTCTTAATTGTTACCCTGCCCCAAATCAAACTCTGGACTCCAATGGATACGATCACCTACTTTCTGCAAATGTTTGTTTCTGCCTTCGGGCGTGCAGTATTTCTCTGCACTATGCAACCCATCCCTAACCTCTTGGCCTGATGGTTTCTGTCCTCCAAAGCCCAAGTGAGGAATAGGCACAGACTTTGAAGCCAGGCTGACTGAGCTCTGCTGCTCTCCGTGTAAGTCTGAGTGCCCTACTTCACTCCTCTGGACCTGTCTGATAATAATCACACTGACTTCCCACGTTGTTGTGAATGCTGGAGAGAATACCCATAAGGTCCCTAGAACTGTGTGTGGCACATGGTGGGTGCAAGGGCCCGGATGGAGCTAATGAGACTCACAGCTTATTGTCTGCACCTCGTTCGCAAGCACCTGCTGTGGGTGCGTGGCTGTGCCATAGTTAGGGAGGCTCTGGGAAGTGCTGAGGCTGGAACCATGCAGCCATCTGAGCACTCCAGGGGAGAGGTGGCCCGAGAATGGAGTCAACAGGGAGGCAAGCGGAGATGCGATAAGAAGGGGAGACATTTCCGATGGTGTCAGTAGAGTACCTGGAATCAGCCAGGCCTGAAACAACATGGCCACTAAGCTTTTCAACACAGGAACTAATTTATTCTGCACCCCACCTTCATTTTGTTGCTGTTGTTTTGTTCTTTAAGTCAGCTTGAGTTCATTCTTGTCACTTAGAACAAAACGCGTCCTGCCTAAAACTCATCATCAAGCCCAAGTGAGAAAATGACTTGGCCAGTGCCACACGGTAATTTGGTAGAACTGAAAACAGATTCCAGATTTTCAGTCTCCAGTATTATAAGAATTTCATGTTCTGTAGGCTGACTCCCTTCCTTTTAAATCACAAGAAATCAAACATGTGGGGTCCCAGAGAAACCACTTATGGTGGAAGGTATCTCGATTTATAAGAATATTGTGGGCACTAAAGAGGAGAGCAGGGGAGAGAGAGAGGCAGGGAGCTGACTACTTGTTACCCATCAAGCATGCGCTACCGCAGCTGTCTGTCCTCAGCTCTGGAGAGAAACTCAGCTCATCTTCTAGCTGGTGCAAGGCCTTACATACACCACACTGATCTTGGGGCAGGGTGAGAGGGACTCCATTTCTCATCTACGTCTTAAATTAAAAAAAAAAAACCAGAGACAGTAGTTTCGATTATAATTGTAGAATGCAAAACAACCACAATGAATATAGCATGTTAAACTGGAAATACAGACGCATATGCATTCATCTTTCGTATTGTTATCACATTACATATACTCCCTGTAGCAGCCTGCTTATATTTAGTGCTGCTGTTAGCTTGGATCAGTCTTTCTTAACGGGACAATTTTGCTCCCCAGGGGACATTCGGCAATGTCTAAAGACATTGTGATTGTCACAATTTGTTGGGGTGGGGAGAGGATGCTACTGACCTGTAGGGGGTAGAGACCAGAGACAGTGCTAAACATCTTACAATGCAGAGAAGCGTTTTCCACAACAAAGAATTTCCAGGCCCAAATGTCAGCAGTGCTGAGGTTGAGAAATCCTGGGTCCACTGGAGTGATGGCTTTAGATTAGGATACTTTATGTTACATGGTCCGTCTTTGAGCTCTTTTTCCCAATTGATAAGAAATTGGACAGATATTAGAAGTGAAAAATTCGATTCAGCCAGCTCTTTCCCCTACCTGAGAAAAGTTCAAGCAAATAAGCTGATACTGTCATTGGGGAATTTTTGCTAGAGGGCAGGAAAATGTCTTCAGGCAGAGTCTAAGTCGTCAATGAGGGAAGTTACAGCATGCCTTTCTCTGAAGCTAGGTGAGACCTGTTTGTCAAGAGACAGTTGGGCTGTCTTCGTAGAGGCAAGAGATTCAGGGGAGAGTTCCTGCGACTCGGCTGTAGCTTACTGAACCTCACCTGAGGAACCTTCATGATGACCCTTCTTGTCTTGTCCATGAGGCGGCATCAACCGAACTTGTTCCACATCGCCTCGTTTCAAGTTTTTATTTTTACAGAAGACCTAATTGCCCTCCTCACTCACACTTCACTGAACTCAGTAAAGCCCAGCTAAGCATTTCTTGGAAACAAAGTGTTTTCAGATGGCCCTGACAAGGCCATCCCGACTGCCCACAAGCTATTATACATGATTTATTGGAAGAGTGGTGAGCTGTTGGACTTGCCCCAGGGAGAGGGTCTCTTTCAGGAGCGCTAGCATGAACTGTCTTCACAGTGTGGGGCTCCATGCATTTGGGTGTTATTACATCTAACAACTTGCATGTTTATGTGTCACATCTTCCTGAAAGCGTTGCACTTTGGAAGGTGTCAAATATAGATCAGGCTAGAGATGGAAGGTAGAGTTTATTTTTGAACTAATATGATTTCTATAATTTTCTAATGCCAGCCCTTTCATATTCATGAGGTGAAAGGCAATGAATCTGTTCAGCTTCCCCTTTTGAGGACACAAATCTACTTCACCTGCAGTGCCGTAACTGTCCACCAAAAGGTAGTGAATCTTCAAATACCTCTGACCAGAAATTCCCAGTTGCTTGATACATATACTCTAATTACATCACCCAGCCCCTTTAAGATGACATGCCATTGTTACTCTGGTGATGTGTAGGTATCTAGATCAGTGCTGTCCAATAGAACTTTCTGTGATGAGGGGCATGATCTATGTCTACCATGTTTAATACATGTAGCTATCGAGCCCTTGGAATGTAGCTATTTCAACCAAAGAACTGAATTTCCAATGAATTTAAGTTTATATAGTCACAGCCATATATGGCTAGCAGCTACCACAATGGGCAGTACAGTCTAGAGTATGGCTCTAGCTTCCCAGTAACTGGTCTCTCTTGCCCCTGTGTGTCTCCCTGCTGTCTAAGGGCCAACATATTTTTGAATGTGCAGATTTGCTCACATCATGCTTCCTCTCTCAATTTTCCCAAGACTACCCACTGCCTACATAATAAGGTTCCAACACTTGTATGGCAATCGTCTCTTGCCAGACCTCCCTATTTCCTATACTCCAACCACATCAAAGCTACTAGACTACTGAATATCTGTCTTTCCCTTCTCACATCCCTCCCTGTGCATGGTAGGTATTCCCTTCTCCTAGGCAGTCTCACCTTCCTCCTGAACACCTCCTTAAAGACTCAGCTCAAAAATAACCTCTTTGTAAGTCTTTCCTGGTCACCCCACCCAGAGGTGCCCAGGACGAACTTTCATCATTGTACAGTTGACCGGTGAGGAGCTGACACTGCACAGTCAAAAATCCACACATTTGTTTGAGGTGGGTGGGAGGACAGAGGGAGAGAGAGACTCTTAAGCAGGCTCCATGCTGGGGGGCTCAATCTCACGACCCTGACATCATGGCCTGAGACGAAATCAAAAGTTAGAAGCTTAACGGACTGAGCCACCCAGGCGCCCCAGAGATCCACATATAACTTTTGACTTAACTACTTATAACTTAACTACTAATAGTCTACCGTGGACCAGAAGCCTTACCAATAACATAAACAGCCAATTACACATACCTTGTATGTTAAATGTATTATATAGTATATTCTTACAATAAAGTAATCTACAGAAAAAAATGTTAAGAAAATCGTAAGAGAAAATACATTTCAGTATTGAACTGTATTTACTGAAAACAATCTGCGCATATCAGACCTGTGCAGTTCAAATCCCTGTTGTTAAATGGTCAACTGTACTTGTAATATGTTCGCCTATTTGTCTAAATGTCTGGCTCATTCATGAGACTGTGAGTGACTGGGGAGAAAGTGTGGATTATATAGCTTTGTATCCTAGCACCCAGACCACAGCTTGTATGCAATGAAATAGCAGTATGATTGGTTGATTACAACAGTTCACTCCACAAATATTAGTTAAATATCTATCAAACACACATGGCATTGGCTTCATTGTGGGCTGTTGAGACTGCTGGTCTTGGGTATTAGGTGCCTCTCACGTGTAACCATTTTGTTGAAAAGAAGTGATTCTGATTTTAAGTGTAGGTTTTCCTCTTTTGATCAAGTGGCTAGAGTATTAGGTTATGGCTTCAGCTGACGCTCAAATGAAGACCCAGGAGTCTGTGACACACTTGGAGGAAAAACTGACTGTTAGATTTACTCAGAGACAATATGTCGGTCTCCAAAGTACAACTTTGTACAGAATTTTCCAGGGTGGTGGTGTGCCTGTATTTTTTGGCTCAGCAGTTGAGCTTAGAACCTAACTCCTGTAAGGTGTGACTCCAATCTAACCATAAGGTTTCCCACCTAGGGAACTGATGGGGAGATGCGACCCAACACGACCTAAGGACACAAGATCAGAGTGCTGACCTGTGTGCACAGTGCAGTCCCTTACAGAGTTGTCTGTCTGAATGAGTAACAGGCAGAAGATATGGTGGATGATTTCCTTGCCTCCCTGGATCCGTATTACACTCTCCCCTAAAACTTAATTTTCAAAGGGCCTTGGAAAACCTGCCCCCCAACACGTGGAATTGAGCTTACTTTTATGTTCATTTCTTGGGTTCACGGTGTATGGAAAGAACAATACCCACCCACTAAGATTTATTGAGTTCTTATGATGTGCTGGGCAGTACTTCTAAGTCCTTTACATGTATTATGATCTTTAATCTTCTAACAATTCTTTGAGATAGGTAATATTAACCTCATTTTAAAAAAAGTAAGACTGAATTAAGAGGAGATAGGTTGGCTGGGAGGAAGAATTTGGGTCCAGGCATTCTGACTCTAAAGCTGCACAGGAAATGACAATGGACTCTAATTAACCTTTGTAATGATGAAGTACCAATCACTGATGACAATAGGGTTGGCACGGGAACCAGACTGAAGTTCACATCTTGACTCTGCCACAAATCCGCTGGGGAACTTTAGGCAAGTCACTTAACTCTTTCGTGCTCAAATGTTTGATAAGCAGAATGTGTATAAATAGATATCACAGATAATTATAAATATTAAATGAGGCATTACATGAATGTTCTGAATAAATGGTAAGTATTATCATCATCTATTAGAAGGGTATGAGGTAGTTGCCCTAGTCCCCCTCCGGGACATGCTGAGAATTACGTAAGAACATGTATGAACATACACTGCAAATGGTGAAGTGTTCTGCAAATGGTAATTGTTTTCTTTTTCATTACTGGAAGCTTTCCTTTTCAAAGGCTTCGTCTGCAGACAGCAAACAGTTCTCAACTGGAAGTCTGTGTTTTGCTATGTGCCTAAGAGACCAGGAAGATAAAACATGGGCTCTATGCAGCAGATACTTGGACCATTTCATCTCTCTGCTGCCTACGCTCACACGACCCCACCCATTTCTCATTGATTGGTCATTAATAAGGTGCTACAGAGGAGATATAGGGGAGTCTAACCACCCATAGCCAACAGAAAGACTGAAAAGCTCCCCATCAAAGATATAGAAATGTTTTGAAACCAGAATGAACAATGTAAACTAGACTGGTACTAGGTCTAGTTTGTTAGGCCATGAATGTCATACACATTCGTTCATTCCTTCTCTGAACAGTCATTTGAAACTCACTGCCTTGTACTGAAAAAAAAAAAAATCCCCACTAGCCATATGGTTGGGGCACTGGAGTTAGGAGACCAGGGTTCCCTATTGTGGCTACTAGATGCTAGCCAGTTGTGTGACCTAGAGCAAATGGCTTACCCTCACCAGGCCTCAGTTAACATATGCAATGTTACTGCACTAACACATAACAGCACCTAGTACTTTCGAGAAATGTGATGATGTAGTTTCACATCCTTTCCCGTGCATGGAAGGAATTCCCTTCTCCTTGACAATCTCAACTTCTTCCGAAGATCTCCTTAAAGGTGGTCAGGCTTCCGGATAAGTCTTTCCTGATCACCCTACCCACGGGTACCCAGGACATACTTCTATTGTTGTACTTGTAATATGTCAGCCACAACGAACCCACACTGAATCCATATTCCAGTGGAAGAGGCTACTAGTCACTAAAAATTTCTGAGCATTCACAATGTTCTAGGCAGTGTGCTTAGCATATTTCTTGGTTTGGAATTTATGCAATCCTTCCAACAATACTGGAAGGTACTATTATTATTTCCTTTTTGCAGATGAGGAAACTGAGGCTCATAGAGATCAAGGGACTTGACCAAGGTCACACAGCAAGTAACGGGCAAAGCTGAGATACGAATTCAGATCTCTATGATTAAACATACATAGTTATTGTGACATTAGAGATGTCAAGAGAGAAGGGTGGGTAATTCCAGCTAGGATAAGCTGGGAAGGCAGATGAGAAAAGGTAGCAGTGTGGGCATGACACAACAATCTGTAGGGAGCTCTTCTTCAGCTCTACAAGTCCACAATTTCAAAATATCATTCTGCCTGCATAGCAAGCATGGAGATCAATAATCGGGTCAAAATCACAGGTGAGGTTATATCCTAGCAGGAATTCACAACCTGACTCGCACCTTCCCCATCTTCTCCAAGCCCGGCTTCCTTTCTTCATGAAGGTCAGAATGAATCTTCAAATTTCTCTCTTCAGTCCCTGCAAAGGGAGTTGCTGCATGGGACTGATCTCTGAAGGCTCACTTAGTACTGCCTTCAGGGAAAACTACACATTAATACAGAGAGCTGGAGACATGAAAAAAAAGGGGGGGGGCTTAGAGGGGGCAAGATGCTTCCTCCTGGAAGCATGAAGGGAGATAAGAAGGAGAATTAACTCCACCACTGGGAGCATGAGAATCATGCCTACCAAGTACAGCAGCCTCTCGGCTACTCAGCCTCAGGACTGAGTGCATAGCGACAGACTTGGGTCTGAAACAGCACAGTGCTATGCTGTGGGTGAAAAGATGTGGAAGGAGAGAGGTTTCAGAGAGTTTCCTCGAAACCCAGGCAGCCTAGTGGCCAGTCAGATGACAAAGGTGTATTAGTTCAGCCCATGAGAAGTTGTTTTGTGTGTGTGCACGTGCGCACATGCATACACGCACCCATTCTTAAATTGACTAGAGTCAGCAAAATTAATACGCACCCACAGGGCCCTGTTGGCGAAGTCTCTATTTTCATAAATAATGCCTTTCTCGCCTTTTACAAGCCTGTTTGAAGACCTGCAGTGCGTCCTGGCTACAATTCAAAGCCCATCTAATGAAAGCACCTCCACTGTCAGCAATGTTAATGTCACTTTAAAGAGTGTGAAATGTTGCTAAATGTGTCAGGAAACAATTAGATAACATAAGAGGCATGTTTTCTCAGTGCACAGAGAAATATATTATGCAGGCGGGAGATAAACGCAAAGTTTTCTGAGCTCCAGCATATTCAGCACTCTCCCTCCCCCTCTCTTTTTAATCCAACAGAGAAATTGTTTGGCAAGAGTAAGCCCTGTTTCAAATACTTGGAGAAGGGAGAAAGGCCTGCTTTGCCTCTGACTGCTGTCGCTTGAGCCCTGTGCTATCAGGCTCAGCGAGATACAGTCTTCCACTCAAATTAAATGTGTGCCCTCCTAATTAGCATTATAAATATAGGTTTCTCTGAGCCAGAGTTGATAAAATTACAGCATTGCACTGGAAAGGAACCGGCAGCTCTCCCATGCCGACACAATGGCTGTAGTGTTGGTACACTTAGAACAATGCCCTCAGAGTCTGTCCCCATCTTTAGAGGTCAGCCTGGGGAAGGAAGGTAAATGCCAAGCGGGCTGACATTAGGACAGCACAGGGCCCAGATGCAATCTGTTCTTTGTATGTAGTGGTATAGGGTTTGGCTCCTAAACTCTGGGGAGAATGGTTCTTACTGTGAAGCTTCTTTGTAGAGTTTCGTCATCTCTGCCACCTGTGGGATTCCAAATGAGAACTGGAAACCACAGGCAAGGGCTGAAGAGAATGGATTATTCCAGTCTCCATCCAGAACCGCTCTCCATGGTTCTGAAACATCACCAGGCACTAGAAACTGGTTTCTTCCCTGCCCCCTTGACCCCCCAAACCCTGAGAAATGGATGCCCAAATTCCTGGGGGAAATTTAAATTAGGTGAGGGAATCTGTGGAGAAGAAAAAAAAGAAAGGAATAAAGAGAGACAAGGGCAGAGACTCTGGAACAGGCATAGCCACTGAGTAATTGTCAGGGGGTAAAAGAAGGAAATGATTTGTTTTGACACTATTTTCAAATATCACAGTTGCCAAGGAAGAAGCCACTGCTGACCAAGGCGGAAATGCTGAAAGACTTAAGGTAAGTGAAGAGTTTAGATGTTAGGTGACGCAACAATGTGCAATTTGGGACATGAACAAACAGGTTTGCGCGGGCAACCAGCAAACCCCATCATAATGGAAGTGATGTGATTGAAGTTAACATATGCAAGAATTCTCAAGATTTTTCTTTTCTTATGAAAACTTGCCACATTGTGCAGATGAAAAAAATGAAGACAGTTGTGGCTAATAGTTTCCGTTTGTTTCACAAAATGTATAATTCTGCAGTGTCGGTAAGTCTTAGAAGCTGGGGGTAGGGTGAACTTGCTGCTCATCTCCTTTGCTATCTCTTGCTGCTCTTTTTATCTGAGATTAGTAAAATTTGTAGAATAATCTGGATTAAAGTCAAAGAGAGCTTTGGCTAAAGACCATTGAATGCTAGCTATAGAAGGAACCTCAGATAATATCTGGACCAAGCATTTCACTCTACTGATGACAAAATTATGACTCAGGGAGAGAAAGTGGCTTTCCCCACAGCATAGTGAATTAGTAACCTGAGTCCAAGGCTTTGCTCACTAAACTACACTCCTCTTAGTAATACTCAGGTTGAAGGACAAACAGAAAACCCAAAGTGCAAGTTTGGATGAAGAAACTCTGGTTTCACAGCCAATCATATTTATGGGCTATAATCCTACACATCAAATGCAAGATGTGTAAAAAGGTATCTCCCCCAAATAAAGCCCAGCATATAACGCTGCACTCTTATTTCCCAAACTATGTTCTTTAGAACACTGAATTTTCTCAGTATAGAGACATATGTCCCGGGAAAGAAGGGTTACATGACCAAACAGTTTGTGCAGGATGAGATAGTATGAGAACCATAAGAAAATGAGCTCCACTATAGTCTGTACTCAGGTGATCACATCTGGATTAGCTGATCCATTCCATCCCAGGTTTATACCACCTTAGGGAGCCATGTTGAGAAACTGGATTTACCCAAGGGCAGAAATTCAGACTGATGCTTGCACTAGATATCATCTAATACGTTATAGGCCCAAAGGTCTTGAGCCTTAAAAAGGGTTTGAAAAAAGTTGTAATCATCCTCAAATAATTGAGCCATGACCCACAGAAGAAGAAATGGACTTTTATGAAGAACTGGTTCAGATGTCAGTTGCAGGAATGATAAAAGTTAACGGAGGCAGATTCAGGTCAATATCTATTGCATTTATCTATGCCTCTCCTTTATATAAGTTCCATCTGGTATTATTGTTCTTTAGGCATGTGGTTTTTCATTCTTCCTAGAGTGTCATCTACTCTTTCACTCATTCAACACATGTTTACTAACTACTACATTTGGGGCTCTCTTTCAGGCTAGGACATTGTTCTAGGTGACTGTTGAACCTGCACTATCGGTGTTGTTGTTGTTAACCTTTCTGTCTCCCAGAGCACCTAACAAAGTACTTGCTTATAGAAAGTGTTTACTAAATATTTGTTGACAAAAATGCATAAGAGTGCAAAGAGCTAACAGCAGTTGCTGCGTAACATCAGAACTGGTATCCTTGTAGGTAATAAGCTTCTCATCACAGAGATTATCCAAGTATTCCTGAGCAGCACTTGTCAGCAAAACCAGAGATACTGTTTTGGCATTCAGTGAGAGGAACGATTATAGGCTCTTTAAATTCAGCTCCAGTTCGAAATCCCTATAAATCTGTGAGCATTCTTGTCACTGTCCCTCGGAGTAAAGGAGACATAGGATCATTTTGAAGATGTCTCAAAAGTAAGCAGTCTGCCCAGAGAGTCTCCCTGCCCTACCAGAAGTCAGAAACACATTTGTCTTCCTGCCTTCTGCATATCTGAAAAATTTTAGCTCCCAGCTGAAAAGTGAGACCCATATAGATTCATGCATCCTTAGAGGACTTAACTTTATTTAAAGGAAACATGTCACTGTGTTGGAGCTTAAGCTCAAATTAATTATAACAAGTGTAATATTTGGCCAACCTTACTCTCATGTTTCAACATTCCTGCTTGATCAGTTTCCAGAACGAAATGAAAGCCTATAACCATTTGCAATGTAATAACACTTTCTGCTTTTACGACTGCTTTCATCTGTGGGTCTCAAAGCATGGTGCAAACAGTAATTAATGTTCACCTGGGAGGTAAGGGTGCATTTGCTCTGCTCATTTGGCAAAGTGGGTGTAGGATGGGGCGACTGCTCAATGTCCAGGCAAAAAGTGAAATGGCGGACTCCTTCTTTCAACCTATTTTTCTCTATGATCCCAGTAAACGAGTCGCATTTGTTTAAGCACAGAGTTGGCATATGTGCACTTAAACTAAAATAGTTTCAATCCAGAATAAGAGAAGTTGAAATAAGTGATTATGTGGAAGCTAAAAGGACCAGTGGGGAAATCTCATCCGAGTTCCTAGACTAGCTATCATAAAAAAAGACTCTTGAACCCTGCCTTCTCCTCTCTCTTCCTGCCTCCCTTCCTCCATTTATTGAACACATTCTTTGAGGCTCTAATACAGGTACTGTTCTATGGCTGGGACTATGAAGTGAAAAACCGGAATCTTTGCCTTCATGGGGCTTATATTCTGGTAGGGAGAGAGGAAAACCAATAAAAAATGGCAAAAACTAACAACAAATAAATGTATTTAAAGACACATATCCATACACATACGTGTAAATATGCACGTATATATGGGCTATAGGGGAAAAGAGAGAAAGGTAAGGCGAATAGGGAGCGGCAGGGTGGGGTTCAAGCAGTGCATGCTACTCAATGTCGGGATATTGGGAAAGACCCTCCTAGTAAGGTAACATCTGAACAGGGACCTGAAGGAAGTGAAAGAGGGAGCTCTGCTGGTATCTGGGGGGGGGGGGGAGCACATTCCAGGCACAAGGAATAGCATGAACACAGGCTGTGGGTTGACAGCATGCTTGACGCATTTCAGGAATACCAAGCAAGTCAGGGAGCCTGCACTGCAATGAGAGATGAGGAAAAGGGAGACCTTATGAGTCACTGTGAGGTTTTTGGCTTCCACTCTGAGTGAAATGGAAGGCTGCTAGAGAATTCTTGGGAAGGAGGGACATGTCTGATGTTCGGTGTAACGGAATGACTTCAGCTGCTGTGTTGAGAAGAGCCTAAGGAAGGCAAGGGCAGAGCAAGGAGACCCATTAGAATGTGATGCAATAATCCACATCAAAGACTATAGGGGCTTGTACTAGAGAGGCGGTGGTAGTGACGAAGGTGAAAAAGATCAGAACCTGGACGCATTTTGAAAGTCAAGCTAACATGTTTTGCTGATGGATTAATGCGGGTGTGACAGCAAGAGAGGAGTCAATAATAACTCAGTTTGGAGCCTGAATAAACATGGTGACAGAGGCATGAGTCCTCCCACATTTAGGCTATACGCTCACTTTTAGCACACAGTCTAAGGCGAAAGAGAAAACTGGATCGAAAACTATTATAAATGTTTGAAAGTGATGCTAATTGTTGCCTGGAAGACCTTTCCTAGACAGATAGGCAAATCACGATTTTATTCACAACTTTACCAAAAAATACCCCCCAGGAAGAAAAAGGTAAAAAAAGGGGCTTCTAGATAACCTGGAACAGAAAGAACTGACAAAACAAACACCCATCTTTTATCTGACTTAAGGAAATCTGGTAAAATCTAAGCTCAGAGAGTTGAAATTTCATCTTTGTTCAGGTAAGACAATGCTATACCTACTCACAGTTAAAATTTCTCAACACATGCAGGGATAGGAATGGTCCAGAAAATAAGCCATTTTCCCCTGCAAACTCATATTCGCATGTGGTACAGAGTAGTCAATTAATTTTGGTCCTGTTCTCCGATTTCTCCTTTAGCTTGACCTGATTTTCTTGCAAGCCTCAGGCACAGTTAATTTGTAGGGAGGGGTGTGTGTATATATTAGAGGATATGTATTGGTGCACATGTGTGAGTAGATGGGGGTCTTTGCTGAAATATTAATATAGCGCCTTTTTATTATTATTTATAGGAGAACTATATCTTCAGGGCTTTTAAAATAAAAAGAAATGGAAGATAGGTGATGTGAAATTATATTTTAGTGTTCATACCCTTTGGTTGATATATAAATAATACAAATGAAATGGTAAACAGCATTAAGGGTACAATTATTGAGTAAGTAGAAATGTAGATTCGCAACAGTGCGAAGTTCCCAGTTTTCATGATAGGGAAACGGCTATTTATGTAAAGCTCTGTAAGGTTGTATTTTTTTTTTTTTGGTCTTATTTGAATTTCACTATAGTTGAATCATTTTATTACAGAACTAGAAGATGAATTTCTATCTATAAAGTTGAAAAACTAAAGCTTGGATAGAAATTGGCCACAAATACACAATTTCAGTCTGCACAGAGCAAGTGCAAAGCACACTGTGACAGTCTATGGAATGAAACAGTTGCTTGATTGGTTCGGAGCGACCCACCGTTCTAGACTGGGGTGCAGTGTTAATGGTAGAGAAAGCACGGCAAACCTTTCCAGGAAGGAAGGCACACATTTTCCTTAACACAGCAACAAAGGAAACATCACCACAAAATCACGTCAGAACCATCAACTTAAAAGAACATCGTGAGAGAAATTTCCTCCTCTCAAATGGAGCCTCGATTAAAATGAATGTCTTAGCCCTGTAACCTCCCATAGGGTTATGGAACCTTATTTATTTAAATTGGTTGGTTGTCCCCTGAGAGGTCTACCAATGGAGTGATGCGAAAACTCATTAGTGCCATTTTATTTTTAAATTCCACAGAACAGCCTCAAACAGAGCACGATCGCTTCCCCAAGTGTCCCCACTGTGGAGCATCATTTGCCACGGGAAGCGCACCAGTAAGTCATAATGCCCATCACTCAAACTGAGGTTTCTATCTTCCGACTTTCCTGTTTCACTTTGTGGGCAACAAATCCAGCTCATAATGACACCTGCGACGAAAACGTGACCTACAGGCTGGGCACACGGGCTCCTTTTCGTCTAATTCTGCAAGTTCTTAAATGCTATGAGGAGGACACATAACTTGGAATTCCACGCTAACGAGACATGTAAAAGAGCCGATCGTGCACATTTGCTTTCTAATCAGACTCATACTCAGCTTATACAGTAGAGGCATGAAAGCAAAGAAACACCAATTAGCATTAAGCCCAGATGTAAAGAGATCAATGCATGGGCTAACGGTTGGGTGCTGTCAAATGTTAAAACCACTAAATTCTCATCTTGTTAAATCATCTGATGGCCATTTCTTCTTTAGTTAAATAGGGATAAATAATAAAAAACAATTTACAACTAAAAGATGCTAGTGTTTTGCAGCTGCTGAATGTCTTTTGGGGAGATTAGATTCTATAATGAGGAGATATAACCATCATTTTATAAAAGCTGTTGCCGTCTTGGGAAAAACACCACTGAATACGATTAGAAAAAGCCTTTCCTTCATGAACCTATTACAGTCATGTGCTGATTGCCTGGCATATGCTTAATGATATCTCCATTGCTGAAAAACAATAATTTGTTACTGTAAATCTTGACATAATATATTAAGTTCAACTGTGCTCTTATTAGTTCTGCCTTTGACCTGAATGGTTTAAACTTGCAAAACCCTACAAAAGTTGAAAAGCACATCGACTACCCACATTTCTAACACAGATATATATCTATTTCCCAATAGCTTAATTAGAAGTTTTTCTCAAACAATTTAAATATTATTTCAGGCATCCCTGGCTGCTGGTTCTCCATTTATGGGTATCAAATATACAGTAATGGGGGGATGAGAATTATGGAGTGGGCAAAGTTCTGCGTGTCGCACAATTAGTATTAGGCAATAAATAGCTAACATTACTATCCTCCCCATTAAAAAAAAAAATCATAGGGTCAATTAAGAAAGTATCAACGGATGTAACTCTAACAGAGACGCTTCTAAAAGAGACAGTACCTCTTTGACCTCTATTATTTCTTTCATGAAAGAAATGAGAGGAGAAAGAAACATGGCACTTCTATTTCCTTCTTTTCCAACCCACCTCCCTCCCAAACAAGTGAGCTGCAGGAATCTCCCTCTATCCCCAGCAAAAACACCCTGTCAAGTCTTGACCAGAAGACTTTTTTTTTTTTTTTTTTTGCTGCTGCTGCTGCTGCTGTTTCCCACAAAAACAGAAGTGTCCACTACAAAGCTTAAGTCCCACAACGTTTTTATTCTTTACGGTCAAAAGTCTACCTTTGAGCTCTGGTATTATATTCAAGGCCAAAATCAGAAGCCTTTTGCAGTAGGAACTTTTTATACCCTAAAACAAGTAGATGATAAAACATGCAGAAGGGAAAGAGATGATGAGGTTTTCTCACCTTATCAAATATTTCTGTAGTGTTTGGCAGTATGAAATCCTTGCTTCGTATCATTGGTGACTGGGATAAATCTGGATATATATATATATATGCACTTTTCTTTCTTTCATTTATTTATTCTTTAAAATCAATGACTATACTCACAAGCATTAAGCAGGTATCGTCTTGTCTAAGACAAAGAACTTCACACCAGGTCTTGGAATCATGGGTCATAGAACAAACTAAGATAAACTTGGGTCTCTCACAGACTTTATCTACGACTGCCCTCCACTTCCAGGAGATCTTCACACTGATCAACAACCCCCCCCCCCCCCCATGAAGCTTCCACTTACTACAAACAACATATTTTCTAAGCTGTGAAATGGAGATCTCTACACAAAGGCTGACACATTTCTTCATAAGTAGGTTTCAAGGCTTTGCTCTTTGCTGCTGGGTTCCATGGAGAAATTTATGTCCTGGGATCAGGGTAATAATTAGGGATTCATGCACTCTAACAGTGATAGTACTAGCTGGGAAAGATCACACACATTCTTGAATGAACTTGAGATTATTCAGAGTTGTAATTATTTAGCATTTTTAATGCCAAACCTCATCTACGTCATACCAATCTCTGAATCCAGCACTATAGAACTACTAGTAATTCCCTGCAAGCTAATTGGGGGAGGGGGAGGGAAAGGGGGGGACATGAAGTCAACCCTTGATGACTGGTTGAAGGTCCAGGCTTCTTGCTTTCTCTTCATAGCCTGGGTGCTTTGAAGAGAAGTTCTTCCTCAAGTATCACTGAAGTCTTACCTTTATGGCCCCCAGGATATAAACCACCAGTCTTTTTCTGGATCTTATTTATGGTTTTGCTTACTTTCAGAAGATGGGGTACATCATCTCTGGATTAAATGTGGGAGGAGAAAACAACTTTGTTTTAAATTTTCAGCTCAGGAGAGAAGCCCTTCACAGCACAGAGATTGTGACAGTCACCTAAGTCCTCATGAAACCCTCCTCCTTAATGAACCTCTCCTGCCTACAGCTCCCACAGTTGATAAGAATGAAGGTTACAAAGCAGAGTGCTCCCTCCAGCTGACCTCGTGGCCATAGCTCAGTTATAAACAAATTGTGGTGGGGACAATAATGACCCCCAAAGTCATCCATGTCCTAATCCCTGGGACCTGTGAATGTGCCATCTTCCATGGTAAAAGGGACTTTGCCGGGGCCCCTGGGTGGCTCAGTTGGTTAAGTGTCTGCCTTTGCCTCAAGTCATGATCCCGGAGTCCTGGGATCGAGCCCGACATCGGGCTCCTTGCTCAGTAGGGAGCCTGCTTCTTCCTCTCCCTCCTCTCGTTCTCATGCTCTCTCTCATGAATGAATAAAATCTTTGGCGGGGGGGGGGGAAGGGACTTTGCAGATATAATTAAGGATCTTGAATTGGGGAGACAGGAGGGAGGCAGGAGGGTCAGAGTTCAAGTAAGAGATGTGACCACAGAAGCAAAGGTCAAGAGATGTAAAGAAGGGGCCATGGGCCAGGGACTGCAAGTGGCCTCTAGAAGTGGAAAAGTCAAGGAAACAAATTCCTGCCTATAGCCTCCAGGAAGAATGCTGACCTGCTGACACCTTGACTTTAGTCCACTCAGACTGCTTTTGGATTGTCGCCTCCAGAAACGTAAGATAATAAATTTGTGTCGTCCTAAGGTACTTAATTGGTGGCAATTTATTAGATTAGTAATAGGAAATGAACACAGTAAAGAACATGGCTTTCAAGGTCTGCTCTAGGTGGTTTATCTTATCCAGTATCAGAACCACCCACAGCAGAGTGCTGGGAACAAGACAGAAGGGGGAAAGAGGTCTAGCCTGCTCCCAAATTCTTTAGCCAGGGACTTAGCTCTCTGAGAACCATTAAATCAACAATCAACAGAAATAACACTGTCACTGTCAGTTCTGGCAAAAAGTCGCCAGTTAGTGAATCAATATTTTAACGACCCAAGGAGGAAACGTGCCCAGGTAAGTAGTAAGTATCTATGGAATTTTTAAGAGCCTGGGGATTGTGATCATGTGGGAGAAATAGACAAATCCCGCCCCTGGTTCTAATGATGCTCTCTAGAGCAGAGCCTGCCCAATGGCAGCTCACTGGTTTCATCTGGCTGACAGACATATACTTTGACCAAAGTAGTGGGTTTTTTTTCTTGCTTTTAATTGAATTTTAATGCCTTTTATTAAAATATATATTCTCCAATTTACCACAGTCTTCACCATTCCCTCTTACTGATCCCTGGCTATTTCATTCAGTCACATGACCTAATTGGTCCTTAGGGATCCTTGAATTTTCAATCCAAGGGTAAGATAACTGTGGTGACTTGACTGTTATGCATTTACCATTTAACACTTTGAAGCAACTTTTTGTGACCTATCCATGGTCACGCACTCATGACCTGTTCAATCATCTGTTGTGACCCACCAATGTTTATCCTCTGCATGTTCCCAGTAATATGCCACAGGGCTCTGTTGGTGGGCATTCTCAGTGTGTTCATTGAAAAATTGAGTAAGGATACGGATAATAGTCTTAACGTATTTGTAGAGAACATAGTGCTAGAATTAAATGCTTTTATTTTCGACAAGAGAGTGAATGAAGATCCAAACATATCTGAATCATCCCAACTGAAATCTAAGAGGGTAAATGTAAAGTTCTGCATTTAAGATAAAAGAAGAAAAAACTTACACAGGTACTAGCTGGGAAAATAGGATTCCACAGAAGTGCATATGAAAAAGGCTTTGGAGTTTTCTATCAGAAGCTTTGGTACGACACACTGATTGGCGTGTTTGGTTCAAACACATCACTAATAGAAGTCAAGGTGCTGATCAAGAGAAACCATACTTGAAGTTCTACTGTAAGATAGAGTATACTCATAGATGCAGTAACCTTTCAAGAAGGACACCTGTAAAGTGGAAGATAGTCCTAAGAAAATTGGCAGGATGGTGTGGGAGGAACTAAATGTGAATCAGGTAAAGATCTGAAGGAAACTAAGACGCTCAGCTAGGAGAACTGGAGATGGGCAGGGAGGGTCTGGCGTGCACAGGGACAGATTAGTCCGATCCAACAAGAGGAGTTCGGCATTTCTTTTCTTTGCAGAGGGGAGAATAGGGGCCAAGGAATAGAGGAGATAAGAGAAAGCATTGGGCTAAACAGAAGGACATATTTTCTAATGATTTGACTAGTACACAGTGAGACGGGGTTTCGTGTATGGGGGAGAGTTCACTGTGGGTGGAGGCATTCAAACCATTATTGGATGGCCCAAAGAGGGGATGGAAAGAAGGAAATCTATGTGTGGATAAAAACAGGATAAGATGGCTTCTGTGTTCTAGTACAAAAACAAGATTCTCTGGTACAGGGCCCTACTGTCCTTAAGATAACACGAATGGGGACTGTGACCCAGGCGAGGAAGAGCGGGAGAGATCAAGTTCATTTATGTAGAGCAAAAGATCCTGCGTAGGGGCAATCCAAAGAGGCCCTCTCTTCCAATAAATGAGTCCCTGGTGAACCTTAGGCTTGGGACTGTGGTTCATAAGCACGTCCCAGGCTATTAATTTGTTCATCAAAGAGACCCAAAATATCCTACCATTTAAATTTTCAGTGTTATTTGTAGCATTTTTCTCCGTGGATTCATCTGTTCTCAACAATTTATAAGATTCTTGGCATCTTGTAAACAACACCTGAGCAGGCTAAAAAAGACTGCACCGTTAGGCTATGGGAGGGCGGCCATTTTCTAGCCATCTAAGCACTGCTGACAGGCCAGAGTCTCCCTCTCCCTGTTTTCTGAGTCAGGAGAATTTTTAAAACAGATGATTCGCCAGTCAGAAGATACATGCAGATGAAGAAAGAGGCCGAGAGCAGGGATGCTGGACCTGACCCTTTCCAGAATTGCTGCGCTGTCCCGAGTGAACACTACATTGGCCTTCATTCGGCCGCTTTCACTGAGGGCTGACCCCCAGCCGGGCTGGGCTAGACGGGAGGCGCACCACTGGAAGCAGACTTGGTCTGCGCCCTCCAGGAATTCACACTTCCGTGAGGGACACGGAAACGGAAATAGGCAGCTCAATTTTCAGTGTGGTAACTGCTATCGAAGGGATTCGCTTCAAGGGGCCCAGGAACCCAGAAGAGAGGCGGCTAACATTTCCTGGGGAAGGAGGGCTTGAGGACAAATGGAAAGCGAAGACACGTTTAGAATAGACATCGCCAGTAGCTGGGGGTGAAAGAATGAGACTGGAAGAAGGTCCTGCACAACACTGAATGGGTGTCATGTAATGCACGGAATGGCCACCGGAAGAGCAGTCAGGAACAAGCTATCTGGGGCCCTCCCCTGCCTCCGTCTAACAACTGATTTGAATTTTTGGTGCTTCTGTTTCCAATGAGAAGTGGGGAAAACAGAATCCCATGTACTTACCTCCCAGGACTATTTGAAGACACAAATGAGAGATGAGTGGGCAGGGGTGGGGGGTGGGGGCACCGGGGTGGCTCAGGTGGCTAAAGTCGGTTAAGCATCTGGCTTCAGCTCAGGTCATCATCTCAGGGTCCTGGAAAGGAGCCCTGCATGGGGCTCAGTGAGGAGTCAGTTTGTCCCTCTGCCTCTGCCCTTCCCCCAACTTGTGTGCATGCGTGCGCTCTCTCTCTCTCAAATAAATAAATGAAATCTTTTTTTTTTTTTTAGATTTTATTTATTTATTCGACAGAGATAGAGAGACAGCCAGCGAGAGAGGGAACACAAGCAGGGGGAGTGGGAGAGGAAGAAGCAGGCTCATAGCGGAGGAGCCTGATGTGGGGCTCGATCCCAGAACGCCGGGATCACGCCCTGAGCTGAAGGCAGACGCTTAACGACGGAGCCACCCAGGTGCCCCTCAAATAAATAAATGAAATCTTAAAAAAAAAAAAAAAGATATGAGAGGACACTGACTTGGAAAAGTCTGACGTTGGTAAATTGAGGTTGGAAATCACCAACTGTGCCTCTCTGCAGCCTGCAGAACTCGGTCTGTCTGTAGGTTTAATACTGACTGCCTTCAGCAGGGTCTATGGTCTCCAGGTCATTTCAGGTCCTAGCAACTCTTCATCTTATTCCACAAGCCAGGATGCTTCCAACCTCTGCGACCTGCCTAAGACCAGAACAACTGAATATTAAAGCAGTCTGCACAAAGGAATGTGGGAAGTGTGAGTATGTTTGAGTCTGGATCTTTCTTGTAACAGTGGGAAAGTGATACATTATTCTGAGCTGTGACATTAACGACGGTGATTAAGAACAGGTCTTTGATGTTAAAGTTCTTTTCCATATCGTCCTTTTAAATGAGAGTAAATATCATTCCTGCCCAATCAAGAATGGAGAAATGGTCTGAAAAATTGAGAGAGAGAGAGAGAGAAAGAGAGATGGGGGGAGGGAGGGAAGGGAAAGTAATGAAGGGGAGTGTTTCTATTTGACAAAATAGAAACAAAGAAACTTCTGTTTCAATTGTTTAAGTTATACTCTTAAAGTAAAAGTAATTTTTTACCTAATTTGCAAAAAATGTCAAACAAACCTGAAAGTCAACTTCTAGAAGGATGTCTTTGGCAGTCTCTTAACATGTGATATAAAATATAGTCCATTTTACAGGAAGAGGTATAAGGAGTTGGCTAGAAACAACAGACATTCATGAATTCAGCATAGCGGTAGGAGAGGAAGAGGAGGAAGAGGATGTTAGAGAAGTAAGTAGGAAAGTAAAAGCGAAAGGTGGAGATACTGAAAGGTAAAGATAAGAAAGTGTGAGAAGGTTTTTTTGGATACCCTCCAATCTCTGAAACATTATCTTTTACATATTTGAAAACTCCAAACTCAAATGGAAGCGAGATAAAGCCAATTAGACCCATTATGCCTGGAGGGAACTGTGGAACACGGGTGGAAGGAGATCTCATACACTCGAGCGTGCCTGAAACCCACTGCTAAGTGGAAAATGTGTGGCAAGAAATTCCTTGTATTTCAGTTGCAAATGCCTGCTTTAAGCAGGTGTCCTGCTTCCTTTTTCCTCCCCTAGTTTGAGAGCCAGTTACAAATGCATTCTGGTGATGCAGACCCAAAAATTACTAAACCCCATAACAGAACAAGGCTGCCTAGGAATCTGAACTTTGTTTACACAATTAGGAGACACTCACGAGCACATTCCGTAAATGACAAGGTTCCCGCAGCAAATTAACAAGAATAATTTTCCCATCTCAGGAGCTGTCAAGATGGGCCCTGTTGGCCAATTTATCTTACTCTAGCACATCTCTGGTGCTTGTCAATCAATATGTGAAACATTTGGTGCTGATTGCCATTTTTCTCTCCACTTCCTTTTGCCTCTTGTACAAGGCAATTTACTGCAAGTCAATCAAGGTCGAAACCGACCTTGTTTAAATAAAACACTGTTGAGCTTTTTTCACACCGACAATTTCAAAGACAGAATGAGCTGTATCTTTTACATTTACACTACTTTTTCGCCCCCCCATCGGTTCTCCTAAAATGCCACCCTTGAGTTGTAAGCCCTAACTAAAGCCACCTAGAGGCTGAGAAAACTATGTTGAGAAAGGGGTGAGATGTGTATTTCAGATACCTATCTGCACTATTCAAGATTTAGTCAGCTTGCAGAGATGTCTTACCCTGAAAGACACTCCTGAGAGTCTTGCTGACCCCAGTATGCCCTGATCCGAGGCAGTCAACAGCACAGACCACACACCCCCGATCATCAGAACTTGGAAACACAAAGCAAGCAATTTCAAGTGTTTGCCCTGGTGATCAGGTCCGAGAGTTGAGAGAGTCTTAAGAGATTTTGGGGATAGTTCCCAATGAATCGAACTTAAACCTTTATTATCATCATTATATGCATGGAGGAAGTAGCAAAGCCTATTGAAGTTCTTGAAAACAATCTGCTCACAGGTTTTGTTTTGAAAAGCTCGATTTTCCTGCAAACCATCTATAATATCTCTCCTTTTTTTTTTCCTTTTCTGAATAAATCCAGCTCTGGTTGCTTAGTAAAATATAACTTTGCAACCCCACCCCTGCATATGTTAAGAATAAACATTGAAATGAGGCCTGGCTAAATTTGACTCTCAAAGAAAGAAAGAAATACAGTTAGACAAATATAGACCTTCCTGAAAATAGTAACATGCAGCTTAACTGCTAAAGTAGAGCTATGCTCTCAAAATGATTAATTAGAAATGAATGCTTAAGTGCCTACCATTATATAGAAGACGCAGTTCAGTGTTTTCAAAAGTGTGATTTCTCCCATTTAAACCTAAAAAAAAAAAAAACAAAAAAACCCAAACAAAATATTCTTACATTCTCAGAGCAAGAACGATCCCTGTCCTTTTATGTCAAAGGCAGTTCCACCAGCGTTTACAGATCTCATGTTGGCACCTGGTCCTATTTTGTTTCATCATTACTCACAAGACACTATTGATGAAGTCACTCTTCCATCTGTCTGTCTTTTCTTGAGTGTCTATTACGCATCAGGCACCGTGGAGGACTCAATGGGGGGCAAAACCAAAGAACTCTCTGTTTCATGAAGCTCAGAGTCAGGTCAGGGTGTTAGACACTAATGAAGTCATCTCAAAAACAAAAGTACTATTACAAACTGAGATCAGCGCTGTGCAGGGCCACTGGATGGTAGCCTAAAGCAGGTTGGGAACTTAGGAATATCTTTGAGGATGTAAACCAGCTCAACTCTGATTGACCAGTTACCTGTCCTAGCCCAGGGCTGCTCAAAGTGTGGTCCATGAGTCCCAACTAATCAGTGTATGAGGAGAGAAGTACAGAGGTTGTGAGAAAATGGTCAGAAACTTTTATAGCAAGCTAACATTGCCACAACCAAGTACCTGATGAGTAGGGATGAGTCAGAGACCAGTTTGGGTGAGGTCAACCTCACATGGGAAGTCACATACGGAACAAGAAGCACACCAGTCCTGTGCAGAAAGACCATATTTAAAGGGCCCCTAAAGAATTGGAGAATAAAAGCCTCCTTCGCTACACACAGTTTGAGAACTTCTGATCTGAGGATGTAAACAATACTGTCCGCCCGTCTAACGTTCATTAAGCCAAACACTTGGCCTCATCTAGGACACAGGAGACAGCAATGCCCTTTCTGGTCAGAGAGGGCAAGGTGTCTGGGCTGCCGTTAGAGCAGTACCACTTAGAGCCGTAACTGTGAGAGAGATTCTAGGATGAAAGATGAATTTGGTCAGAAAGAACTCATGTTTCTACATTTCTTTTTGATATACAGCAAGCACTGTGAAAGTTAATTGCTGAGGAGAGCTGTTAGGTGCTGGGTTCATGTTCCATTGATCTGTCTGGAAAATTCACTGGACTGTACATTTATGATATGTATACCTTTCTGTGTGTGTGTGTGTATAAATGACACTTAAAATTTTTTAAATGTCACCATCAAAAAATACAAAGGCAAAGGAATTCCTTCAGATTAAAGGAAACAGAAAAGACATGAACACCATGCAAGGTGTGATCCTGAAATGAACACTGGCCCAGGGAAACAAGAGCTGAAACCGCACATTCAGGGCAACAGATGATATTTACACGTGGACCGAGGATTAGATCGTACCTCAATGCTAACTTTGTGTTTTTGCAACTGGACTGTGGTTATGTAAGAGAATGTCTTTGTTCTTAGGAAACACACACTGAAGTACTCAGGGGTAAATGAGCTTGAGGCAGAGGCATCTTACTCTTAATTATTTCAGGAAAAAATAACGTGTGGGGGGGGGCTGGTGAGAGAGAGGCAGAGAAGGTGAGTGTCGCTGAGCAAGGCAGAGAGAAGTGGGGGAGAGAATGATCAAGCACATTACTGACGGGGCACACACACACAATTGGTGAGCCTGGTCAGGGGTGTACAAGGTGTTCTTTCCACTACTTCTGTAATTTCGAAAAACTGTACCAAAATAAAAAGTTACAAAAGTGAGGGTGACAATTTTAAAGTAAAAGTGAACTGGTTCTCGAAATGAATGACCAGCCCGAGTAGGTGGCACAGGTTGCTCCAACAAATTGGGTGTTTTGTGCAATGAAAAGTGATGGGGCAAGGTCTCTCTCAGCGTTCAGAGTCACTGGCACAATTACCCCTCAAATGGAGGTTGGGAAAACTTGACAGTTCCCTAGGCGGACGTGATTTTCAACACAGTCTGACACAGCCTGATAGACCAAACATTCTTTTTTTTGACATTAATTCACTTGTGATTTTTACTGCGAAGCTGAGTATCTTATCTGGAGGTGGTCCTTAATGGTGCATGGTATATTTTATTGATGTTTCTTTTATTCTGGTGTTTATCTTCCTCGTGATTATATCTGTTGTTACTCTCTGTCTCCTTCAAAATGCTATTCTCTTGTGAGACTAGGCACTGCTTGGAGGCTTAATGAGGCTTCTATATTGTTTGCTGATTTATCGGGTTCTCAGTTAGCATGGGGTGGAGAGAGGAAGGAGGCGAGAAGAGGTAGGGTGCTCTAGGATCAACAAAACAGTTTGAATCAAGTTCATTTTTTATGTGTGTAGAATGCTTCAGTTATGTGGAACCCGTCTGGGAGAAACACACTCATCTTTAATGCCTCCTATTCTTTCTCTCTCATAATTTTTGAAGTATCATTATGAGATCCATGCATCACGCTACACAGAATTCCAAATCTGTGTGTTAAGCTTGGCATAAAAGTTGAGGTCTCAAGTCTTCTGCCCTGAGCTCCCAGTTGAAGTTACACTTTTCTTTCCCTACAGGCAGCCTTTGAGATTCAAAGGCTTACCTATTGTCCCTTTTAGCACTTCCTTAAGGGCAGGGCCTGTGCTGGCTGTGCCTTAAATAAGGACATTTTGTGAATTGCCTAAGTAATTCAATTTCTTTCCCAGCCTTGGAAAGTGTTCCCGTCATTGAAAAAAAAAAAAAAGTATTCTTTCTCTAAAAGAAACTAGAAACACTTCATGTGCTCGTTAAAATGAGGCCATCATCATGGAGGACATGGTATTACATTTACTTTACAGTTTGCTCTCAATTCTTTAAACATACTCATGCTCACATGTGAATAGGCACACACCCAGTCTTTCATTTCTAAAATAAAATTCTGTTAAAAAACATCTGTATCTCAGGGTCTCTCTAACCTCTGCATTTTTCTTTCCTAAAAGCTATGATGCCTTGGTGTTCAATGCTAACAAATGTTCTATGACAGGTTCACCGATTTAGTGCTCTGCACCCTTTTTAATTATGGATGTATGAAGGAAAATTTCACTGAGAAAAACAATAAATCACCAGTGAAATTATTTGTTAGTTGAATGAGCTGAATAAACAGTTGGCTGCAGGGCAAAGATTCGTTTGGCATCTTTAAAGTCATTCCATATTCTCCCTTTCAGTTTCTACACCAAAGCAGGACTGGGCCTGCAGGAATCAGCTGGGAACATAGCTGTCGATGCCTAAGCGAGGGAAACCTACACACTTGGTCCACAGATGTCTTGAATGTTAGATAAAATAATTTTTGTCAACTTCTATTAATAATGACAACCTATAGAAACAGTTGAGCATGTACTGTATACGCATGCCATTCCATTTAAACCTGACAACAACCCTATCTCCCTACACCCGCAACAACTTCTTGAAGCCAGAAAGAGGCAAACCCAGAATTCAAACCAGTTTCTGACTCTAGAACTTGAGCTCCTCAGCCATCAAGTGCCTACAAATTTCCTCAAAGGAAACCACGCTTGCTCCAAGAAGTCCTTGTATATTATTTAAGCTCTAAAAAAGACAGAGACCAAGTTAATGGTTGAACCGTGGTTACCTTAAATCTATACAATGCTCTTTAGGTGATGAAGAAAGCAGATTTTTCCAGTTCCTCCTCTGAGAAAACCGAGTTTGAAACAAAGTATGCAAAGAATAGGCTGAGATAGGAAGCACAGAAAAATGTGCTATCCCTGGACTTCCTTCTGGAAGGTGAGAGAAGAGTAATAAGATTGTTTGTTTCAATTTGAAAGCATGGAATGTGTCAGGAATGATAACTAGCTATTGCTATTTTTATAATAAATGTCTCCCTCAGAGTCACAAGCAGACATCGAACACTGGAAGCTTCCATGTAGGAATTAGTTTAGTGCCCTTCCTTGATGTCCCTGTTGAACTCATCCAAAAAATTATGAAGAATCATGGCCACTTTGAACGCATTCATACAAATAGCACTGACAGTTTTTAAGCAAGGACAAATGTCTCAGCTTTGGACTTCCTCTCGCACCAGCAAATCGGCTGCCCGTAGGGCATCCCATAAATATCACAGCTGGGAACTTTGTTTGAAGGTACTTGAACCGACCCTGGAGCTCCCAACTTCGGAAACAGACTTGACTCCGGTAATCAGATATTCATGCTAGACTTGCCAGCCATCTCTGAGGCTCCCCTTGTATCATTCAGCTGCAGATTCCTAGCTCGTATATTGACTAGCTATTGCTTTACGTCGGACACCACACACTTGTGTGGACACAACTGCTTTTGATTTCGTATTTCAGACTCATGGCTACCGCCTGTATTTCCGATGTGCATTTTCTAGCTGCCTTGATGTTACACCAGGCGCAGGTTCCAAAGGGCTTCACTGGGACGTTTCAAGGGGAACCAAGACAGGAATCCAGGGGCCCTGGAAGGTGGAAGACAGCCACACAGCTCCCTGGGGCAGTTTTGTTTTTGGTTTCATGAAACAGGATCGAACCCTTCCTACCAATTACGAATGCAGAAAAATGTGATGGTAGGCAGAAAATAAGGCCCATTTTAGGCAGCACCACGACCAGTTGTGTGTTCTGGTCTACAGTGTGTTGCTTTTTGGCACTAACTACCCGGTGGCTTTGAGGCAGAGCCGTCTCCAGAGACTGACAAAAGCATCAAGAATGTCCAGTCTCAACTGTGCCGGTAAGATTAAGATACACACCTCGACAGAAAAACGAGCAAGGCGGAGGTGAACACAGGCAGCTCAGGGGCACACCCAGGCGGCTGTTTGTAACGAGATGAAAGCATGTTTGACCTTGCTATTGATCGAACAAATGCAACTTGAAGAAATGATGGGATGTATTTTTTTAAGTTAGCAACTGGACCCGGATTTTAGTAAACGTACTAACTAATGCTGGGAAAAGTCTGGGCAATTCAGCACCTCACATAGCGACAGGAGAGTATATCCCGAGATACAACTTTTTTGGAGAGTGATTCCACAGTATGTTCGCAACCTTGAATCACTCAACTTCCAGGACATTCTCCTGAGGTGGTTATCAGAGATGGACTTGAAATGGGAGTGGTGGCTCACTCTATCCCTTTTTCTGTGACGGCAAAAACTGAGAAATTCAATGTCCAACAGGAGTGGCATGCATAAATAACCAACGGAGAATCCATATGTCCCATCACAGGCAGTCTTCAAAACAGTATTTTAGAAGAATATTGAGTCATGTGAGAAAATGTAAACACTATGATACGTATAGATGGACTTATACAAAAAATACTATATATTATTAGTAGGACTATAGCCCATTTTCTTCTTTATATTTTTCTCTTTCTACCTTTCTGAATTTACTTACACTTAAAAAGTGAACGCAAGGTGCTTTTGTAATGTGTGTGTGTGTGTGTGTGTGTGTGAGTGAGTGATTATACATATATCAAGATACATACGTATCTTTACTGGGAATCCTGCCCTTCTCTGATGTCACTGAGTTAATTATACCCACCCACAAATCCTATAGGAAATGGACATGATAGGACATGGTCTGCTTTACCAGAATGTTCACACTTCTCGCGGTACAACAGATAAGGCACTGTGATGAAGGTCCTGGTTAAAATTCTTCAAAGTGTGACACTCTTCCTTTTTTTGGTGAGGCAGCTTCAAAACAGAGTGGGCCAACTCAATGATACAGAAATCTGAAAATGTGTCATCCCACAGCTGGGTGGGTCCTTCAAAAGCTGTCACCTTTGTCACAGTGGCTGCCACCTCAATTTGAGAGTCCACGAACTCCTCATGGTGTCCTCAAGCGGTCTTCGATGTCTTCACCGTGAATTCTCAGGGGGTCGGGCCTGGTCTGAAACCCTTTGGTGAATGGGACTGTTTGTCAACTCCAATAGACAATTATGAAGGGCAATTAAAAATTCAAATTATGTTAATAGGCCAGAGAAAAATGACTGTTTGCAGAAATCAGTGGCAATTACCAGACATAATGGTTCTCAATTAGGCTGGAGGGGATTTTCAGTCATTCATAATTCACTATCTTAAATGTATCATAAAAAAGTAATTGTTACTTGTTAATAAAACTTACTTAAAAACAACGCGGCTATCTTGGGTAGAAAGTAACTCTTCTCTCTTCCTCCTCAGTTTTTAAAAAGGTAGAGTCTTAATTTTAAAAGGTAGTGCAGGCTGGTGTGAAACAGAATCAAACAATGCAAATGGGTTTAAAAGAAAAAAGCCGTTTCTGGCCCTCTCTACTTGCACTTTCCCAGGGGAAACCATTGTTTTATCAATTCAGTGAATATTCTTCCTCCCAACCACCTCCGTGCTCCCATTAAAAAGACGGGGGGGGGGGGCTGGGGAGACTGTCCAAGGAATATGTTGTATTGATATTTTTAGTCAATTAAAGGTGAAAACATAAAAACATTATCTTGCTGCTTCTGTCATGTTTGTTTTTCTTCCAAGGTTTTTGATTTTTTTATTTTTATATTCATATGCAGCTCCCATTACCCCTAGGAATATAGTCAGCATTCATGCATGTCCTTACAATTCTATTCTGAGGCAATGCAGTTTGCTGTATAAATTGTACTGCGCGTGGGATGTGATTCAAGGACTCTGACCAGTTGGTTCCAAGCTTTATTTCTGGTGCTTCGGGGAGAACCAAAAAGGGCTACAAGAAGCAAGAGACAAGGAGAAAGGAGTATGAGAAGGACTCTTAAATAACTGAAGGATTAAAAGAATGGATTTTTCTCTTGCTGAGTGCCATCTGATGATGTCTCTTTTGTCTACTGTTACGGATCACATTGAAAAAATGACAGTTGTGTTCTCAATTTTCTTGCCCAATCAAAATCTATCAAAACTTACTACAACTTTAAGTCCCGAATTATAGCTCTGCATCCAACGGAAAGACTGCAGCAAAGACAAGAATGAGCTCTTTCTGTCCCCAAGCAATGATATTCTCACTTTGCTGAGACTCAGTTCAGCAGTATCGCCAGAAACTTCTCTAAAGGGACACTCTAGGCTACTCCGCATAGACCCGACCTTACTTAATTTTCGCCGTCACCCCACAAAGTGGGCATTTTTCTATTCCCATGTTACAGTGGAGGGTACTGAGCATTCAGAGAGGGTCCATACCATTCTCAGAGTGACACTGAGGTAGTGACAGTGCTGACAGTTGAACCCAGATACTTCCTGGTCCAAAGTTGACACACATTCCCCTCCAACGCACAGTCTGTCTGTTGAAGTTGTACAGACACGCACAACTGTGAGATGTCATAGTCTATGACATCTCAACTTATCACTGCTCTGTATTTGTCTTTCTTCTGGGAAAGGATGCTGCCCACTACCGTGACCAGTGAACAGCTTAGGGGTATTTAAGAGCACAGAGTCCGCGACACTTACACACATTTTGTACATTTTTTCAAAAGTATTTGGAGCAATGATGACCACAGGAGTTTATTTTGAAAATAGTTATCAGTAAAGGAAGAAAGTATCTACAGTCTGTCCTTCTCAGACTCGTGTCTTCAAAGTGGGTTTACTCTCAACGGGAGCAGAAAATTCTCCATAAAAGAGTACTTAGTGTATGCATCTTGTAACGAGATACACATGGCTGGCTTCTTGCTGTCATTCACACCATAGTTCAAGTTTCCCTTCTCAGAAACGTTTTCCCTTCCAGCATCTCTGGAGTAGGGGATATAAAGTACCTGGTACTCTCTCATACACACCCCTATTTCATGGTTTTTCAAACATGACTCACACTGATGTTTTGCTGATTTACCTATTCGTGCCTGCCTCTGCTTCCTGGGATGTCAGCTCCATGAGAGCAAGGTCCTCGTCTGACGTGTTTACCACCATATCCCCAACCCTAACTCTGTGCCACGCCTATAAATATTTGCTGATGAATGAAGAGATGTTTATAAAATTAAGCATTGGTTCGCATGAACGGTCAGGTAGGTATGGGCTTCAAGGAAAGGACTTGGATCTGTAAGAGTCCTAGGAAGTAAGGGCAATCAGGTCCTAAGTAAAAATAGCACCTGGAGTTGGTGGCTGTCCTATAGACGGAACAACCGACATCATCACAGGGATTTAGAAAGGAAGGGGAAACCACGAGGTTTCTTTACTCTGCCCCTTACTGAGGCTGACTAGAGATCTCAGCAGCTCAAAGCGGCAGAAAGGAAGTCGCAACATTTCTTCAGTTGGTGCTAGACTGTTCGCCCACATGGATGGTACGTTTTTCAGTGGGATTGCAGCTCTGTTGTCTGGAGGAGAGTGCTTTTCTCTTCAGTAGTAACGTTTCATGCTGCCAACTCAAGGCTGCTGATTAGGTAAAAGAGTATGTTAATATTCGGGTCAATCGATCAATAGGAGATGAGCTTTGGAAGTACCACGGTGACTTTTATTTTTTTACTAGAATCCGTTGAAGGGTGGGTTCTGACTGCCAACACTCCACTCTTCGGGACTGATCTAGTTAACACTTTGTGTGTGCTTCTGCTTTCGAAGTTGCCACCGTGGAAGGATACTCTTCGGGCCGAGTCTGAAGTCCTTTGACCGTTTGATTCTAGCATTTGAATTTCTTTCCTTCCCTTGTATGAACGCTTTGGACCTGATTTACAAGGTAAAAGTGATTGATTCTATTTTTAAATTTTAAAAAAGTTTACATGATATTTGCAGATTTTAAAATAAAACACAATGTTCAAATGCCTAAGAAAGTAACATATGCTTAATGACCTTTACAAATAAAGAATGTATAAAGAGGAACAATGTCTTCTTTCTCCTCTTCTCCACCCTTGTGCTTCATCTCCCGCTCCTAGTACACCCACTCTCTAGCTAGAACAACTCTGGTTATGTGTCCAGTGGAACACTGATCAAAGCTTAACAGTTGCCTCTGCAGAGATAAAAAGCTCTGATTTGAAGCATTTGCTGATTTCTGTGGAGTAAATATTCTCACCATCTACAATTTCAGGCTAAGTTTATGATGGAATTGGGCAAGGGTGTTGTACGATCAGTTCTACCAGGCGGTGCAAGTTGTCTCTCGTACACCACTGTGTGTTCCCTTCAAATTATCTGTTTCTCCTCCTCCCTCCCTCCTTTCCTTCTTTGCTCCTCCCTTCCATCCTTGCATCTACACTTGTACATAAACAGACATATGTGAATCAGTGTCGTACGTGAACACTGCACATTTTGTTCCGCAACTTTCGCTTTTTCACACGGTATACTGCGGCTCTGCATTTTGAAAATCTCTTGCCACACTCCTTGTCACTGGAAACACCCTCTGCTAGCTCCAGAGCAAAGCTGAGAATCCCTCGGTCTACACAGACCTGGGAGCATGCAGGTGTGCCCACACACTCGCTGTAGCCTATCTATTGTAAAAGGGAGTAATTCATCATTGGGCAGGAGGTTCTGCTCAGATGGTTTATTGTCCTGACCTCATTAAAAGCATGTAATCCACGCAGTGCCGTAAATCTATGCCTCTAAATACTTTCCTCTTTAAATTTTTAATACTGCACACATGAAGGGAAAGGTTAAAGCCAATTAAAAGAGATACAAATACCATTATTACTGCCCTGACAAACAGTTAGTTATTGAATTTGGTCGTTTCAGTTTAGAAAGCCATTATTTTTGTTCCTGAATGAATTAGTAATCAAGCTGTTTATTGACTTGTCTCATCTCCGAGATGCTAAATATTTTTTTGGTCCATTCTCTCTCTCAATTGGCATCATTCCTACACACATAAAAATTACAGGCAACTTAAGGTCTAAGTGCAAACAATAACTGCACAGCTGCATGTGGAAACCCACATATGGACAGAGCCAGCATTTGCACTGTGGTCCAGAAAGGAGAGAGCCTCTCAATTCATTCTTATGCAGCAAATAGTTGTTATCGTCATTGCTGTTGTTTCTCTCCCATTAAAGCTATTACAGGATCCTGACAAATACTAAAAGCATTTAGAGCTGAAAGAATGCTGGGAAAATTGCTGTAAAAGGATTGACAAATGATGATCTTTCTGTCCGCAAGGTTCCTATTTCCTGTGCAAAATGGACCAAAAGAATAAAGAAAAAGAGACAGAATCATTAATGTAGGAACTTGGTCTTGTTTTCCGACATGAATTCATATTTTCCATTGCATTTAGCCAAAAACGTAACTGTTTATGACAAGGCTGTAGCACTGTTGCTGTTTCAGGCTGTCTGGGGTGCCCCCTTCTCTCCCAATGCTCTTTTCACTCCCCCGGGAACATACTTTTAGGTTCTACAGGATCTAAGATGACCTAAGGATATGCAAGAGCGTATCTGAAATTGGACCAACTGTCCAGCCACAGGTCCAGTGGATCTTGTGAGAAACAACGCTGTTTGGCGTTGGCTTCAGAATAAAGGTACACCCGCAGACTCACACCCATCAGAATTTATACAACTCATAATTCATATAAGTGGCCTATCATTTTTCTTGGTATCCTGCTGTTCCTACCTTTAAGAAGTCAAAGTCAGGTATACTTAAAAAAAAAGGCGGGGGGGAAGAAAAGAGGAAAGCTTTCAAAATGTCACGGAGCTCAAATTTCAAAGGAAAGCACGAAACACACATGTTCATAAGGAAAATCACAACATCGAGAGAGAGAGAGAGAGAGAAAAGTGAAATATTTTCCAATTAGGAGGATGAAAACTTAAACCTGAAAAGGAGGGTTTTCTGTATTATCTTGGCCCTGGAAGGGCTAGAAGAGCACGCTCAAAGTGTGTCCCCTGGACCGGCAGCAACACTGCTTCCCGAGGACTTGTTAGAAATGCGAACTGGAGGACCTACCCCCGACACGCGGAAGTAGAAACTTGGGTTGGGGCCCAACAATGTGTTCTAACAAGCCCTCTGGAGGATTCTGTCGCCCCGTGAAGTTTGAGAATCTTTGTTCTACAAAATATACCTTCTTTAGCTGGTTCTCTTCATTCTGTCCTTGTAGCCGGTCATAACCTTTGAAACAGGTGCTGACCGCCCCGTCCTTTGTTTGCATACTACACCACACACGGTGACAAACGACACTGATTTGTTTACATATCCTGCTCTCCTCTCAGACTGTAAGCTGCTTGAGGCCGCAGGCTTTATCTGATTCACCTCTTTATTCTCAAGGTCCAGCCAGGGGTTTGGACTAAACCAAGTGCAAAGCAGGTGTTTAGGAAACTAACTATAAGATAAAATGGCTAGATAAGCCCCATGAATGAAAAAGAAACATTTCGAAGTACACAAATCCATTAAAGGTCTTAGTTCTAACTTAGGAAGACCCTGCCTACATAAAAACGAATTCTTTCTTTAAAAAAAGAAAGAAAAAGAAAAAAAATGGTCAAAGGAACATTCTTAAGCAACTTCTAATGGGTTCACTGTTTATTCCCTTGGGAAAAGCAAGAAATAATTGAACACACCTCACACTAATAGCCTCTTATAAAGTGTGTTGACAATCCAGTTGGTCTGAATATTCCCATGAGGGTTTCACATTCAGACAGGACCCATCTGCCCATTTGATGACAGACATTCTCAAACTGAAAATAATCTGAATACAGGCTATAATAAAACCACAAGAACTGCCAGTTACAGCCCAATGGGTTAAGGATGTCAAACCCCTTGGAATTTCTTCCCTCAATGTGTCGGAGGGTCAAGGGCAGTTCTTGGAAAGAGGAGATATCCTGAAACCATTCCAACTGCCTTTTCCACGAAGAGTTCAAAGACTAGAGGTGCAGTCCCTGGTCCTTTTAGATGTCAGTGACACTCTGGAGATGTCCTGTTTAGCCTTTATTTTCTACCGTGGGATTTATCATGGCATTACATCTAAGCTGGGGAAGGTCTACTTTACACACACTTTCTATACCCGCCTTTCTGTGTCTCTGACATCAGGTCACTTGGGTTCTAATCCAGGATCTAATACTTTCTGGCTTCTTTAGCTTTTTAAGCCTCGGTTTCCTTACTGTAAAACTGGAACAGTAGTAATACCCGAGGATTAAGTAAAAAATACACACACACACACACAAGTATATATGCATATATGTATGTGTGTATATATGAATATATGTGTGTATATATGTATATATGAATATATGTGTGTATATATGTATATAAACACACACATACCTTTATATAAAGGTAGCCAGGTGTCCGACATACAGTAAGAGCTTTATACTACTATTATACTTAACTAATATTATATGCTACCAGGGCTTCTTAAACCAGAATTCATGGGCCTGCAGAGATTCATGAAATGGGCAAAAGAATGTCCATAAGCTCCCTGAAATAATCTGCAAAATGTTTCACGTTTGTATATATTCATTTTCTCTGGGCATACAGCCCAAAACTTTAATCAGATTCTCAATGTGGCCCATGGCTCATAGGTGGTAAAGAACCATGGCGTTGAGGCTTTTAGTAGTCAGAG